>NC_062218.1:150315920-150645563 GCF_902686445.1 Sciurus carolinensis
TGAACAGGGAGAAGCTAACTATTGACTAAGAGTGTAACGGAATTATAGAAGAGAGAGAAGAGATGATTAAGTTGTAACAAACATAATTGAGCAGAGAAAACTTAACACGCATATCCTGACTTTCCAAAAAAGGTATCCAATGTGCACAAATTCAGTGTCCATGAATTGAACATAACAATGTTTATGACAATAGGACTTGAGGAATCAGACCAAAAAATAGAATTGCTGGAAAATCTATTTAAGAAGCATTAGGACCTCACAGATTCCATTATCCATCCTCACTTCCCCTCATATACATATACCTGCAAGTGGAAGCCACTCACCAACAAAACAGAAGTTAGGAATTTTATTCTCTAAATAATTTAAATCTGATATGCTTCATCCTGAGGTACCAAGGAACAGATGTGGTAACATTCTAACAACAGTGGTTTGGGGATTCGAGAAGTCTTAATAAGTAACAACCCATTTTCAGATCCAAGTTTAGAATCTGCTGAACTGTAGGCTGGTGGGAATCAAAATGAAATCTTTATAATGAACATGGACTATTGGGTAAGATGTGTCTTTAGAGTGGAAACAAAAATAGTCTTGCTAATCCTTTTCCTAAGAATGTCACTGAGTCACCTACTTTGTCAAAGTGAGATCTGTGAGACTTAGGGCTTGCCCTGTAGACATTGCCACCATAAAATTATGGCAGGAGGAACAGGAGATTGCATGTGGTCACTGACTCCTAAGAGGATGGAAAGGAAAGAATGGTGCTGGGATACCCACACCCAGTCATCGGAGAACAAAAGAGATGAGGGGTGAAGAGAGAAGCCCCAAGTTCTACTTTCCAAGGAAATCCATCCAATAACAATGCTGATTATACAGATGCAACAATTCTGAATCGTGGGACACCTCCAACCTCTTTCTTCTCATTTTCCAAACAGTTGGCACCCAGGGTATGTAGCAGACCTCTCAACCTCAACTCCCAGGCTACCCTGATAGTGGATTGGCAACTGTTCTCAAAACAAAACAAAACAAAACAAAAAAACAAACCTAATTGCTCCAACAAAAATATCTGGAGACACTAAATTTATTTTTCTATAGTGTTTTAAACACTTGGACATTGATTTCCCTTTATATTTGTTTTGTTTGGATGTTTATTTCTTGATGCTGAGAACAACAGAGAGCCTCAAGCCAAAATTCATTCCATTTGCTTATGTATGGCTTTTCATTCCTGATAACTTTGGTTTTTCTTCTATCCACTGCTGTCTTTGTGACTCTGACGTCATTCCTCACTACGATGCTATGATAGTTTCCTCAACTGGGATTTGTGACACCAGAGAGGTTCCTTTCTAAGGACTTTATGTATTGCAGCTACTGATTAATTTAAAACCGACCCCAAATCTACAATTGTACAGGTTGTCAATTACCAATTGGTCCAGGTGACCTAAGTTCCTGCATCATGTGTCTTGGCTAGTTTTTTGTTTTCCTAATTTCAAAAGGAATACATATTCATTACAGCAAAATGTAGAAAGACAGCTTATCAAAAAAATAAAATTACCTGAAATGCAAGCCCCATTCAGCCCCAGGTGAATCACTTGGGACACTTTGGTAGGCACCTTATCCGTAGAGTCAAGTTTTGACATTGCCTTTCAACAGGCAGAGTAATTTGATCATAAAGACCTGTTTAACCTTGAGGGCATTTTGATCTGATCAATCATTTGCTTTTGGTTTTGAAATCAGCATGTAAGTTTCAACTACTGAATTTATAGGGATTAGAAGTATATGAAAAACCCATTACAATGATAACATCTGCCCTTCTTGAAACAGGTCATTACTATGACAGTTTGCTTAAATGCTGTATAAATTAACCAAGAAATAAATTACAAACCATAAATCTTCTATTAAATGCATAAGCCATGCCACTACTTAAGAACATCAACCTAAAATACAACAGACAGTACCTACAAGCACAGCAATAAAATTCAGTACAAACAAGAAAATTAATATTTATGCCATTTAAAAATTATATGAATTGTCACAGCAATATTGACTTTGTAGAAATAATTAACAAAGACTATTTCTAAAACTACTTGGTAAAATTATAATTGCCACAAAATGACATAAAAATCTATTATTATTGACAAAATATATCTGAAAAATTATTTTTCTGTGCTTTGTTTCCTTATGATATTATTACCTTATCATTTCACCCTTGGAATTTATATTACGATGCACTGAAAAAAAAAACCAAAAATCAAAGAAACTACTACTGGAAAAATTCAAAATAAATAAAAATCCAGTAATTTTAGCAAATTCATTTATTATTAAATGTATCAGAAAATAACTCTTCCTGTTGAAAATAATACTTGAACTGTCCCAATCATAATATTTGTCTAAAAGACTATATTTGCTTAATTGGGTTAAGAAAATGATTTTTTGATAAAAATTTCTCCAGTTTTGATATGATTCAGTTAAAATATTCCCTAATGAATTAGAGGTTAAGTTCTAGGTTAAAAGCATAAGAATAAATGGTGTCAAAATAACATATGTCCCTGTTCCCTATTCACACTGGGATGAAAGTTTCATGCTGAACATTCCATTTACCTTCCGATTTTTTAATTAAATATTAAAAATACTTAAAAATCATTAAATGAAATTATGTATCTAATACATTCGCCTCTGCTCAAATTTATTCTAAACAGAGGTTTTATTAAAATGCCACCGTATTCTGCATCTTAAAATATAAGAACCCTTTATAGCTTAGGGAAGAGACTGTGACTAATGCAGTTGGAGGTCTGTGTGTCCTTCCCTGATCACAGTCTCAGAGCGTGCTGTAAACCAAAGCTCCATCGTGTTCTTGATATTTATTTCTGCCTTTTGTATCCATGCAACACTCCACACAGAACTTCACTTAATCCTGGCTCTGCTATTTATTAGTAGCAGGATCTTTTTTGTAAGCTACTTAATCCTCATAGCTCAAAGTATGGAGAAATGATATTAGTATCTCCTTTGTTCTGCAGTGTAGACCAATGCAAAAGCTCATAGAACTACTGTGTGATGGAAGGTACACGGTGCATGTGTACTGAGTTTTGAGTTATTATTATTATCATACTTTTTAATAAAGTTCGGATTAATGCTAAATCCATACAATGCTCCTCCTTTGGGATGGCTTTCAAGTAGGGACTCAAGAATCAAATACTTGAGGATTTAGGAACAAATACAAAACATTTCAAAAGTCACATTTTTATAAAAGAAACATAAATGGGCCATGCAAAGATTGAAATATTTATATAATGGTAATTAAAGTTCATAATATATTTTGTAACTTGTTGAAAAAGCACCTAAATTGACTTCATTTATGACCGTACAGAAAAAAAAAAGTCTTTTAAAAAGCAATGCTTACCTAATGGAATAAAATACAATCTTCAGTATCAACATTGCCTCCATAACAGGCAAGATGATTGAGGAGAAATTGTTTATATATATAAATTACTTAGTACTATGGTCACATGCATGAAGAATGAATGACGTATTATAAATATGATTGTGTACACCTATTTGAAGTGCTGTATATTACTTGTTTTTACACATTCTCTCTCTTTGGTAAATCTACATATACCATGTTGACTGACTCAGATGCACATTAAAGAAGAAGCTTAATAAAGAATATCATAAATTGACTTGAATTTGGAACACTGAAAAATGACATTTTAAAGATTTCCAAATGCAGAATGCCTAATTCAACTATTATTATTCAGAAATTACTATTATGAAACAAATAATTTAGAATATGAATTCATAAATATGAATATGTAATTCAGAGATTATTATTATGTAACCTGGAATGAACTATGTTCAGAAGTAAGTGAAAAATGGTAGCAGAACCCAAATAGTGTTAACTAAATATGGCCAAAAATATTTTCTGAAGTAATTGAACTTGGAAAGAGATAAGGTTAAACTGTACTTTGTCTGCAGTTTATGTTAAAAGCACACATATTTTCTGTGAAAATTTGAAGTAACAAATTACTGTTAAGCTTTCAATTGGTTTGTTTTCAGACTTGTCCATAGAAAAAAGTTATCATTCAAAAAGTCATGCTTAATTTTCAGGGTTATCTTCAAAGGTAACCTTTAAAATTGGGTAGTTGCAGATGATATCAGTGATATGCACAGATGTCATCACAAACATCTTTAACATCAAAGCACAGCTACAATCAGCTCTACTGATCAATGCTTATCTCTTGCTAGGTGGAAGGTCAAAGAAGTAGGAAATAAAAGTAACAGGTAGTAGCATTATTTTTTTTTTCTAGCTGTGTCTTTACAAAGAGCTAGCAGATGTAGTTTATGTAAGCCTAAATATTTTTAAGATTGACAATGTTTTTATATTTAATTTTATTTTCACAGAATCCCAATGCATATATTGGTTGATACAAATGTTAGCACAGCATTCTCAACCTCTTCCTTTTACAACATCCTTGATTCCAAACATCTCACTCTAAAAATAACTTAATGCTTCCAAGTATTATATATAGTTGGGTAATATTATTGCTATTGTGTTTCTATTGCATTTTTATTCCAAAGTCTTCTGCTTCTAGACACATTTTGAAGAATACTTCCTAGTTATAGTTGGTGCTATACATGTGCATTTTGTCCAGGGTGTTCTTTCTGAATATATATAAATCATGTTTACTGTGAGATCGAAACACTGTTTTTGTTTTTATTTCTTCAGATCTAGTTAACTTTAATATAACAAGATATTCCCTATCACAAAAATATGTAGGTTTTTGAGCATATCGAAAGTCACAGTGGGATCAAATTCACTGGATGTATTTTATATTGTAAAGAAATTCTGAGAAATAATTTTGCATCAGCAAGCATCATCTAGGCATTCTGTAGTTGAAAGCAATAAGCAACGTGTGTAGGCCCTATAGGGAATAGAATATGTGCAAGCACATTCCCTTCCCTGGGAGAGTTTTTCATCAGGGTGTGTGTGTGTGTGTGTGCATGTGTGTGTGTTTGCTGGGAAGCACTGGGGTAATAGTGAGATAGGGACCCAAGAAAAGTTCAGCTGCAGTGATCCCCTGTAGACTGAGAGAGTGTCTAGCATGTGCTGTAACTTAGCTCTAAGTGCGCCGGGAATTCAAGGAAGAAGTTGGGTGAGAAGCTGTTAAAATCTGAACTAGACATTGAACAACAGCAACTCTAAGACTTAGGAGAGCAGACAGGATGAAGATAGTCTAAGTAAATAAAACAAGGAGGAATTATTTATTTAGTTTGCTTTCAGGTGCTCAGTTGGGTTGACTTCATCCCCAGCAGGTTCCCCATAGAAGTGAGATAGGTGTCAGCTTGTGCCCACATTTTTTTGGGTGAGTGGAACTAGGGATTCAACCAAGGTCGTTCTTTTATTTGAGACTGGGTATCACTAATTTGCCAAGGCTGACCTCAAACTTGCGATCCTCCTGCCTTAGCCTCTGAATCCCTGGGATTGTAGACATACACCATCATGTGAGCTTGCCTGTGCCCACACTTACCGTTGAAGACTATAGGAGAAAGACTGTCTCCCTCCTGATTAACCCTTGCAAACACACACAAGAATTAGCTGTGACTGGGCAATGTGTTTGTCTAGAGATCGTTAACTATGCTCAGAAGACATTGTGCTCTGCTGGCCCAAGACTGAGTTACAAGATAAATTTAAAGACAGGGGTGGGACCAGACCCACCTAAACTTTTCCCCAACAGAAGGGAAACAGAGTGCTGATTGGAAACAAATGCAAGCAATACTCAATATGTACAGGCTTATGTGTAATGGTCTGAGGCTTAGCATTTGCTTTCAAAGTTTACAGAATATACTGGCATATTAAAATTATCAGCCTTTTACAGATTACACCAGAGGTTGTTGCTAAGTAAGTTGCTACCACTACAGTCATATCTTGGACTACAGGTACTATTGTTTGCTGCCTGACGTTTATCTTGCATTGTGCTTGGTGTTACTTGGGTGTCCTCTGTGGTCTGAAGCACGCCCATTCATGGGAAGCACACTATTGTATATGGCTCTGTTGCAGCTAATGCTAAATCTAATGCTGGTGTTTTAGGTTTTTAATATCTCTCACATTCTTCTTCTTCTGTAGAAAGTTACAAATTCATTCCTTTCATAACATATTTAGTTTAGTGAGAGTTCTTGAAGAAGAATGGCAATTGTCTTATCAAAGAATTTCTCCTTGTGTCCATTCTCATATTTTACACTAGGTTATATAATGACCAATTTAATGGGCTCAGTCAGATATTTAAAGTTTCTAGCTTGTGTCTAAATAAAAAGTTAAGTTAAGGTTGTTTTATGAATAAATCCAATTTTAAATTATTTCTTACATTAGTTTCAAATAGTAATTTTATTCAAATTTAGGTGATTTCTTTCATTAGATTTAAATATTATTTTTATTCTATTTTTCCATGAATTTATAACCAGATTTTCTTTCTTTTTTTTTTTTTGGTACCAGGGATTTAACCTCTGAGCCACATCCCCAGTCCTTTCTCTTTGAGACAGGGTCTTGCTGAGTTCCTTAGAGCTTCACTAAGTTGTCAAGGATGGCTTTGAACTTGTGATCCTCCTGCCTTAGCCTCCAGAGCAGCTGAAATTACAGGTGTGCACCATCCCACCCCGCTATAACAGGACTTTCCTATTGACTTTAGACTACTTGAACTGTCAATAAATTTGACTTTGTATCTCTGAGTCTTCATTTCCTCATCTGTAAAATGGGTCAGGAATAGCATTTAAAGAACTGTGCTAGCTACTTTATGTTTGTTATTTCTCTACAAGGCAATTGTACAAATGAGAATTTGTACCATTTGTACAATTCTGAGGGCTAAACGAATGGCAGCACTTACACGTGAGGGGAGAGGTTCGTGTCAAATTTGAGTGGTAATTGTCAAACTCTTGTTTTGGAACTCTGAAGTACTATTTCTATAAAGATAGAATCAGAGTTATTTAACATTTCTCAAATACAGTAAGAGGGTATTCAAAAAGATAGTTGGTACCTTAGTACCGCCTGTTGAAATGAGATAGGAAAAAGCAAGCAAACGAACAAAGTGAATGAGCAAGTGAGTGAGCTAAATAAATAAATAAATAATAAGAGACTGTGGGAAATGGACTGGGCAATACCTGTCCCCTCTTTCCATCCTCATAGGGCACAACGTCAGCACCACCAGTTGTACAAAGACCAGAGATGCTCACCTGAAGATGAAATTGCAGGAGTGTCTGTAATTGTCATTCTGAAAGGTAGTGGACTCAGAGGATACAGCCTTTTCTCCCTGCCATGTTTTCCTACATGTAACCAGGTCTCAATAACCTAAAAATGGTCAATTTCAGTTAACAATGGTGTTGCCACCTTTTTTTTTTTCTTTTTGTCTTTTTTAAATTCATTTTATTGTAAACAAATGGGATACATCTTGTTTCTCTGTTTGTACCTTTACAGTCACAGTATCGAAAACTGGTGGTATTCTTTGTAAAACACTGAAAAAGTGACCATTATCCCTAGGTTTTCCATTTGATGTAATGTATCAGCATCAAATATCAATTCACAATGGGGTGGGGGTGCTAGAGTTACTTTAGCTTAGGTAGAGGGGAGTGAAGGGAGGGGAAGGGGCATGGGTGTAGGAAGGATAGTAGAGTGAAACAGACGTTATTACCTCATGTACATATATGACTGTATGACCGATGTGATCCTGCAATATGTACAATCAGAAAATGGAGAAAAATTATACTCCATTTATGTTTGATTTATCAAAATGCATAAATGCATCCTACTGTCATGTATAACTAATTAGAATAAGTAAAAATTAAAATAAAAAAGAATAAAAGACCCGGTATGATTTTTATTTCTTTATTCTCTCTTGACTATTTGATATTATAAAATTAAAAATATCCATGATAAAGAGGTATAGATATTTTATCATTTGATATTTTCTGTATTTTTTCAAATAAGAAGTTTTATAGTAAGAAGAAGAGATGATAAATAAGACTTTAAAAATCTAATGTTTTGATTTTTTTTTTAATACTAGGGATTAAACCCAGGGATGCTTTACAACTGAGCTATGTCCTCAGGTCTCATTATTTTACTTTGAGAAAGGGTCTTGCTAAGTTGTTCACGATCCTGCTAAAATGCTGAGGCCGGCCTCTGGTTTGTAGTCCTCCTGTTTCAGCCTTCTGAGTCACAGGGATTACTGGTGTGCACCATTGTGACAAACATTCATATGTTTGAGATGGCATCTTTAAAACTAGTGGTGAGAGTGAAAACAATGAACATATTTCAACATTATTGATTGAAGGTGAATTTATAAAACTTTGGAGTCTTATTGCAATATCTTTCACAGTCTAATATCACATATTGACCTAGCAATCTCACTTCCAAGACTTTTTTTTCCCAAAATGATATATATATCTAAGCATATTCCTGCAAATGAAATATATCTAAGCATATTTGCAGAATAGTTTGCAAATCCCAAATACTGGAAAAATCCAAATGTCAGCTAACACAAATTGAGTCATGACACTCTGTTAAAATAGGACCACATGGTCATTAAAGTAATAAGGAATCTGCACATGATTGTGAGGAAAAATATTCTCAAATGTATATTTTTAAGTAATAAGCAAATACTATTACATCTAAGTCAAATAGTGTTGAGATTACTTAAAAATTTACACACACTTATAATAGAGATATTGTAGAGAGTAAATAATTTCTCTAAGAAGAATTGATGACAGTGGAGGGATTTATTTTTCACTTTAAAGATTTTTGTAACAATATTGTATCTATATGAAAGAAATAAACATCTTTTGGAATACAAATTAACATTTTTACTTAAGATTTTTGGGAAATTACAATATCTATGGAGCAAATTTATCTGGTGAAGACATTGAGAACAATTTTCTAAGCTCAGTAAATTCAACTAAAATCAATGTACAGATGTCTCTATAACATACAGATGAAAAGAGAAGTATTTCCCTAACATTGCTAAAGGAATGAGTTCTGAGGTGAAGTTTGGAATTAGAAATGCCAGATATATAACAGTGCAAAATTGCAGCTGTCTTATTGAAACTTTGATTATTGGTATTGAAATTCGGTCATATGCAATACATTCATTTTACACAAGGCAGGCGAGGATGTAGCCAAGAAACTCCAATATGCTGACATGACCCAATTACTCAAGGTCGCTCAACCAATCTGTGTTAAAACCAGAAATGAACTACAGTTCGTAATGGAGCCCTCTTTTTACTTTGTCTGAGAGAAGTGGACGGCATTCATCATGGTGACACATTCTCCTTAGACCAGACACTGAAGTGTGATATCCATACTGAAGAAAAGTACCTAAAAACACAGGAAAGGGAATCCATTTATTCAAGTTATAGAGTCTAACTCTCCACAACACCTTCAAATTTACCAGTAGACCTGTTCATCCAAGGGCCATGTAAGTATAACCAGAAGGGAGAACAATATTTGGGTTGCAGAGAGCATGTGGAGTTGCAGATGAACTTTAGTGTCTGAATCCACCCCATTTGCTCCACAGATGAATTTCTGATCAAGTCTAACCAAATGCAAACATGCTTTATAAAGACATACTGCTCAGCTCATTATTTGCTTGCTTTATTTATCATGAATAAAATTTATTTAAAGGTGAAAATGCAAAAAGGTATTCAAGACTGCGTTATTGTCCTCTAAATATGGCTCACACCTTTCAAGACAGTATTATCTGCAAAATCAAATCAAGCTTACTAAAATAGATGCATATTTCACAGCACACCATATTTAAATGTTTTGAATAGTAATTATACTTTTCATCAGTCATTTCGAGGAAATAAAATGTCTTTGTGACTTCAACTGCAGGAGAAATGACTTCATTATATTTTCCTTTGTAATAGACCTGTTTCTATAATCATTTACTTTGACATTATGTAATCTGAAACATTTTTAGAAATAAATCAAAAGTAGTTTTTCTTTATGGATACCTTTATAGAATCTCTACGTTTAGGTAAAACATACACACATGCACATCTATGAACACATACTATCCAGATTAAAACAGTTAAATCCAATAAATATTTGAAATATAGACAAATTTCTTCTGCAACTTCTCTTTTTTTAGACAAAATGGCTCATTTGTAAAAGACTGCTCTTTTACCAAATTATCTGAAATACAGTATCTACTGCTCAAAAGCAAAGAATTGTTTCTCCTTTGTGCTGACTTTAAATTATCATTTATTAATACAAAATGAGACACCATCACACTCAAAATTGACTTGTATTGATTTAAAAATACTCTTTTGTTTTTACCTTGTCTTTATGGATAACTAATTTATTGTTGTGAATTCCTTCGGCAAGCAAACATAACAATTTGTGTAATCAGATTCTTTTCTTAAAGGTAAACTTATTTCAAATTTCTAAAGGTCTTTTTGTATTTAAGGTTGTAATCCATCACTTTGTTTATTTATAATAACCATAACCTCAAAGTTATAAGGCAAACTCTAAGTATCATCACCCGAGTCAATGCAACATTCGAATATGCTAGTGTCAAAGAAAAAGTCATGGCATTTCCAGCTGACTCTGACATTGACATTCATCCATCCAGTGCCCGTGGTTGTTCCACACATTTCTGATATACTTATGAAATGTTTCTATACCTGGTCCAATAACAATTCCTGGAGTTCTGTCATGTGCAGATGCTCTGTGGCTTGCAGAGTGTGAGATTCGTATTTTAGAACAGGTACAATAATAGTTTATGCATTTAGACTATAGTTTACGTCTTATATCACGATTGTTAAAATAAATTTTAACTAATTCTAAGCAAAATTTTTTAACATACCCTGTATTCTTCTGATGGCCTCCTCTCCATCTTACATTCATGCTTCATCCACATAGGTTTGTAGCTTGGTCTTATTTTCTTTACATCAGAATTGTGAATCTCATGGACTAGCTACAATTAAAAATTTCACCCCAATACTAATAATTGCAATGTTTTATTTTCTAAGAGAACACAATCAACCTCATTTATAATCTCTTTGCTTAATGAAAGAAATAGTTTCATTAAAAATTTTAAAATATTATACACATTAACCCTGATGAAAACAACATTTTTTTCATCGATGCAAGAAAATATTTCTGTATAATATGTTTGGGTAATCACTGATCTAGACTTTCTTGCCTATGAACTGAGAAATAAAGATTCCATTATTCAAAACACATACAGAAAAATGCTTTGTCAGAAACTAGGGGATGCCATAGGTTAGGAGGGATTCCTAAGATGTGCTTAGCTGAGGGGAAGCAAGAGACAGGCAAAGGGAGATCAGTGTAATACAGACTGCTGGAAGTGATGCTGCGGGGTGGGCTTGGGGTGTTGTTTAGGGCTATCATCCTGATCCCCAAGGTTCCAAGCAGGATGGTAAGTCCTAAGAAATGCATTAGCACATCCATTTTGAAACAGAGGAACTCCGTTACAAGTCCCAAGATTCCTAGGAACAGGACTTGATTCCACAGACCTCAACTTCCCTTGTTTGTAGAACCCAGAACTTTCTGAAGTCTGACTGTCAGTGTCCACATCTCACTTCTACTACATATAACTGTCGCCATGTAAAAGTGATTTCACCTTCTTCCGAATCATTTTCTTATGGGTTAAAAATATCAATAGCAAAATACTTGCCATGCATGGTTGTTCTAGGAAGGTTCAGTAAGAGTGATCAATTGCAATGTTATTTGCACTGCTTCCTGAGTAACAGCTGACTGCAATTATGCATCATGACTACATAGAATTTCATGGATTTAGGGTCAAAGGAAAATATGTTCTGTTTGTTTTATGAAACCACACCTGAACAGGTTGAATGAGCTAACTGGTCATGCAAATGTCTAGACAGCAATACAATATTAACAATTTTAACGTTGTGTTATCATCAAATGTGCACATATTTTGTTATTCTTATTATTAGAAGTTTAGATCTGGTACTGTGAGAAATTGTTTTAGCCTAAGGGAAAATTAAATAGATCCCTTGTCTTGGTTGTTAAACCTTTTATCTATTTATTTATTTTTCATTTACTTATTTTTTTTTTTTTGCTAAGTCTTTTAGAGCAGTGATTTTCTTTTCAGAAAAACAAAACAAAACAGTATTCCAGTCAGAACAGTGTCAGTCAGATGAATGAATCTATGAATTTTTTGCTGATTTATTAGACACCACAGCTGATTTTGTTGTCTGGTTTTGTTTTTAACACTCCTTAATAATTAGATAGAATAGGAAAGTTGATTAAAATTTAATAAGAAAGACAAGGTGAATCCCTTACAATGAGATGACACTGGAAACATGGACAAATTTTACATTATCATTATGACGGGTATAGGAAACTTTCTAAAATAATTCCTAAACTCATGTACCTGTCTTTCATAACATTTGTGTTCAGAAGTACTTCTTCCCCAAAAACCAAAGGCCGACTGATTCTCTGATAAGTGGATGATGATACATAACCGTGGCGGAGCGGGGAGGAGGGAGAGGCAAGAATGGAGGAAGGATGGATTGTATAAAGGAAAATGAGGGGTGGGGTGGCAGGGGGGTCGGAAAGATAATAGAATGAAACAAACATCATTACCCTATGTACATGTATGATTACACATACCGTGAGACTCTACTTCATGCACAACCAGAGAAATGAAAGTTGTACCCCATTTGTGTACAATGAACCCAAAATTTTAAAAAATAATAAATAAATAAATTACTTCTTGAATGCCTATTGGGCATCTGGCATTTCTAACAGACTGCTGAATCAATTAGAAACACACCATTCTTCACGGCCTAATGACATCAAGGATTTATTACTTCATGGGCTTTTTTTCTAAAGTTTAATCAGAAATTATCAAAACTTGGGGTTCCTTTTAAATCTGAGAGAAGCTAGAGGAACTATGTTATATGTTGTTTTAAACACTTAGAACTATCAAGACAAGCATAGCTCACATATATCTAAACTTTATAAATATATCATTGCTGCCTCACCAAGTGCCTGACACCTATACAAATATCCCCAAATGCATTGGGCAAAAGATCATTCTCAGTCTTCAGTTTCCTGGGAAAAGGAAAGATAATTCAAGAAATACTAGAAAAATAACACATTATTTGAGTAACCAGGAAAGAATATGATAATAGAACTCTCAATAGTCTAATCTCCAAAAATTGAAAAGAGTGGAAATAGAGTACATCTAACTTGAATCCATCCACCTATTTAATAAGTCTTATATAAGTTTGTTATATTCAGGTATAAAATAGACCCAATGATACACAGAATAATAAGAAATGGACCCTGCCTTGGAAGAACATTTATATTACTGCTATTCTATAATTTAAAATTTTAAACCATCACACTGCATAAATACTTAATTCAAACCATGTCAAAATATTTACTTGTTAATATCAGTCAATTTCTAATTAATATTTATTCTCTTGTAATAGTACAGAAGAACATGCTTAGATAAATCCATTGAAAATTTTGTCACGGATATTACTTATTTTTCAAGTTAACAAAGAGGTATTCAAAAAGTAGATCTCAGTAGAATCCTTTCTTCCTTGGATCTAGAATTAATTAATATTCCCTTTTGTTGATGTGATTCTTGGCTAATGAGGAAATGGATTTGTTCATCTTTTGTATGGGTAAATGATTTCTTAGAAGGAAACCCTATTGATCAGAAAAAATCAGGTAAGTCCTCTCCAAGGTGAAGCACAGTAAGCTCTGTTGGCACTATGTACCATTTAATAGTGTCGGACAAAGTCCCTTCTCCTAAATACAGTCTTTCTTTGGTTTCTGCACTGAGGCTAGCAATTTTTTTCTTATGCATAAAAAAGAATATAGCAATTACATGACATTTGGGATAAAATGCTGTGGGTTTTTTTTTTTTTTTTTCGTCATCATGTACAGTGTAAATTATGGCCATCTCTTTTTTCATGTATCTTTGTACTATTTTGAACGGGGTAGTCATTTAAAAATATTTCAGAAAATTGGAACAGCTCTGCTTTTTATTTCCTCAAAACGATTTGTTTTAGAAAATATTTCAAGATTATTCTTTCCTGTTCAAAGGAGAACCACAAAAGCACTTGAATGAATTAGGGGACTATATAGGCATTATGTGCAAAGGTTCAAATCTTGATAATGCTATTCACTCAGAGTAAATAATATTGCTGATATTTGTCTGGAAAGGAAATAGCCATCAGTTTAACACTGTGCTTGCCCCTCTTACAGGAACAGCAAGTAAAGACATGCATGCTGCCTTAGACCTCAAATAGAATAGGAATCCCTGACAATTTATTTTAAGCCCACATGGAATCTAACAGGAGACTCTTTCATGGTGTGAATAGAATTTGAAACCTTTCTGAATACGATATTTTCCCTTTTTCTTGTTTTACTTTTCAAAGACGTATTTAATGCACCAATTGCTATGGGATGCCTTATTTGAGCAAAATGTCCATGATTATCTTAAGATAGCATTCAAGTATGTCAGCTCTCTTTCTATTAAAAGCGGTTGTGTTTCCACATCCAGAGAAAGAGCGGGCAATTTTTCTCATCCCGAGAATTGCAAATCTTTACTATAATGTTACAAAGTAAATGATCTTTTTGCATTTAACTATTGTGCTAACCACAAAGGGAAAGAATGGTAAGTTTTTAACCTTCAGGAATCACTCACATTAGAAGAAAAAAAAATTAGGTACACAGCAGGCCTTCATGAGTAACCACCATTAGGGGGAGCTCTAACAGTAGCTGGGTTTAACTTGGCAGCCTTAGAAGCCAGTCATTTTCACAGTGATACAGAACATATTGAACTGTAAAAACTAGAACACACACACACTTTCTGTCATTTCTCTCTCCATGAAACATCACTGCTTTTTTTGTTTTTGTATTTTTTTTTGGTATGCATCTCTGAGCCCACACACTACTTTGGCTCTATTGAAACGCACTGAGAGGGCTTCTTCAAGCAACTTACCTCAATAAACAAGGAAGTAAGTATGTTCTAGCGCCCTTGAGATGATGCTGGAAGAATCACAATTAAACAAAAAAGTGATAGCAATAAAAAAAGTCAGTTAAGCAGAGGTTATCAATTTACTCAAATACGTACCCAATATAATTTCATAATTTTTCCTATCTTCATATAATTCAATAATACTGCATTTTCAACTTTGTCCCATGAAGTGTGACTGTTCTAAGAATTTACTGTAATTTATTTCTTTTGAAATAATTTGTGATATAACTACAAATTGGAAAATTAAATAACTTGCCCAGATCAAACAGCTAGTAAAGCTGACTTTTATCAAATGGCAATGTTTATTATTTGAAAGTGTTGACAAAGCTTCTTTCAAAACCATTTTTTCCCTACTCTTATAATCAAATGAAAGGAGAAACGTGAGAAATTAGCTTATAATCACTGCCTTTAGTTTTGATAGTAAGAGGTGTCTGGTTTTACTTTATTCAGTGGTATTGTTTTACCAACTGATCTCACAGATTGCCAGTAAGTAGAACTTTTGTTTCCTTAAGTGAAGTCATATTTTCTGAAAGAGGGGTTCCAGTTTCACAGACTAGTGACAGCTATGCCAATTAAAATCTATTTACCGGGCTGGAGTTGTGGCTCAGTTGAAGAGTTCTCGCCTAGCACGTGTGAGGCCCTGGGTTTGATCCCTAGCACCGCCTAAAAATAAAATAAAGGTATTATGTCCACCTACAACTAAAACAAAATTTTAAAAGTCTATTTACCAATAACCACAGAGTTCCATAAAAAAGCATCCAAACAAACAACAACAAAAAATAAGACTCTGCATGCAGTATAATTAAAGGACACGGGGTAAAACTCCTCTTAATTGACATGTAATTAGGAAGAGGTGTCCAAACTCCACCCAGTCTGCTCTAGTGTCCACAATGAATGGGGTCCACTGGGGATGGAAAACAGGTGAAAACATTCTCGACTGAATAAGGAAATAATAAGAACAGGTCCAGGACTTGGTGAGCATACTACAGTTGCAAGGGAATTCACAGGAAGGCACATGACATTGTTCAGAATAAGAAGTGACAATCTTGGGAAAGCACTGGTTCTGCAAGAGGACCTGATACATCTAGAAACCTCGGAGGTACAGGGGATGAATAAAACAGGCAGTGAGAATTAGCGTGCCTGAGAATCACACAAGCAAATCCAGTGAGATATCACCTAGTAAAGACAATGACTTCACCATACAGCTGATTCAGGTGCTTCTGGAAGCAAAACTAGTGAAACATCCTAACTTTTGCTTCTTATCTAAGTATATTTACTTGCTTTTCTAATCCAAGAAAATATATCATTTCAAAATTAACAGAAAATATCAGATAGTATATTATTCAAAGTTACAGTAAAAAGAAAAATAGATCCTAAGACAAGAAAGCAGTTGCAAGCAATGTATTTGGAATGGGATCCAAGAAAAAATGAGACCAGAAGGAGAGAGAAGTCAATAAAGAGTGTGTAGAGTGGGTTCCTCTGGTGGGCAATGGGCAATTTCTGAAGGACAGTGCATAACACATTTTGGAATTATCCTATGGGAAAGGTGTGGGAGTTGGTTTATTTTCCCATCACCTTCGTCTTTGATTTAGTGTCACACCCAGGTCATTAAATCCCTAGCAATTTAGGTCTGCTTTGTGTGCAGACCCAGCACATTAATAGAGTGAGTGAAAATGCTTGGAAGGAAAAATTCAGGATTGCTGCCATTTTTACTGGTTCCTTGTATATAACGAGATTCACTACACCATATTCATATAGGCACATAACATAATTTGCTAAATATTCTTTTCCCTCCCTTTCTGCATTTAATCCTCTTCTCTACTAATCTCCCTTCTATTATTATTATTACTATTTTAACTAGTGCATTATCATTATATATATATATATATAAACAGGAATCATATAGTGTATTCTTACAAGGATATAGCATAATTTGGTAGATTTCTTTTCAGTTTTGATTAAGGAGACTAGTGTGTTTATAAAGAGGCAGCAACAGCTAGCAATAAGAACAAAGTTGTTCTTTTGCAGAACTTCTTGCAACCCTATTTTGCACTTCATAGTTTCCATTTTCTATCAGTGTAATGACAAGATCCTCTCAGCTCCTCCGTACCTCTGTATGTGTCCATTCTTATGTGTATACACACACACACACACACACACACACACACACACCACCATTATTTTTTGTTTGTTTCTGGATTAATGTTACATCTTCTTTCATGAAGAACCTTAGTCTGATTATCAAACCAATGAGTATAAAAGATGTCATAACAAAAACCTGGATATTATTCTTGAAACATGTCAGATCATTCAGAAAGTCCTGCTCATTCCCCCTCAACTATCTCACACAATCATTGAGTTCTTTCCCTTTCTACAGCACCATCTTCTGTATCCCAGATTGCCATGACCCCATTCTGTCTGAGCTCCAAGATGCGTAACTTGCCTTCTATAGGCAAAGTCCTAAACTCAAAACCAGGGTATCTCCCCATCTCTGTAGAACACTCCAACCTGACCTCAGGACACAGTCTCCACTTGTGTCCAGGAGGAAACTGTCCTTATCTGTCATACCAGTCCAGATATCACTTCTCCCTGCGCCTGCACAGATTTTACTACTGACGTTTTCTGTGCTTTGGTGGTACCTGTGTTTCCCCATCCTCGTTCCAGAACCTGCATGTTACAATGGCCTTTTTCTCTCTTTACCTTTCCTCCCGAGTGCCTTGAGCACAGGGCTAACTTTCTCATTTAGTTATTTTGTCCCCGGTACCTAGTAGGAACACTAAATATTATTTTCTAAAAAACTAATGATATACTGAATTAGTAGAGTTTAAAGACTGATTCATGAATATCAAGTACTAGGAAACACATACTTCACATTTCCAGGGAACATTTGATCAAAAATACATGATGAATTTAAACACAGATGTAAAAGTTGCTGAACTTGAAAAATTATGTATTAAAAGATTTGCTCCACATCATTGTGAATTTACTATAAACTAAACATCATAATAGATCATTTAATATTAATTAAACTACTTTCTGGTACAATAGATTTTAATTAGATTTTCTTTTCATCTGATAATAACCTAATTTATTCTCTTCTATCACCCTATTTTGTTTAAACACCAAAATTCCATGTTTCCTATTAATCATAACATAGTCATCAATAACTCAAAAACTATCTTGTGATGTTAATTTTGAATTTTACAAGGTTATGTTGCTAAACAATTAAGTAACTTTAAGGGGTTAAGTGGAGGTGTATTATAAAATCAAACATCTGGGAGAAAAACGTAGACCTTTTGAACTTATTTAAAAGATGTGCACACATCAAAGAAGTTGCATTCGAACCCAATGCCTCTGTTCTCTTACCTGTACATGTGAGGCTACATGCACAATTTTGGAAAATATCACCTTGTGGTTTTTTTGTTTTAAAATTTTGAAAACTTGAAATAGCTGTAGATTCACCAAAAATCGAACTGTACCCTGACAAAATCCTGTGTATCATTAATGCGTATTCTCTCAGGGGATCCATCTTACGACACTACAATGTAGGATTAAAGCCTGGAATATGATATTGGTACAGTGTGCTCATCCAGTTGTGTCGTTTTATCACGTGTGATTTGTGCCACTACCACCCCTGTCAAAATACAAACTTGGGGGAAGCTGTCCTTATTTAGCAGAATCAGACCAGGTTGAGCCGTGGGACTCAGAATCCTGGCTTCTAGGACCAGCCTGGAAGTATGTGGTGCTGCCTGGGAGTGGTTCCCTGTCTCCTTCTGGAATTTTCCCCCTAAGAGGATGGTTCCTGTAACTCCACCCTATCCTGTCCATCACAGAAGAAGCTCCTCCCAGTCCTTGCCCCCTTTCACCTGCATATTATAAATAAAGGAGAGTTGGGCCACTCAGTTGTTGTAAAGAGGCCTGACCCCTCATACCCTCTCTCTCATAAAAGGAATATTGGCTCTCGTGTATTTATTGAGTAGATAAGTTTTTTGAGAATAGAAAAATTGCCAACATCCTCCTCCGGCAGTTAACCCTTCCCTCCTCCACGAGACATGGCAGAGAGGACCCCGAAAGACACTGTTTGAAGAAAGACCAGTGGAGTTGAGGAAGGGGTGGGGGGAGCGGGAAGGAGAAGGGACAGGATAAGGCAAGAACAGTGGAAGAAATCTGGCCTAACTTTCCTGTGTACATATATGAATATGCCACAGTGAATCTCACCTCCATGTCCATCCACAAGACACTAACTAAAACAACAACAACAACAACAACAACAAAACCTATAAATAAAGAGCAGAAAGATCAGCAGAGGGAAGGGAACAGGAGGAAGGAGGAGGGGAAGAAATGAGAAAGTATTAGGGAATGAATTAGAGCAAATTATATGCCATGCTTTTATAATTGTGTAAAAATAAATTCTAATGTTATGTAGAACTAAAACGAATCAAATGAAAAAAAGAAAAAGACATTTAAACAATCTGAAAACTAGGTCATCACTACGAAGATGTTGCTGGCACTGCCATGCTGCAGTTGCACCCAACACCTCTCCACCATCTCTAAATTGTGGAAGCCACCAACCAGTTTGCCTCTTCATGGGCTGTTTTTAACCTTCCTGGTTAATACAGATAAAGTCTTCATTTGAGAATAATAATTATATAAATGATCACAAAGATAAGTGCAAAAATAAAAAAGCCATTTACCTTTAGCAAGTCAAATTAAACATACTGAAATTCATTTAACTTTAGAGATAAGGCAATCTACTATTTCAATGGCTATCTTCGTTTTCCAAACTGAAAATCTTTCAATTACTACTGAAAACAAACTGAAGTATCAAGAAAACAGTAAAATAATTTCAATCCCTGTGTACTTAGCACTTATGAAATAAGTAATCTAAATAGAATACAAATGTTAAATCTAAATATTTAATTAAATACTTTGCATCAACATGTATGCAGCCAACTGGCTAAAGTGAATACTTTACTTCAGAAGACACATTAGATTTATTAAGACATTATGCTTATTAAAATTTATTAATAACTTATGTCTAATAAAATTGTTGCCTAGTTTCACTTACAAGAAGCATAGAATAGGACTGGGATTTTGTCCCAGTGGTAGAGCCCTTTCCTAGCATGTGTGAGGCACTGGGGTTGATTTTCAGCACCACATATAAATAAATGAATAAAAAATAAAAGGTCCATCAACATCTAAAAAAATTTTTAAAAGAAGTATAGAATAGGTATTACCTGCAAGTTATTCATTGAAAAAGAGTAATAAAAATAGAATTGAATATTATTTGGCCTCTAGTATTTGCTGTAGATATTCATCACTCTGCACAATACATAGTCATCATTCAAATAAGAAAATATAATGACTGCCAACAAAATTTGAGGGAAAATATTTTACTGCATATAATCTTGTCTAAAATTCTGGAAATTTTCTTATAAAATCAATCAGAGTGATTTCTTACACATTTATTGAAATACAAAAAGTTTCATATTAAATTAAAATATTTGAGGTATCAGTCCCAATATTTGTGCCTGATATTTAGTCACTTCCACGAATAAGATGTTAATTGAGTTGAAGTTTGGATTTAAAAAAATGTTTTATTGTAGTATAGTTTATATAAAGTAAAATTCACTGAAGCAAATGAATATTTCACAGTGCATTTTATTTAAAATGTTACTAACTTCTGACATTGGAGAAGAAAATACCTTTTGAGAATTTCAGTACATACACCTGGGTATATGGGCAATCATGGGTCACATTCATTACTATAGCCTTGACTTTATTTTACTTCTTTGTAAATGGAGTCATATAGCATGTAGTCTTTCTTGTCCAGTTTCTTTAACTTAATATGATACTTGATATTCATCCATACTGTTAGTTCTATCATAGTTCATTCCTTTTTCTGAGTATTCCAATGTATGGATAAACCATAATTTCTGTACCCATTCATCAGTTGATAACATTTGAACTGAAATTCTCAAAAGTTATTTTCTTTTCCATTGTCAGAAGTTAGTAACATTTGAAATAAAATGTATTTGTAAACCCATTATGTTCTAAAATACCTACTTCCCAAAATATACTTCATTGACCATCACATGCTCAGTAGTTATTGAAGTCCTACAATACATCATATTATTTTTATAGGCAACTTACATCATATTCTTTTGAAATAAAGGTTTTACTAAAATAAATAAAGAGCTATAATAAACTTTTTTGTCAAAAGATGAAATCAATTCTGATTTGTCAGAAGTGTTTTGGTTTATCCACATTCTTTTATTTTTATTTTTCCTACCTAAATTGTTATTTTAGTGGTGAATCTTCTAACATCATATTCTTTTTTAGTCATCTTTGGAAGATGCTAAATTCCTTGAAATCATGTAAGGGTCACTATGACAAAGTTTTCTTCTTGAAAATGCCAGTTATGTAGAAGCAACTGAGACACAAACATATACATACATCATATATACCTTTATTCTACATAACATAGGTTTATTTTTTAATATTTTAAACCATGTCTTATTTATGAATGAGGCAGTATAGTGTCCTGGTCAAGAGCATAGGCTCTGGAGCACACTTGAGTGTAAACCACAGTCCTCCCATTTATGAGTTGAATATTTAGTCTTGCTACTTAATTCCACTGGGACTACATCTGAAACTGGGAATATAATAGGATTCACCTCAAAAGTGATGGATTTATGACTTAATCCATGTAACATGCTTCTAGCAGTGATTTTCAATATGAATTGATCAACAACAGCAATTGTCGATTAGATAATAGACTTGGTTTTGAAAATTTGAAAATTCATTTTTGTGTAAATTGGAGTCTATTTCATAAAATTAGAGAATTTCACTGATAAAATGTAGATCTCTTTGTAATGCATGCTCTTCCCAAAGAAATAATGTTCTTTCACAGTCATAAAGTTTTAAAAAATTCCACAAAAGTAGTATATATGTATTTGTTAATGTTACTTCTTAATTTAAAAATACTTTTATTAATTAAAATCAAAATTCACATATCTCCCTAATTTTTACAAAATGAAGAAATTGGGTGTATTTTTTTAAATCTATTTTGATTTTGAATTTTTTTTGGCTTTGAACAACAATTTTAATTAAAAGAATATGTGCACCTAGAGAATTAAATAATTTCAAACTTGCAGAATTCAAATGCTTTGCTGCTGGGCTTGATTGGCTTGTCCAGTTTGGTTCTGGAGGATTCCTACGACTGCTCTCATGTACATATTCTCAGCCTGGATTTCTGTTCCTGCCCCCCTTTGCCCGCCTCTGGAATATATTCACAATAGAGATGTTGAATTTGGATCCTAGTCATCCCATGAAGATAGTCACAAGGTCTTTTGAAAGAATGCAGATCTTTTTTGTTATGCACATTCTTTGCAAAGAAATATTATTTTATATTCATAAACACCTACCCAAATCAGAAATACAGATGATATTTAAGTCATAATCATTTTATCCAAGGCTTAAACTCACAGGACTAATTTTCTTTTGGCATTTGCAGCATGTTCTATAAATTTTAAAATTGATGTTTTAAAAGCCTCCTTTAATCAGATTTCCTATGCCCTTTATCCTTACTAAAATGTTCACTGCCCTACATTGTAAGAGTCCAACTTTGTCACTGAAATCTTAGTCTATGAAATAGGTTTAATTACATGGTTAAAGGATCTATATTTTAAGATTTGTTAAAATACTATTTGTTCTGGTGTTACAATAGGAAAGTTACCTTATGATAACAAGCTAAATAGATTATAGTTTATTTTCTTCTAACATTCTTCACATTTAATTCTTATTTTTCATACCAGTGTCTTTAGGATATGAATTGCTCAGTAGTAGCAACTCACCATTAAATAGCAATCTTGGTTTTGAAAAGTTGTACATACGTTTTTGTGACAATTGAAGTCTTCTTAATAATATTTGATTGGTCTCACTTAAGGGTACAAATATTCACTAAGAATACTTGTTAGAAAAGATACTTTACAAATACTTATTACTCTATAATTAAAAATAAAAGTTCAGTAGCAGGTTTTTTTCTTTTTGTCATCTGATAAGAAAGTAGAGCATAAATATCCCATCTTCTTGATTGTTAAAGACATTTCAAAGCAGCCTAAAAATAACTCCATAAGATCAAGTTTGCCCTTTTGAAATTCAAAGTGGTTTTAGGGCATCTTTTTATTTCTCTGTTTCAGGAATCAACCATTCTTTGAAGAAGTTGAAGGAAAATAAAACTTAACTCTTCTAGTATTTCCTAAGCTTAGGAGTCCATTCATTTTACTTGACTTTTGATTTTCCCAGCTGTGATGATTTGGATACGGTGTCCTCCACACAGCTTCTGTTAATGCAGGGATACTCAAAGGTGAAATGACTTGATTATGACAGCTGTGACCTAGCCAGTCCATCCTAGTTGCAATGTGAAGGGACTGACTGGATGGTAACTGTAGCTGGGGTGGAGGGTAGAGGGGTGCTATAGGATGTGTGTCACTTGGGGTGAGCCCTGAAAGGTCTGTTCTTTCTGTGGGTGCCTTCCCTTCTCTGCTTCCTGCTTCCTGCTTCCTTGCTGCCTTGAGAGGAGCAACTTACCTCTGCTGGGCCCTTCCCCCATAATGTGTTGCCCAGAAGAGTGGAATCAGTCATCCACGGATTGAGAACTCTGATACCATGAGCCACAATAAACCTTTCTTCCTAACTTGTTCTTGCCAGATCTTTTGTTCACAACCATTCAAAAGTTGACTAAAACACCAGCTGAGTTGTTTCAAAATATTTTTATTTATGTATAATCAGTGTATCATATATTCATTTTTCAAGGATGAGTAGCTGATAAATGTCATAGTAAAAAATTAACTAGATTTCTCCAGAAAAGAATGTATACTTGGATGTTAGTGAATCAGACAAATGTTTACTTTGTTTCTGAAAAAAGCAAACCACAGAGGTATAAATTAAGTCTCATGCAAGAAATAACATTTTACTCAGTGAATATAAACTTAAGTGGGATAAATGCAGTATTCCTCTGTATTCATGAGTTCTGAATTTGCAGAGTCAACCAACTGTGGATCACAAAAAATTTTGGGGGGGAAAAATCACCTTACTGAACATAAACAGATCTTTTGTCAATATTCCTTAAATACTAGAATATAACAACTATTTATATGGTATTTATTTTGTGTCAGATATTGTAAGTCATCTAGAGATGATTTAAAGTGCATGGGAGAATGTACCTGGGCCACATGCAAATACTGTACCATTTTGCATGAGTGGCTTAGGCTTCTGGGTTTGGTGTGTATAGAGTGCAAGGTGAGAGGTGGGGAGTGGGTTGTACTGGAATCAGTCTCTGAAGACACTGAAGACCAACTGTGTATCAGTTTTTCTGGGAATGTTGCTATTTCCTTTTTCATAATAAATAATTAAGAGTATTTTACTTTGTTATTTTTGGATGAGCAGTCTATCAGTCTCCCAGATGTTTCTAATTCATCAGAAAACTAATGAACTCTTACTCCATGCAAATTTCATGTCCTAGGAGGGATATAAGGTCAACATGGTCTTCTAAAGAAATGAAGAGACATTATTCTTTGAATAATTCAATCAAGACACTGCTTTATGAAAACTGTCTTTTCAATTCTTGAAAAAAACAAAATACATAGCCATTTAGTGCATTTTCATAAATTTTTTATTCTGAGCAAATCAATAATATTGGGTTAGATTTCTTTATTACTATATTTTGCAAAATATTCTGGATGGACTTTTGCCAAACATGGAAGGATATTTGAAGTGGTCTAACTTAAAGGCATATATTCCTTCATTGACAGAATCTGAAATCATTGGTGGTTGAATTTGTGTTCTATTATAAAAATGTTCATGGACTTTATTCAAAACACAGTCCCAGGAGAATACTTGGTAGATGGAAAGTGTTAACATGAGTTAGCTAAGATTGGTATTATTAGTACTCTCTGGCAAGTGCTTTGAATGTTATTGCTTGTTGATTTCCCAAAAGATGTATAAATGGATTAGAATAGATGGAAGGCATTTTTCTTTCATGGTGTGGCAATTGCTTCCATTGGGTCACACGGTGACCCATTAAATGTAATTTGACAAAGAACGATCATTAACTGTTGTTCCCCAATAATGAACACATACTTATATTGTAATATATCTTTTAATCAGTATTGACTCTTTAAAGATATATCAACCTTCATTGGGAGACATTTTAGAAATATAAAGCATGAATGGTGTATGCTCTTAAAATTTTTATATTTTGACTTGTTTCAAGACCATGAACTCATTGACATGGGTCATTTGGGAAATATATAGTGGATTATCAAATCAAAGACTAAATACCATCACAGGAAGTGTTTATGTTCTGACGTGTTGGTAAGAGATCTTTGGCTGCAAGTGATGACAACCAGCTCAAATGAAATGAAACGAAGTGTGAATTTATTGTTTTATTTAAAAAATATTTGAATCAGATATTAGCCATGGTTGAATCTAGTGAATTAGATAATTTAATCAGTCATTAGTTTTTTTCCCTATTTCCTTTCTTTTTTCTTCTGTATTCACTTCATTTTCAAGGAGGACCACCATGCAAACTAACAAAATTATTGATCATTTTTTTTTTTTTGGTCTCATAATATAGCAAACCAAAGTTCTAAGAATGTGTTTCATTTTTCTCATGTCTTAGGCCTTTTCTGAACCAATCCCTGTAGACTGTGGACAGGAGAAATGGTCAGCAGGCAGGCCTGGCCTCTGTACTTCTGAAGTTGGAAAGCTGAACCTGAGAACCCAGCATGGTGGAGGAATCACTTTCATCGCACAGTAAATACATAAGCACTTCAAATAAACCTGAACTTAATTTATATACATCATTACTACTTATCTAAATGCTTCAACATGTACTACCTAAGAAATATATTATTACATTGAACAATCTTAATCAAAATTCCATAACATCTTATATAATGCTCTTATGAATTTTTCCCAGATTTTCCCAGAGTGGGTTGACGGGTGATACAATTCACTGAGGTTGAGGTGACCAAATAGAGATGTCCTTGAGGATTTTTTTATGCTGTTTGCTGAATCATAAGCACTGAAAATCCCAGAAAGGACCTGAACTATTTATTTCTGGCTGGCTCCCTCCCCTAGAGGTTCAGATGAATACTGAAATTACATAAAAATTTTTATAATTTATTTTGAAGAAACACAGTAAATGAAATGGGGATTCTTTCCAGGTGAGCCAGTTTAACAGACAATGATGCTGAAATGACTTATCCAGGAAGAAGTAGATGATAGATAGCTAGATGTCAACATAATCATCAGTCTATATTTTACAACTATAAGAACCAAATTTCAAATATCTTTATCAGAGTACAGACTGAGAGAGAAGAGTCAATACTAGAATGTGCAGGGAAGGGCTAGATTTAGAAATACCAGATTCATGTTCAAGGAACACCATGAGACCTGTTCTATATCTCCTTACTCATGTGTCTCTCAGCTGGTTCTGCCTGACTTGTGCTAGATGTACCATCTCTCAGGCTCTTCCTCCCTTAAGTGGCTCCTGCTCTTCCTCTCTTAAGTGGCTCCTAGCAGTCCTCAGTTACATTCTCACTAATTCAACAACAAAGGAGAACAAGATAGAAAGGCTATTTTTTAACCATCTCAGATGACTACATCACCTACACTGTGAGTTCTGGTTTGGTAACAGCCGCTCCTGGACCGACGCTGAGTGTGTATAAGGAAGAGGGTAGCCATACTTTAAACCGGCTAGATCTGAGTCTCTTGATGGTTCCTAAAGCTAGAGGTGAATTCAACACCACCAAAAACAAACCAAATGGATTGCTGTTATGGAAGAGTTTGTTCATCTAAAATCGAGATGTTATCAAAACACAGTTTGGGCTGCACCTAGGTCAGTGCTATCACTGGTTGGTCTAGTCGCAGAGCGAGTTGAAGGGTGAGTCAGGCTGCTTGCATCGCAGAGGTAGCAGGCAGGCACCCAACCCACCTGACTTGTGGAGCCGGGCAGCGGGTAGCCAACCCGCCCAACCACCAGACCGAATACAGGTGCCACCACTGAACAACCCCACCCGACCACCATGCCGAGTTTTTTTGCCATCACGGAGTTAGCCAGAGTCTTCTTTATAGGTGCAGGCATTTTGAATTACTCCTGAGGGCATGGCCATCATCATTGGAAGGGCAACTCCCTTCCTGAGACACTTACAGGAGGCTAGAGGACCTTTGACAAGACCCAGGAGCCAAGAAGGGGAGGTATTGAGAGACTCGGGATGAACTCAGAGCTACCAGGGAATATACCCCACCTGAAGGCCACCAATGCAAGAAGGCCAGCTTCCTAGTGGAGCACTGCATTATCAAGTTCCTCCAAGACTTCAGGTAACTGAAGGCTAAGAGGTGAGTTATTGGAAATCTACAGAGACAATATTAGTCAATAGAGGAAATCTGCAATATCCCAAAGTTTCACTACTAGAGGGGTAGATACCTGAACAATATGAGAAAACAAGGGAAGAAAATGTCCCAAACAAACCTAGATGGTATAGCAATAATAGACAATGACAGCATGGCAGAAGAAATGTCAGAAAGGGAGTTCAGAATGTACATAATCAAAACAATCAGCGAAGCAAACGAGGAGATGAAAGAGCAAATGCAGGCATTGAATGATAGCACCAATGATCAGTTAAAAGAGCAAATACTGGAAGCAAAAGATTATTTCAATAAAGAGTTAGAGATATTGAGAAAAAACAAACAGAAATCCTTGAAATGAAGGAAAAAATAAACCAAGTTAAAAACTCCATAGAAAGCATAACCAATAGGATAGAACACCTGGAAGACAGAACCTCAGACATTGAAGACAAAATATTTAATTTTGAAAACAAAGTTGACCAAACAGAGAAGACGATAAGAAATCATGAACAGAATCTACAAGAACTATGGGATATCAAGAAAAGGCCAAATTTAAGAATTACCAGAATTGAGGAAGGCTTAGAGAAAAAAACCAAAGGAATGAACAATCTATTCAATGAAATAATATCAGAAAATTTCCCACATATGAAGAGTGAAATGGAAAATCAAGTACAAGAGGCTTATAGGACTCCAAATATACAAAATTACAATAGACCCACACCAAGGCACATTATAATGAAAATACCTAACATACAAAATAAAGACAGAATTTTAAAGGCTGCAAGAGCAAAGAATCAAATTACATTCAGGGGGAAACCAATATGGATATCAGCAGATTTTTCAATCCAGACCCTAAAAGCTAGAAGGGCCTGAAACAACATTTTTCAAGCTCTGAAAGAAAATGGATGCCAACGAAGAATCTTATACCCAGCAAAACTTACCTTCAGATTTGATGATGAAATAAAATCCATCCATGATAAACAAAAGCTAAAAGAATTTACAAAAAGAAAGCCAGCATTACAGAACCTTCTCAGCAAAATATTCCATGAGGAAGAGATGAAAAACAAAGAAGCAAATCAGCAAAGGGAGGAATTATCCTAAAGGAACAACCAAATAAAGGAGAAATCAAGTCGTGTCAAAAAAATAAATAAAAAAAAATGAGCCAAATGACCAGGAATACAAATCATGTCTCAATAATAACCCTGAATGTTGATGGCCTGAACTCATCAACTCATCAGTCAAAAGACATAGGCTTGTATATTGGATTAAGAAGAAAGATCCAACAATTTGCTGCCTGCAAGAGACTCATTTCATAGAAAGAGATTCCCACAGACTAAAGGTGAAGGGATGGGAAAAAATATACCATGCACATGGACACAGCAAAAAAGCCGGAGTATCCATCCTCATATCAGATAATGTGGACTTCACGCCAAGGGTAGCCAGAAGGGATAAAGAAGGACATTTCATACTGCTTAAGGGAAGCATAAATCAGCAAGACATAATAACAATCATGAATATCTATGCCCCAAACAGTGGCTCATCCATATATGTCAAACAAATCCTTATCAATGCCAGAAATCAAATAGACCACAACACAATAATACTAGGTGATTTTAACACACCTCTCTCACCACTGGACAGATCCTCCAAACAAAAATTGAACAAAGAAACCATAGATCTCAATAACACAATCAATCACTTAGACTTAATGGACATTTATAGAATACACCATCCAACAGAGAGCAAATACACTTTCTTCTCAGCAGCACGTGGATCCTTCTCTAAAACAGACCACATATTATGCCACAAAGCTACTGTTAGCAAATACAAGAAGATATAGTACCTTGTGTTCTATCAGATCATAATGGATTGAAATTAGAAATAATTGAGAGAGTAAAAAACAGAAACTACTCCAACACCTGGAGATTAAATAATATGCTATTATATGATGAATGGATAATAGAAGATATCAGTAAGGAAATTAAAAAATTCTTAGAGGTAAATGAAAACAAAGAAACAACATATCAAAATCTCTGGGACACTATGAAAGCAATTCTTAGAGGAAAATTTATTTCATGGAGCACATTCAATAAAAGAAGAAAAAGTCAACAGATAAACGACCTAACACTAGGGCTCAAAGCCTTAGAAAAAGAAGAACAGAGCAAAACCAAAAGTAGTAGAAGACAGGAAATAGTTAAACTCAGAGCTAAAAGCAATGAAATTGAAACAAAAGAAACAATTGAAAAAATTGACAAAATAAATAGTTGGTTCTTTGAAAAAATAAACAAAATTGATAAACCCTTAGCCACACTAACAAAGAGAAGAATAGAAAAAAACCCAAATTACTAAAATTTGGAATGAACAAGGAAATATCACAACAGACACGATTGAAATACAAAATATAATTAGAAGTTATTTTGAAAATCTATACTCCAACAAAATAGAAAATCTCGAAGACATCAACAAGTTTCTAGAGACATATGAATTACCTAAACGGAACCAGGAGGACATACACAATTTAAATAGATCAATTTCAACTATGAAATAGAAGAAGTCATCAAAAGCCTACCAACAAAGAAAAGTCCTTGATCAGATGGGTTCTCAGCCGAGTTCTACAAAACCTTTAAAAAAGAGCTCATTCCAATACTTCTCAAAGTATTTCATGAAATAGAAGAGGAGGGAACCCTCTGAAACTCATTCTATGAAGCCAATATCACCCTGATACCTAAACCAGGCAGAGACACATCGAGGAAAGAAAATTTCAGACAAATATCCTTAATGAACATTGATGCAAAAATTCTCAACAAAATCTTAGCAAATCGCATACAAAAATATATTAAAAAGATAGTGCACCACGATGAAGTGGGTTTTATTCCAGGGATGCAAGGTTGGTTCAACATCCGGAAATCAATAAATGTAGTTCACCATATCAATAGACTTAATGTCAAGAATCACATGATTATTGCGATAGATGCAGAAAAAGCATTTGATAAAATACAGCATCGCTTCATGCTCAAAACACTGGAAAAAATAGGGATAATGGGAACATTCCTTAACATTGTAAAGGTCATCTATGCTAAGTCCATGGCCAATATCATTCTAAATGGCGAAAAACTGAAAGCATTCCCCCTAAAATCTGGAACAAGGCAGGGATGCCCTCTTTCACCACCTCTATTCAACATTTTCCTTGAAACTCTAGCCAGAGCAATTAGATCAAGGAAATTAAAGGGATACGAATAGGAAAAGAAGAACTCAAACTATCCCTATTTGCTGATGACATGATTATATATTTAGAGGAACCAGAAAATTCCACCAGAAAAGTTTTAGAAATCATAAGTGAATTCAGTAAAGTAGCAGGATATAAGATTAATGCTCATAAATCCAATGCATTTTTATACATAAGTGATGAATCTTCAGAAAGAGAAATCAGGAAAACTAACCCATTCACAGCAGCTTCGAAAAAAAAAATACTTGGGAATCAATCTCACAAAAGAAGTGAAAGACCTCTACAATGAGAACTACAGAACACTAAAGAAAGAAATTAAAGAAAACCTTAGAAGATGGAAAGATCTCCCATGTTCTTGGATAGGCAGAACTAATATTGTCAAAATGGCCATATTACCAAAAGTGCTATACAGATTCAATGCAATTCCAAGTAAAATCCCAATGATGTACCTTACAGAAATAGAGCAATAAATCACGAAATTCATCTGGAAGAATAAGAAACCCAGAATAGCTAAAGCAATCCTTAGCAGGAAGAGTGAAGCAGTGGGTATCGCAATACCAGAACTTCAACTATCCTACAAAGCAATAGTAACAAAAACAGCATGGTATTGGCAACAAAATAGACAGGTAGATCAATGGTACAGAATAGAGGACACAGACACAAACCCAAATAAATACAATTTTCTCATACTAGACAAAGGTGCCAAAAATTTGCAATGGAGAAAAGATACCCTCTTCAACAAATGGTGCTGGGAAAACTGGAAATACATATGCAACAGAATGAAACTAAACCCCTATCTCTCACCCAGCACAAAAATCAACTCACAATGGATCAAGTACCTTGAAATCAGACCAGAGACCCTGCATCATATGGAAGAAAGAGTAGGTCCAAATCTTCAACTTATTGGCTTAGTATCAGACTTCCTTAACAGGACTCCCATAGCTCAAGCAATAAAAGGAAGAATCAATAACTGGGATAGATTCAAACTAAATAGCTTTCTCTCAGCAATGGAAACTATCAGCAATGTGAAGAGAGAGCCTACAGAGTGGGAGAAAATCTTTGCCACTCAGACTTCAGATAGAGCACTAATTTCCAGAGTATATAAAGAACTCAAAAAACTCTACACCAAGAATACAAATAACCCAATCAACAAATGGGCTAAGGATATGATCAGAAACTTCACAGAAGAAGATCTACAAGCAATTAAGAAACATACGAAAAAATGTTCAACATCTTTAGTAATAAGAGAAATGCAAATCAAAACTACACTAAGATTCCATCTCACCCCAATTAGAATGGTGATTATCAAGAATATAAGCAACAATAGGTGTTAGAGAGTTTGTGGGGAAAAAGGTACACTCATACATTGCTGATGGGGCTTCAAATGAGTGCACCCACTCTGGAAAGCAGTGTGGAGATTCCTTAGAAAACTTGGAATGGAACCACCATTTGACCCACTCCTTGGCCTATACCCAAGGGACTTAAAATCAGTGTACTACTGAGATACAACCACAACAGTGTTCATAGCTGCTCAATTCACAATAGCCAGATTGTGGAACCAACCTAGATGCCCCTCAATTGATGAATGTATAAAGAAACTGTGGTATATATATACAATGGATTATTACTCAGCCATAAGGAATGATAAAATTATGGCATTTGCAGGCAAATGGATGCAGTTGGAGAATATAATGCTAAGTGAGATAAGCCAATCTCAAAAAACCAAAGGACGAATGATCTCACTGATAAGTGGATGATGACACATATAGGGGGTGGGAAGGGGGCAGGAATGGAAGAAGGTGGGACTCTATGGAGGGATAAGTGGGGTGGGAGGGGTGGGGGGAAGGGAAAAAATAACAGAATGAATCAAACACCGTAACCCTAGGTAAATGTATGATTACACAAATGGTATGAGTCTACTTCATGTACAGAGAAACAAGATGTATCCCATTTGTTTACAATAATAAAGAATTAAAAAACAAAACACCAATTTTCTCATACTAGACAAAGGGGCCAAAAATATGCAATGGAGAAAAGATAGCCTCTTCAACAAATGGTGCTGGGAGAATTGGAAATCCATATGCAACAGAATGAAACTAAACCCATATCTCCCACCATGCACGAAACTAAACTCAAAATGGATTAAGGATCTTGAATCAGACCAGAGACCTTGCATCTTATAGAAGAAAAAGTAGGTCCAGAGCTTCAACATGTCGGCTTAGGACCAGAGTTCCTCAACAGGACTCCCATAGCACAAGAAATAAAAGCAAGAATTAATAACTGGGATGGATTCAAACTAAAAAGCTTTCTCTCAGCAAAGGAAACTATCAGTAATGCAAAGAAAGAGCCTACAGAGTGGGAGAAAATCTTTGCCAATCATACTTCAGATAGAGCACTAATCTCCAGAATCTATAAAGAACTCAAAAAATTCTACACCAAGAATGCAAATAATCCAATCGAAAAATGGGCTAAGGAAAGGAATAGACACTTCACAGAAGAAGATGTACAAGCAATCAACAAACATATGGAAAAATGTTCAACATCTCTAGTAATAAGAGAAATGCAAATCAAAACCACCCTAAGATTCCATCTCACCCCAATTAGAATGGTGATTATCAAGAATACAAGCAACAACAGGTGTTGGCAAGGATGTGGGGAGAAAGGTACACTCATACATTGCTGGTGGGGTGGCAAATTAATGCAGCCACTCTGGAAAGCAATGTGGAGATTCCTTAGAAAACTTGGAATGGAACCACCATTTGACTCAGCTATCCCACTCCTTAGTCTATACCCAAAGGACTTAAAATCAGCATATTACAGAGATACAGCCACATCAATGTTCATAGTTGCTCAGTTCACAATAGCCAGATTGTGGAACCAACCTAGATGTCCTTCGATTGATGAATGGATAAAGAAACTGTGGTATATATATATACAATGGAATATTACTCAGCCATAAAGAATGATAAAATTATGGCATTTGCAGGCAAATGGATGAAACTGGAGAATATCATGCTAAGTGAGATAAGCCAATCTCAAAAAACCAAAGGACGAATGATATCGCTAATAAGTGGATGATGACACATAATGGGGGGAGAGGGGTTAGTGTTAGGGTTAGAGTTAGCATTAGGGAGGGGGCAAGAATGGAGATAGGAAGGACTGTATAGAGGGAAAAGAGGGGTGGGAGGGGTGGGGGGGAAGGGAAAAAAATAACAGAATGAATCAAACACCTTTACCCTATGTAAATTTATGATTACACAAATGGTATGCCTTTACGCCATGTACAAACAGAGAAACAACATGTATCCTATTTGTTTACAATAAAAAAAAAAAAACACAACAACAAAAAAACATAGTTTCGTAGGTGCCTGGAATTGTCCAAAAGAGGTGACCATTTTACTACTAAAATCAGGATTGATTTGAGATGACAATTTTTTTATGATAGAATTCTCAACACTCTGCCTACAATTCTGGTCAGATCTCCCTCAGCAACAACTATTTAATCAGGAAACTCTAAATTGCTTTACATTGTGCTTTCAAGTGCTCAAAATCACTTAGGAAAATATTATAATATTCATATTGCACACGAGGAAATAAGCACATTTGTGATTTGGGCAAGGTTACAGGGGATGTAAGGTGAAGAACAAGAACACCAGGCCATGTCTACCTAATCAAATTACTTTGATATTTGAAAGGACATCCGGCATTCTCTTGGCTTAAGGCATGAGTCATAAATTCCATTGCCTATAGGAGTGAGAGAAGTAATATAAATTCATGGAGTGAGCAGGGTAGAGATGAACAAAGTCACAAGTGTGTGACTCTTCTCCAAAGGGGACAGTTTCTACTCAGATGACTATTTCCATGTCAAAAAACTAGGCCATATATACCTAAATTGTTTCATTTTTTAAAAAAAGCTTATCTGAATTTCATGTGAAATTTCCTCAGATTTAAATACTGAAATCTGATTTATTGAGTAAACAAAACAGACTTGTTTGGGGCAAAGTATTTCTCACGCCCTGCGTGCATGGTCTGCTATTTTAAACACTCAGTGCCCTGGCTCCCACACATGTCAGCACTCAGAGTTAAATATGACGGTGCCACCTTTCTCAACCTGCTGTTCCTAGAATGAATAAATTCACAGGAACATCGTGCCATTTGTTAGATACATGAGTGGCATCCTTTAATCGGGCTCTTCGTTATTTCTCTTTGCTCTTGACTTTTTTTTGCATTGTTATTAATTATCCAAAATTTGTGAAGGGAGGGGGGAAAAGGTAATGTAGAACAAAATAGGAGGAAAGATCAGAGATTCCTTCTAGATAAAATAGAGATAAAAGGAGGACAATGACTTGAGAAATGTTTCAGAGAATGAACTCAAAAAAAAAAAAAGGCATAAATTCTTTGGAGCAAGAGAAAGGAAGAGTTGGAATACTCTTGAGTTTCACCTCATGAAGAAAATGAAGGTTGAGATGACTTTTTCAAAGCCTTGATTAATGATAGAAATGGGCCTAAATCTACCTAGAGGTTGTAACTTCCAGTTATCCTTTTTTAATGTGAACAGAGCTTCTCTCTCTCTCTCTCTCTCTCTCTCTCTCTCTCTGTGTATAACACAGTGGGGTGATAAAATATTAGAGATATACTATTTTTTAATACATTAAAATGGAGAATGGATATTGGGCATGAAAATAAATGAAAAAAAAACCAAATATATCCATTTTTCATAAATAATTAAACCTTTTATTCATCCAAACTTTCAAAATGTACTTTATTATCTCATCTGAATACCTATCTACATCCCTATGATCATGTAAGAAAAAAGTAGCATGCCTGTAATATTTTATTAATAATGTCTTTCCTTTTTTTAAATTTGATCAAGTAGATTTTGACTATCATTCTATTAAAAGGTCCTTACATTTTCTGCCACCTGTTACTATCTTTGGTCTTATTAACTTTTTGGTTCATGTGTTCTTCACACATGACAAGATCACTTGTATTTGTTCTTCCTCCTACTTGGAAGGTTCTTCCTATACTGTTTTGCAGGTGTGATTATTTCCACCTATTAAGACCCTGTCCATTACTATGCAATCTGAAATAAGCTCCTTCGGTCATTTCATCTGTCTCATAACATTATCCTATGACAGCCATTTTAGAGATTCAATTGTTTCTTTGTGTTTGTCTCTTCTACTAGAAGGTAAGTTCCATTTGAAGAGTCCTTTCTGTCAATGTCCCTACTGCATCCCCAAATCCAGAAGCTTGCCTGACATTTTAAAGTGTCAAGGTCTCTGGAGACCACAGCTTCACACCTCCATGATATTCCAGAAAGAGAGAAAGGGGGAGAAAAAGAGTGGCAGACAAAGACCAAACCCTTGCCTACCTGAGTGGCCACATGACAGTGTGAGAACCAAGTGGGTCAACTACCCCACTCAAGAATTAGGATGGTTCTTTCTCCCCGTCTCAGAAAATACCAGACATCATCAGGACTAATGCACAAAAATATATACCTTTGGAGCCTCAGATGAGAATTCCTTCCATACACTGGAAAGACAAGCTGCTACTCTGAGACTGGTCCGTTGATTTATCTCAATTATTCTGCTCAGATAAGGTGAACCTGCCCTTCCAGAGGATCTGTATGTAAAGAGACAGAGAAGCCAAAAGGTCCATTAATTGATCTCCTTTTATATGGAATGATAAACTAGAGTGAAAAGAAGCAATAACCCCTAGATATTAATCAATACATCATCTTTAAACAGAGTCACTCTTTTTCCTAGATGACACAGTGGAGATACGGTGGGCTTCAAAGGGATTTCCCCAAGTCGTTTTAAAGCAAGTATCCTACTTCCTAATCCAGGGTTTTCATACACCATTATAAAAAATATTTCAGAACCTGGGACTTACTGGTGACCTTTGAAGGTCACAGGAACTAATGAGAAAGGGTATTTGAAAGACAACAGATATGCTTTGAAATTGCAGCAGGGAAAATCGGACCCGTGCTTACATTTCAGGCCTCCATCAGTCTGGGCCTAAGAGTTGGTTCCCTCTGCTCTGTGGCTGCTCATTTTTAGCGCATCTCCATTACTAAAAGAAGACAAATAAACCAAGGGCGGAAACTAATCTATCCTCATTCAATTAAACTGCAAAGCAATTACTTTTTTTCCCCCTAAGAGAGTGTAATTAGTTCCCTTTGAAAATGTATCCCAGCTTCAAGAGAAACCAGAACCTCTGAAAATGTATGTTGAAAGCAAGAATATTCGGAGGCAAGTCTGTGCGGCCTCCCTATCTTCCTAGCGGCAGTTTTCAGTGGTTGCCCCCAGGGACCCAGCTTGCCCATATTGGTGTTTGGTGTGTCCCTAAGATGATCCCCCCTGTCACTTTTTCAGCAGCGACTTCTCATCTAGGGAGGAGTGAGGTTATGATCTGACAATTTGTACAGGCAGCTTGGCATATTGGAAGGCACCCTGGCTTTGGAAGAAAGAGTTCAGAGTAGAAGTAGAACAAGGCAAAAGTGGGAAGAATGAAGGCCAAGAGTCCCTCTTAAGAAGGCTTACCCCCTCTCAGTCCCTTAGGTTGGTGTGACAAACTAGTGATTGAAAGAATCTATGATATTCTTTCCATGTCTAATAACCCCGTTTCTCCCTAGTGTAGCATGGTCTGTAGTATTCAGATGTATCCATCTGAAATCAAGGGTGTGCATCGCTCTTGCAAAAAATAAATGTGAATACAATTTTCTGAAAGTTTCTTCTCTCAACATGTTAGCATTATTCCTGCAGAAGTTGTACAAATCTCCCTCTTTGTAACTGCTCCAAACTATTCCAGAGCATAGATATACCATAATTATTATCCACATTTTTTTGCACATCAAGGTATTCCCATTTTTTTGTATTGCAGATGACACTGCAATAAATATCTTTTCAGCTATCTCCTTCCACGTGAACAATTATGTACAAATGAACAGCTGGATTAGGAGCCAATGCAGAATCAGGTATTCATTATTTTCCATTATGGTAGGTGACACCTAATTGCTGTCCAAAGCTAATTTGCCAATTCATAATTCCAGCACTTTTGAATTAGATTACCCTTTGTGTTCTAACTCTACCAATAAATCATTCCTTGAAACTTTGAAAATTTGGGAATTTTGTCTTAATTACTGCTCTGCTTCTAAACTAGTGTAGCACCTAACACATATTCAGTTCTTAATAAATACTTAACAACTCCTACCTATTTGCTAGTTTGCTAATAATAGATATAAAAATAAAGTGTTATGTAATTGGTATCTTTTTCCTGAGAAGTTAAGCAATTACTTGAAGTTAAGACCTTGTATTTATACCACTGTTTGTAGTTAATGCTATTAGTAGGGAAGATTATAAGATGAAACTAATAAATTTTTTATGCTGAAAAGAGCACTTACTTTGAGACTCTCCAGTTGTGAGTTTGAATCGCAATTCTCCCTTCATTGGTTATGTTATTATGAGAACTTCATTACACTATGCATTAGTTTCTAATTTTCAGATTGGAGTTTTCATAGCCTATTTTAAAGCACTATTCTATGATTGACATAAAACAAATAAAAGATGCCTAACTTGGACTGTAACTATGATCTCTTGAGTTGAGCCTTAACCATGTGCAAGTGTAGTTACCTGTGATATAAGTTTTATGCACGTTTTTCATTTAATCCCTGCCCCTCCAAATCTATGAAGGTTATAACAAATATTTTTATTAGTCATACTTGGGACCCAAATTTAGTTTTAAGATGTTCAGTATATTAAACTTAGAAGAAGTTGCTCACTGAGTGTGCAATAATCATATTCTTGCCCATTACTTCCCCAACAAGCTTAAAGGCCAGGACTATGAAAGTTGTTGAGTGACTTTCTAGGAGATCTTGGGCTCAAATTCTGATTTCACAATGAATTGAAGTCCAAATTTTAAACAAGGACATGCAAAACTTGAGCAATTAAAAAAAAAATCTATTGTTGGAAAAAAGACCTAGAGAGCCTAGAAGATGAGATGGCAAAGCAATTACAGTGCAAGGGTCTTGGTTACTTTAAATTTCGTGAATAAGACTCTGGCCATCTGGCATTTGACAAAAGAAAAGTTTATTCTCATAACTGTTGGGAAATGCTGGGACTTCAAAAAACATTTCAAAAGATGAAGCCAATGTTTTGTGAAAATGAAAGAATATTTAGATTCACTCTATTTGCTCAGTCTATCAGGTTATGGAACCCAGTGTCTCTCTATCCACAATGTTACTCTCACCTTCCAAGAGCGATCTGCATCATGACACTAGCTCTTTCACAGAGAATATTAAAGCAACACAAAGCAAAAGCAAAAGCAGATCCTCCAAGTCAACTAAACATGACTGGTGCCTTGCCTGACCCCTCCCCACCACAAGGTTCTTCACATTTTCCAAATCACATTGACTCACAACTCCCCCAGGTTTGGGATCTGCATACCTAGGATGTCTGTGGCCATGGTTGCTGGTTCTTCCTGTCTCTCACTGTGACTGTTGGGAAACTGCCAGTCTCTGGTGACATCATCCCATAGCTACCAACAAGCTTCCTCCCTGACTTCTAACCCTGGCATGTGTACCTCCAAAGAGGATCCTGCCTCAGATCTGTTTCAACCCTATGACCCTTAAATCGCCTTAAATAGTATTTATGGCTTATCTTTCTCTTCTTTTTTGGTCTCACTTTTTTTTTTAACCTATTATTGTGTCCACACACAAATATAAGGGTAAGAAATCTTAAAATCAATAGTTTATTCGGATTATGCAACATCCCATTATTCCCTACTTTTGTTTTTATTTTATAAGTGCATTAAAGCTATATATACCGTTGGGGTTCATTTTAACATAATCACACAAGCATGGAATATAATTTGTTCCACTTCAGTCCCTAGTACTTCCCCTTTCCTGCCCCACCTCCCTTTACTCTACTGGACTTCCTTCTACTTATTCGCAGTGGTTTTTTAAAATGGTGAAATAGTGATATATATATATATATATATATATATATATATATATAATGTTATATATATATATATCATATACACACATATTTGGGTAAAATTCATTACCTGCTTTTGAAAAGTGACTTTCCCCGATCCAAATCACCCTACATATAATTCTCTAGGATCTCTCATCTCATGTTTGGTTTATTACCACTGGCTCTCATCAATTTTTTTTAGTTTTGTCTTTATATTCCTTAGACTATTCCAAACTTTCAATTGAAATTCCTAAACTAGATACTCAAATGTACATTGTGGGAAAGTTCATAAAGGATTCTTCTGGCTGCACACAATAGCACTTACCTGTAATTCCAGTGGCTCAGAAGGCTGAGGCAGGAGGATTGCAAGTTCAAAGCCAACCTCAGCAAACTTAGCAAGGTCCTAAGCAACTCAGCAAGACTCTGTCTCTAAATAAATTATTAAAAAGGACTGGGGATGTAGCTCAGAGGTTAAGTGCCCCTAGGTTCAATCCCCAGTACCCTGCCCCCCCAAAACTGCATCAAACAATCCTTCTGACTGCGTCAAACAATCCTATTTTCTGTGAAGGCCTTTTATTGTGGGGTATCATTAACCAATTTTCTTTTCCACATAAACTCTCAGTGCTAGTCAGTTTTTCTGTCTCCACTCTCAAAACATTCTTCTTATTCTCAGTTTTGCAAATCTACTGAATGCCCTCATATTACCTTTAAAAAGAAACAGCCCACAAACTATATATTGAGGAAAGCAAGGGATGAAAGAACATAGTACTGTTGACGTGCTTATCTTGGGAGAAATTGAATGAGAAAGCATCACCTTTATAATCAGGGAAGCAAAGACAACCATTTTTTACTGGGCGTATCCACTCCTCTCTTCCATTTTCATATCAGAATTTCTTAAAATCTGAACATGTTGCTGCACAGAATGAAGGACTATATTTTCCATCTGCTTTACAATTAGGTATGGCCATGTGAGTTAGCTATCGCCAACAAAATGTCAGAGAAAATATTCCAGAAAGTTGGCTCATTTGGAACTCGACTAAGCCAGAAAAAGACCCCTCTTCCTTCCATCTTCCATCTTCCTGTTGTGCAATGGATTTCTGGAATTGCCACAGAGAGTTTGGACCATACAATGAACTGAAAATTGGAGCCATGTTCTAAAACGAGGGAGCAAAACAAAGGGAGACTCGGTCCTGATCAATGGGGAACCTCTTCCTGCTCTGGCTTGTTACTGAATCTCAGCACCCTAATCAATAAAAGAGGGTGTGCCATCTCTATCTTTCCAGTCATCTTTCCTTCTTAGACACCATTCCCTTGTGTATCCCTTTCCATAGAGACTGAAATATTATTTTCATTCTATTTTAATTAGTGCACTGCAGAACTGATACAATGAAACTTCAGATACTCGTTTATAAAAAACCACAGCTTCCTTCTCTCTCTCTCTCTCTCTCTCTCTCTCTCTCTCTCTCTCTCTCTCTCTCTCTCTCTCTCTCCCCCTCTCCCTCTCCCTCTCCCATTCTCTCACTTCTTTCCTGCCTTCCTCCCTCTGTTTACTTGCTAAGAAAACTAGCTGCCTTATTGTGAGTATCCCTGTGGAGAGTTCCTTATTGCATGGTTAGATCTGAGGTTGTCAGTTCAACTGTCAGTAAAAAATATAAGCTTGATAATTATGGGAGTGAACTTGGAAGTGGGTCCTTTACACTCAGTTAAGCCTTGATATGTCTGCAACTCTGCTGACAGCTTATTTGCAATCTCATGAAAGACCTCGAGTCACAGAGACCCAGCTTCCTGACCTGCAGAAAGTATGATAAAATGAATCTTTCTTGTTTTCAGGCATCATGTTTTTGTGTTATTTGTTATTTCTCAAAAATAATGTTATTGTAAAACACAGAGATAAGAGCATCTCCTCCTAGATAATTTCTCTTTTGATTAAAACAACAGTCTGATGGTTATTTTTATTTTAAAGAATTCAAAAGTTTTTTTGAAGTTTCCCTTCCAATTGCATACTCTCCCCTTTCTACTTATCAGTTTCTAGATGTGGAGAAATAAAATGTCTTATTCATTCTCTAGTATCATGAATAAACAGAATAAACCTGACAAAAGTCATTTCACTACAGCCATGTTCTAGACCTGGGTTTTTGATCTCAGCATTATGGAGGTTTTGGAGCAGGTAAATGGAGAGTTCTTTAAGTTGTCACTCAGCATTGCTGGAGTCTGCACACTGGATGTCAACAGCATCCCTCTGTGCAAGGTGTAAGAACCCAAAATATCTCCAGGAAGAACAGAGAAAATTGCTCCTAGTTGTGGACTTCTCATCTAGGGAGAGATTTCAGGTGGTTCCTTATAGTCTCAATTTTGTGCACAAATTGTGGTTTCTACTCTTAAACCACTGACTCTCTTCTTGGGCATCTGGAGTTCTACATGGGTCAGGAAGATTTTTGTTGTTGTATCTTTTTTTTTTTTTTTTTTTTTTTTTGTTTTTTTTGTTTTTTTTGTTTTTTGTTTTTTTTTTTTTTTTTGTTTTGCTGGTGCTTTCTTTGTTTGCATGGACACTTTGATGCTCTGGACTTTGGGTAAGAGTTGGGAACTGATTTGCCATAAAGCTGAGCAATGTTCTTGGTGGACAGTCCATCTTTTCTGCAGGACCTGTTAATGTCAGCCAGTCATTCTGAGATAGACAGTAACGTCTACATGGGTAGCCCTCACTGATGCATCTGTGGATATCTTAAAGCTCCAATAGACTCCTTGAGGAGATCAGTCACTGCTGATCCCCTTGGAGAGCTCATGTTGCCTGTGATCAGCATCCCATGACGTTTTCTAGGCGTATCTTGTACTGATCCATGCTGTGGGGCTGCAGTCAGACTCTTCTGTCTTTATTTTCTTTCAAATATATATCTTATGCTATAAACATCTCCTTTCAGGGTTTAGCCTATTGAATTCTAAATTAGCAACTTCATACCAATCAAAACGATTTGCTTTCATAGTTAAAACTCTCTCCAAACTGTTTTAAGAGGGTTTTTTCGGTTTTGCTTTTGTTTATGATTTTTCTTCAGTTCCTGTGACTCATCACTCTGATCTGTTTTAATGTGAATAGCTGTGTAAAAAAAAGTAGGGTAGCTGATAGGGAAAGATATTCTCAGGAGTGTCAAAGTACTGCCACACTATAAATTTAAATAGATTATTTTGGTATATTCTGAAAAGTATTATGTCCACGTGTTTTTTGTCCATGAATCCAGGATCACATTTTTAGGAAGCCATGATCCATATGATTCAGTCTCTAAGGACTGTTGCTATTTTGTAGCATGATTTACAACTGAATAGTAATTAAAACAGAATTATATTCTTCCTTTGCATGTTCTGGAGGCCAATACAGATGGTCCAACTGATTGCGGCCCAGCAAATTTTCCAAAACGTGCCTTTCATTTCCTAGCATAGAGATACACACCCCCCCTTCCTCTTCCATCTATTATGTCATACAATTTGTGAATGTGTATGGAGCCTGTGAGTATAGCCCAAAATTGGACCATCTGTAATGGTTTCCAGAACACGTGAAAGAACAGATTCCCCTCTAATTACTATTCAGTTCTAAATCATGTTGCAAAATAGAAATAGTCCTGAAAGACTGAATTGTATGGGCCATACTTATTAGAAATATGATCCTAGTTTCTTGAACATTTAACAATAGAACATTATACTTTTTACAGTACATGAAATAATCAATTTAAATTTATAATGGACTGGAATATTGATATAATAATTTCTGGGGTTATCATTCTGTTATCTTCAATTGTATAATACCTTTATGAATATTAATGTATTACACTGATCATTCTGAGAGCAATTTAGTGATTGTAGACACATAAGCAAAACTATTTCTTGCCTTTTGGTGCAAAGGTGATAAAAATTTCTCTGGTCTTCCTTCTCCTCCATGACCTAATTCCTCTTGTGCAAAATGTGAATCACATGTTGTCACGTGGAAGCCTTCAAAATCTTCAGCCCATGGAAGGGAAGGGAAGTATAACTCACAAGATGCTTCTTAACTACATGGAGTCTGGAATAGAAGTCTGGAGGAGGGAATTTCCACAAAAGATCACAGATGTATTATTTGCAGATTAACCAACATATGGCATGTTTAATTGCAGCTCTGAAACAACAGCAAGACTAAAATTGATGGGTTCATTTTTAAAATTTCCAGCTATGGAACCTTTTAAACATCATTTGAAAATGTCAGTGTTTTGGTTGACTCAAACCAAATTACCTAAGGCATTTTGTATAGTTTAAAAATTGAAAATTCCAAAATAGTTTAAGATTTGGGAATAAAAATAATTTTTTAAAACTGAGTTGACTTTTCACTGTATGGTGGAATCACAGTCTTCCCCTCTTACTCTTCCTTCATTTCAAGCATAACCGCAGGATATGAAATAAAACCATATGACTGAAGTGTAAAATTTATATTTGTGATTCATCTTGAACAATGAAAAAGAAAAAGGAAATTAAGAAAAAGAAAGTGACAATCATTCAGAATATACACTTGTATTGGAGTGTTTCAACAGTGAGGAAGCCTCTGTGCTCTGGGTTAGACTTCACTTTGATTCATGTAATGACTGTGGAGCAGAAATTTCAGAACTCCTTGTGACAGAAGGTGGATTCAATGCTTCATGTACCCTAGGCATTATCAGTTGCAATGTCCGCTTTCGGTTTGTGCCTTGGTCATAACTTTCAAACCTCTACTTGAATGTGGACATCTCTTATTTTCATGAGGGTCTAAAACTTCACAGCTGGCACTGCATTTCCCTGAGGGAAGAGAATGGATTATTCAAGTCTCACATCCATGATTCTGGCAAATTCTACTATCTTGTGATTCCATTGTTTCAATCACAGGTTCATAGTGAGATCCAGTTACAGATAGATTTTTTTAAATATATTTAACAATGAAGACAGTTTCTCTATAATATATTGATGGAGTTGTACTTATCAAAAGAGCAAGAAAAGAATAACCTTAGACCAAAAAATAAAGGAACTATAACCAAGAGAAGAACAATTCTTGCTCACTTTTCCTCAGGCCAAGCACATAACAATTGTTCATAAGAGGTAGATCAATAACTTGGTTTAGGGATTTAATTCATCTCTTATTTGTATAATAATTTTTAAAAGAAAAACAAATCTTGTTGTTCTGGACTAAAGCTCATATCTGCCTGGCATTCATATGTTAAGGACCTGAACTCTATTGTTCTCTATTGACTGTGTTTGGAGATGTGACTTTAAAAAGTAATCAGGGTCTAATAAGGTCATACAAGATATGTCAAAATACACTCTATTGTCATGTATATTTAAAAATCACAAGTTTTAAAAAGTGGGGTCCAATCTGATAGAATTAGAGTCCCTAAAATAAAGACATTGGAGAACTCTCTAACCATATGACAACTAATCAGCAGTCTTCAAGTGAAGGAGATGACCCTTAGCATACATCAAACTTGACAGACTTACCATATTTATACAAACATGGAACATTTCTTATTCTAAGAACATGATATGGGTATACATAATGTGGAGATTCATCGTGGTGTATTCATATATGTACGTAGGAAAGTTGTGTCCAATTCCTTCCACTATCTTTCCTAGGGCTTCCAGTCTTTCCAGTTGTGAGAAAATGAATTTCTGTTATTTAAGATGTCCAACCTTTGGTATTTGGTTGTAGCAGTCTGACACGCTAAATACACTTGCTAAACGCTAGTAACCTTAGACTGCTCATACAGGGCATGATAGTGTTGGTACAGATGAGAAAGTGGTCTTCAGGATGATTACCTAATATTTATTGTTAGTGGTATTATAATAGTCTTTTTGTAATTTTCTTTGAAAGTCATTTTGAAAAATAATGCCAATCAGAATATTTCAAAATGACAAAATGAAAAATTTGAAATTATTTTTATAAAATTCAAAGAATTTCCATAAATTTTGACCATCATATTATGCTATTTACAAGTTAGCTGATATTATTGTTTGAGTTATTTGAATTTGGTAATATTTATGATTTTTACTATAACCCATATTACTTGTTTTAATTTTAGTTTTTAACAATTGATTATTCATGTGTCTTCATTGACTTACCAGTCTTATTGAGTTGCGTGAGTCCTCTAATACCTTGAAATATGTAATATTTATTATGCATTTGGCTTTACTTCTTGATAAAGCAAGTGCTTATGCTGTAGAAACTACATTCTCTTTGGAAGCAATATTTGATGGAAATTTTATAAATAAGTTATATCAGGACTTTCCTAGTTTGGGGACTTTTTATTATTTTTAAATTATGATATATGCTGAATTTTGTCAACTTGCTTTTCTAAATCTATTGACATGAGGAGATTATCTATTTTAATGTCTTAATTTGCTAGATTACCCAAATTACTTTTCTACTGTCAAATCACTTCCCTTGCTTTCTGTGATGACTATAACTTCCTTATTATTTATTTTAAGCTAGCTTTTGTTTGATGTCTATTTGTTAGAATATTGCTATGTTACATTGTTATAATTTAGATCTGAAGTATCCCCCAAAGACTCATGTGTTGCTGTTGCCAGCCTCTGGTGCTCTCTGTAGAGGGTGGAATATTTAGAGGGTGAGGCCTAGCATAAGGAAGTTAGGTCACCTAATATGTACCCTTGAAAGGGACATTGGGATAACTCTCTCTTTGCCTCCTGGCCACCATGTGGTAAATAGGTCTTCTCTCCTACATGCTCCTGCCATGGTGTATTGTGTTACCACAGGTCCAAAGCTATGGGGCAAGTGACTCTAATCAAGACCTTTGAAACCTTGAGTCAAAACAAACCTTTTCTAATTATAAATTAATGTTCTCAGGTATTTTGTCACAGTGATGGAAAACTAACAAAATCATAAAGGAACTGGGGATGAATATATACACATACATGTTGTTGATACCAAATTCCAAAATAAACACCTCATAAAAAGAAAATAAAATGATTATATATACATATATAGTTATACATATGTATGTTTGTGTATCTATCATATAAGTATTTTTTCCTTTTTCATGCTGTCCTATTTTGGGATTTTATAACAGGAATATACTAGATTCAAAATGTGCTAAAGGAATTTCATTCAGTGATATATCTGGAAATGTTTGTCTTTAGTCAGAAAATATTTCTTTTTATAAACTTCATGGAAGTTACCAGTGAAGCTATTTGAGCCAATAACTTTCATTCTGGAAAGGTGTTACACTTCTTTATCAATTTAGTCAGGTTTGCATGATAATTTAGGCAACCTATTTCTTCTTGAATAAAATTTGCTAACTGGTATTTAAAATATTTTGCCCATCCTTTAAGTTCAAAATTTATGCCTATCAAATTATTTATAACATTCTATTATTACTAACATTTAATAGTTATAAATTCTTCAGTTGTGCCAAATTTTTTATTCACATTATTATTTGAGCTTCTATTTTTTCTCACACACTTTCTTTTCTTATGTACTTTGTGAAATTAACCAGAGATTATTTGTTAATCCATTTGTATGAGAGTTCATTCATAGAAGCAGAAACACTAAAAATAACTAGTTTAGACATAGATAAATTCTAAGGTTAAACCACCTCCATGTCCTTTCCAAGATTCCTGTAACTTATTTATAATCTATTTGAAGTTATTGACTGTGTGTGTGTGTGTGTGTGTGTGTGTGTGTGTGTGTGTGATTGATGTGTAAGGGTGTGAATGGGTTAGACAGTCTATGGATGGTGTCTGTGTGTCTTGCTCTGGAGCTTCAGATTTGCAGAGTGGTAAGTCAGCAAGGGAAGATGGATGTGTGGTTAGAGAACTAGGAGACCACACAACCAGGTGGACCCACAAGGAGGAGGTGAGCCACACTGTGATTTCTCCAGCCTTGCTGCATTCAAATGCATTCAAGTCAGTGTCCTGAAGAAGAAGACAATTCCCTTCCTATGGAAACACATTTTGCCCAGCTGTTGGAGAAGTGCTAGGAAGATTTTCAAAAGGAAATGGAGTATAAATTTTCAAAATAGTTTCTAATTATCTTCTGTATTTCAGTAGTGTCCCTCGTGATATTTCCCTCTTCATCACAAATTTTAGTAATTCGACTTTTCTCTCTCTTTCTCTTCATTAGTGTAGCTAAGGGTTAATCAATTTTATTTATTTTTTTCAAAGAATCAACTTTTCATTTTGTCATTTTATTGAATTATTTCTTTTTTTCAATTTCATTGATTTCAGCTCTGATTTTAATTATTTCCTGTCTTCTACTACTTTTAGTATTGATTCGTTTTTCTTTTTCTAGAGTTTTGAGATGTAGTTTTAGGTCATCTACTTGTTGACTTTTTATTCTTTTAATGAATGAACTCAATGCAATAAACTTTCCTATTGGCACTGCCTTCATAGTGTCCCAGAGATTTTGATATGTTGTATCAGTGTTCTTATTTACCTCTAAGACTTTTTAATTTCCTTCCTGATTTCTTCTACTAACCACTCATCATTCAATAGCACATTATTTAGTCTCCAGGTGTTGAAGTAGCTTCTTTTTAAAATTATATTGATGATTTCTAATTTTATTGCACTATGATCTGATAGAATGCAGAGTACTATCTCTATTTTTTGTATTTGCTTAGAGTTATTGTGCATAAGATATGGTCTAATTTAGAGAAGGTCCACGTGCTGCTGAGAAAAAAGTGTATTCACTTGCTGATGGATGAAATATTCTATATATGTCTATAAAGTCTAAATTACTGATTACATTATTGAGTTCAATAGTTTTTTTGTTTAGTGTTTGTTTGGAAGATCTATCCAGTGGTGAGAGAGGTGTGTTAAAGTCACCCAGTATTATTGTGTTGTGGTCTATTTGATTCTTCACACCCCATTGTCTGGGGCATAAATACTTATGATTGTTATGTCTTATTGATTTATTATTCCCTTAAGCAATATAAAATGTCCTGATTTTTCCCTTCTGACTAACTTTAATTTCTAGAGAAATATGATCTACCCAAATTGAATCAGGAAGACATAAACAATTTCAAGCAATGAAATAGAAGACACCATCAGAAGCCTACCAACAAAGAAAAGCCAAGGACCAGACAGATTCTCAGTTAAGTTCTACAAGACCTTCAAAGAAGAACTAACATCAATACTCCTCAAATCATTCAATGAAATAGAAAATGAAGGAAACCTTTCAAACTCATTCTGAGACTAGTATCACCCTGATGTAAAAACCAGATAAAAATACATGAAGGAAGGAAAACATGAAACAAATATATCTGATGAACATAGATGCAAAGATTCTCAATAAAATTCTGGCAAGTCAATACAAAAACTTATTAAAAATATAGTGTACCATGATCAAGTGGGGTTCATCCCAGGGATGCAAGGTTTGTTCAACATATGGTAATCAATAAACATAACTCATCACATCAATAGATTTAAAGATAAGAATCATATGATTATCTAAATAGATGCAGAAAAAGCATTTGACACTATATAGCATCTCTTCACGTTATAACACTAGAAAAACTACAGATAGTAGTAACGTACCACAACATTTGAAAAAGCTATCTATGCTAAGCTCAAGGTCAACATCATTCTAAATGGAGAAAAATTGAAAGCATTTTCTTTAAAAAGTGGAACAAGACAGGGATGCCTGTTTCACCACTTTTGTTCAACATAGTCCTGGAAACTCTAGTCAGAGCAATTAGACAGACAAAAGAAATTAAAGGGACATAAATAGGAAAGAAGAACTCAAACTGTCACTATTTGTGTATGACATCATTCTATATTAAGAAGATCCAAAAAATTCTACCAGAAAATGTCTAGATCGAATAAATGAATTCAGCAAAGTAGCAGGATATAAAATTAACAGCCATAAATCAAATGCATTTCTATACATCAGTGATGAATCCACTGAAAGAGAAATTAGGAAAACTACCCCATTTGCAATAGCCTCAAAAAAAAAAAAAATACTTGAGAATCAACTTAATGAAAGAGGTGAAAGACCTCCACAATGAAAACTGTAAGACACTAAAGAAAGAAATTGAAGAAGACCTTAGAAGATAGAAAGATCTCTCATGTTTTTGGGTAGGCAGAATTAGTATTGTAAAAAATGGTCATACTACCAAAAGTATCATACAGATTTAGTGTAATTCCTACTAAAATTCCAATGTCATTCTACATGGAAAGAGAAAAAGTAATCGTGAAATTGATTTGGAAAAATATGAGAACCAGAATAGCCAAAGCAATCCTTAGCAAGAAGAGTGAAGCAGGAGACATCACAATATCGGATCTTAAACAAAACAACAGAGCTATAGTAACAAAAAAATAGCATGATATTGGCACCAAAATAGACATGTAGATCAATGGTACAGAATGGAAGACAGAGACAAATCCACATAAATACGGTTATCTCATACTAGACAAAGGTGCCAAAAACATACATTGGAGGAAAGATAGCCTTTTCAACAAATAGTGCTGAGAAAATTGGAAATTAACATGCAACAAAATGAAATTCAACCCCTATCTCTCAACTTGCACAAAAATCAACTCAAAATTGATCAAGATCCTAGGAATTAGACCAGAGACCCTGCAACTAATAGAAGAAAAAGTAGGCCCACATCTTCATCATGTTGGCATAGAACCCGACTTCCTTAACAAGACTCCCAAAGGAATAAAAGCAAGAATCAATAAATGGTATGAATTCAAACTAAATAACTTCTTCTCAGCAAAGGAAACCATCAATAATGTGGAAAGAGCCTACAGATGGAAGAAAATCTTCCACAGGCACTTCAGATAGAGCATATTCTCCAGGATATATAAAGAACTCAAAAAACTTAACAGCTATCTATGTATATGTATATATATCCCAATGAATAAAATGGACTAAGGAATTGAACAGATACTTCACAGAAGAAAATATACAATCAATCAACAAATACTTGAAAAAATGTTCAACATCTCTAGGTATTAAAGAAATGCAAATCAAAACTGCTCTAAGATTTTCTCTCACTCCAATTAGAATCACAATTATCAAGAATACAAGCAACAATAAGTATTGGTGGGGATTTGGGGGCAAAGGTACACTCAGACATTGTGGGTGGGCCTGCAAATTGTTGCAACTACTCTGGAAAGCAGTGTGGAGATTCCTTAGAAAACATGGAATGGAACCACCATTTGACCCAACAATCCCACTCTTAGGATTATACCCAAAGGACTTAAAATCAGCATACTACAGTGATGCAGCCACATCAATGTTTATAGCAGCTCAATTGACCATAGCTAAAATATGGAACCAACCTAGATGCCCTTCAACAGACGAATGGGTAAAGAAAATGTGGTACGTATAAGCAATGGAGTATTACTCAACTTTAAAGAAGAATGAAATTATGGCATTTGTTGGTAAATGGATGGAGTTGGCGAATATCATGCTAAGTGAAATAAGCCAATTCCCAAAAACCAAAGGCTAAATATTTTCTGATATGCGGATGCTGATTCATAATGGGGGTGGTGAGTAGGTAAGAATGGAAGAACTTTGGATTGGGCAGAGGGGAGTGAGGGGAGGGGAGCAGAGGGGTGTGGAGGTGGGAAGGATGGTGGCATGAGTCGGACATTATTACCCCAAGTACGTGTGTGATTGTACAAAGTGAGACTCTGCATGGTGTACAGCCAGAGAAAAGAGAAGTTGTGCTCCATTTCTGTACAATGAGTTGAAAAGCATTCTCATGCATAACTAATTAGAACAAGTAAAAATTTTTTAAAAACATTAAAAAAAAAAAAAAAGAAAATGTAGAAGAGAGGCAGCCTGAAGACTGGCTCTAGCCCATGATAATGAGGTAAGTCTGTCGTTAAGCAACTGTGTGAGCTACAGGTGTCTGCAAGAGCTCAGTGTTGGTTAGTACACCCACTGTTATTGCCATAGTCATTTGTTATAAGCAAATTCCAAAGTCCAGTCCACCCAGGAGAGAAGGGGAGTACCTACCAAGAGATAAAACACCAGAGTCATCTTAGAGGCTTCCTGTCAGTCCATTGTTTCTTTTTCAAACCTGCGGAGCCAAGAAAAACAAATATTAAGATAAGCAAGTGTCATCAGACTATGAAGAATTATAAAACTTTACTATTGTTTTCAGATCTCCAGAGTTTAAAAAAACATGTTATGCAATATTTCACTTTTTTCCTTTCTATTACCAGTATCAATTTTCCAAGTAAATATGTATATAATATATATTTACATATACACATAGTTAAATATTATTGTCAATATCTTAATACACATAATGTATTTTATCTAAGATGTTAATAATAATAATAATGATAACAGGAAGGAATAAGAAAAAATAAAATTTAATTTGACAGGAGATAATTATTTTCAATTCATTTATGAATTGTCAATTATATTTGTTTGTTTTTTTTTATCAAGCTGATATTCTATAGCCTTTTCTACAGAATTGTCTATGGAAACTTTGTACATGTTTCAGTAATTAGAGGCCTCACTCTAAAAATTTTTCATAAGCATCAAGCAGGCTGTATCCTCCTTCATTTATCTTTTCTCTTCTAAATACTTCCTAAAAGAAATTCTGAAGAGCAATCCCAGATATCCTGCTTTAAAAGGCAAAAGCATAATAACAGCAATTTTTTAATGAGTATTTTAGAGACCAAGTACAAAGAAGATAGGCAGGTGGCCAGCTGCTGTGGTACACAGCTGTAATCCCAGTTATTTGAGGGACTGAGGCAGGAGGATTGCAAGTTTGAAGCCAGCTGGGCAATTTAGCAAAACCCTGTCTCAAAACTTATAAAAATAATAAAAAGAACTGGGGATGTAACTCAGCAACAGAACACTCCTGGGTTCAATCCCCACTAGAGCGGGGGAAAAGGAAAAAAGGAAGGTAATATTGTTAAAATCGTTTTTCTATACAAAAATGTTTTAAGAAGTCAGTCACCACATTATTACCTCATGTACATATATGACTGCATGGTCAATGTGATCCTATAACATGTGCAATCAGAAAAATGAGAAATTATACTCCATTTATGTCTGATTTATCAAAATGCACAAATGCATTCTACTGTCATGTATAACTAATTAGAATAAGTAAAAAAAAGTTTTTTTTTTTAAAGAAGTCAATCACCACTCACTATTCATCATTATTCTTGTAAAAAGTGTCAATTAAACATATTTGGGGAGATTGTGGAGACATCCTTCCTAAGAGACTCCATTTACCATTTAGCTGTGTGCAAACTTCACTCACATTTACCACATAATTGATTAGAATGTTGTAAAATGCATTCTGTAGCTTACTGCCCTCTATTCCAGAAAATATTAAGAAGAACATTTGATGCAAATTCAATAGTCAGGTGCAACACATTGTGCAAAACTTGAACTTGTAATTCTACAAAGGACATAATGTTTTTTAATGCACCAAAATGTGTACAAACACCTACCAGATGGCATCTTGTGCCTAGAATATTCTCAAGAGGGATCAAACGTCATTTAGGCTGTCATTGTTGTGCCATTTCCAGAGGAAAAAGTCTAATTTTAGTAGTCATCGATTGAAATGGGTCTAAGTTAACACAGGGTGACCATGCCCTGATGTTAATGCCTCAAGGTTCAATAGGTTTGAGACTGTCGTCAAGAAGATGAACAACCTGAAGTAAAACTCTTCCCAGTCTTTTATTTTGCCTGAAGTGAAATGGCAAATGTTTGTGTTAATAGGTGAAGCTTGAAATTTCCGTTTGTCATTTATATTTCCTGAAATTGTCTGAAAACTGATCATGAGTATCTTCTGAGGAAAGCTTCACTTCACTAGTGATGTTTGTTATTAAGAGCATCTTGTGGGTCATAGACATGTTTCAAATTTTAAAAAGACATATATGCTAATTGCAGAAACTTTTTGTACTTCTTACTTACATGTGTCAAATTGGTTTAAAGAATAGTAAATAGTTTTATCCACTCAGTTATACAAGCCACATTATTTTGTTGCATAGGAATGATGCTCCACAAATTCCATACTGTTGCATGTTATCTTTCTGTTATAAAATTTCCCTCAAAGTTTGATTTGTATGTAATTATTTGCCTAAATCTCTGTTAACCAATAGCTACACGATGATTAGCTAAAAGAGGGATTGCTGTCATACAAGACATGCAATTTTGATATTGCAGAAAAAAAAGTGCCTATTATTTTTTTTTTACCAAAAATGAAGAAATAAAATAGCATATAAGTTAGCAAAACAATTCATAATGAAAATTTTATCAACATTCATCAAATAAAAAGAAAATAATTCTTCAAAGAAAGGAGGATTTGGTGTTAGGAAAAAAATGTCTCTTTTCTGCATATTCTATAAGCCAAAAATGTAGAAAATTTATTCAGTTTTTTTGCGGTACTGGGAATTTGAACCCAGGGCCTTGTGTTTGTGAGGCAAGCACTCAACCAACTGAGCTATATCCCCAGCCCAGACACAGAGTTTTATATTAACTTTGTACAAAGAAATGAACAATCATTCAATTAACAGTTTTTTCACTACATCAGAAGTTTGATAATTATGATCTTTATTTAGCAAGTTATAACTTGAACAAATGTGCATTGAGACTTTTTTATGTGGTAAATACTTCAAATGCCTTAATTAAATGAAGTTTTCCAATGGTCCTTATGAAGAAAGAACTCTGTTGTCTCCATTTAACACACAGTGGAAGATTGCAACTTAGAAAAGGCACTCACCCAAGGTTAAACAGCACTGGAGTTAGAATTCTGATGTTTTCAATTCAGAGCTCAAAATAAGAAGTTGCATGCTTATTATTTGTCCTGCTAATTCTCTTTCTTGGTGTCTGTACTAAAATAATTATCAGAAAAGAAAGTAAAGATCTACATAGAGAATCATTGCCAACTCACTTACATATATTGATAGACATACATATATATATATATATATATGCACACACATATATGTTTATTTCCATTTGAATATTTATCATTATTACATTGCTTACCTATATTGCAATAGATATTATACCTGCTTTCTTTATTGTCTTCACATTAATGTATAACATAAAATGGGCATACAAATTAGCTCTATAGCTCTAGAATTGACACATAAGAATAGACCCCTTAATTACTGTACTGATAGAGATTTCAAACACCTTTCAAGACACCAGTAGAATGTATTATTCCTCTTCTAATCAGTATCCCTGCTGAAGGGAAAACATTGCTCTGATATCTACTGAAATAGCTTGTTTCACCTTTATAAATCTATATTTATGGAATAGAGTAGTATGATCATCTTTGTGTCTTGCTTCTTTTGCTATAGGTAATGTTTATTAAACTAATCTATATTTTCAATAAGATTTTTTCAATTTGTTTAATAAATAAAAGCAGTGTATATACCCATTCTACTGTCATTGTATCTTGTCTATTTCCAATTTAATAAATATCTAATTTTCTGTAGAAAATAATACCTTCTTGAAAATGTTTTTTCGTTTTGTTTAAATTTTTTTTTTTAGTTGTAGATGGGCACAATACATTTATTTCTATTGATTTATTTTTTATGTAGTGCTGAGGATCTAACCCAGTGCCTCCCACATGCTAAGAAAGCACTCTATCATTGAGCTACAGTCCAGTCCTTGAAAATATTGTAGATGTGTTTTAGTGCATTTACAAACAACTTCTGTTGGATTTATACTGACTAGTACCGCTGGGACATAGAGTCTGCACATGTTCAGCTTTCTTAGACGTGCCAAATTATTTCCCAAAGTGTTAATATTAATTTACTAGCAGTGTAATCGGCAGCACATTGGCAACACTAGGCATTGTCGATCTTGTTAATATTAGTCATTCTGTAGCAGGAAATGAAGGTCAGGACACCAAGACCCAGAAGCAATACTTAATTATTGGCACCAGAGCCCAGGGTGATAATTCCCAAAGTCTGAGCCCTGGGTTTTTACTTTTATACACAAGCAAGTTTTGGGTACATCAAGGCAAGAGACTTGATGCAATTCTGTTGGAGGGTGTGTTCCACATTCCTTATTTGGATACAAGTTTGTCTACAGCCTTGGGACTCTTGGCTCAGACAAGACTTTTAGTGCACTAAGGCTAAAGTGGGTAGTTCTGTTCCTGCTACTTTGTTTCCTGCTTCTGCTACTGCCCTTGTTACAGGTATCTGCTGCAAGCCTCTATGGTTAAATGTCCTTAATCATAGTGGCTGCGTGTTAGCATGCAAAACCACAGCCTGTCAGCCCTTAAACTGCTAAAATTTCCATTTTGCTCTACCACAATTCTTTTGGGTGTAAAGTTCTAGGGCATTATGTCAATGATTTGTATTTCTCTGGTGATCAATAACAATGTCGCTGACCTTTTTTTGTTGTTATTGTTGTTGTTGTTGGACAGTTGAGAATCTTGAGTTGATAATCTCTTTGAATTTTCACTAACTTTTTAAACATGATGTTTTCCAAAAAATTAGATTTTGGTTTTAAGTTTTAATCTTTCCTGGCAATAAGTGGTTTGCCACTTTGTTCTCTTACTTTGTGTAGTTATTTTTGTAAAGCTATGTAACAAAACAAACATTGTATTCTCAAAGTAATAAAGATATTCTCTTCCCTTTGTTCTAGAATTTTTATAACACGAGTTTTCACATGCATTTCTTCAGTTCAAATCGGATTACTTTTGTTTGTAGTATGAAATGGGCATCAAGGTTATTTTTCCTCATTTAAAAAAATTATTCCAGCAGCATTGGTTAAAAAATGATTTCTCTCTCCATTAAATAATATTGACTCATTTATGAAAAATCAAGGGAGCATATTTGCAGGTATAACCCTGGAATTCCTTTCCATTCCATTCTTCTAATTGCCTTACCTCACACTAATGCCATATTGCCTTAATCACTACTGCTTCATATGAATTCTGGAAATGTAGAAGTGAAACTCTTCCAAGTTTTCCAAGTTTGCATTCGATGTGAGTTCCAGCACAGTGTTGAATGCACAGAGTGAGAGAGGACATCCGGGCACCATTAATAACCTTTTCTCTGCATTTCCCTGCCAAAGCCATAGGAGACCTTTGCTGTTTTAGTCTGAGAACCTCCTGATATTGCTAGTGGGAAAACTCACTGTAGTGTGTGTGCTGTGTCCCTGAAGACAGCAGTCACCAGGAGTTTCTCATTGGTGAGCTTCTGCACACTCAACCTCCAGCCATTTATCAAATTGGCCACTTGTTTCTAGCATATTTATGACTTTCGGTACCTTCCCCTCCAGGCAAATGTGTCTCAGCATTGATTCGCTGCTTTTGAGTTGCCTATTTGTTCTGTGACCTTACTTCTGTGATGGTTACAAGAAAAGTTATTGATTTTTAGTTTCTCTTCATTTTTCTTCTTCTCAGGATAGGAGTGACAATTTCCAGCTCTGTGTGTCTGAGCTGCAATTGGAATTTCCTGCTGTATTCATTTATTAGGATAACATGATAATATAGTTACACTTGTCTACCATTTTTTCTTTTTAATTTCTATTTTCCCATGTTATGTTTTCCTTTTTAAATTATAATCCTTTGTGTTAGTTACTTTTTATTTCTTTCTTAGCTGTTTATTCACACTTTATTTTGTTATTCATTTTATACTTTTAGTGGTTACTCTGTAGATTAAATTATACATCCAAGATTTATTACACTATTATCAATTCCCAAAGAATGCAAGAAACTTGTAAAATTTTATCTTCATTCACCACTTTCTATCCTTTGTGCTAAATATAACTTTTAAAGCATAATAAAATTTAAAAGACATTATACTTCCTTTAATAAACAAGAAGTATTAATTTATATTTATCTACCTTTCTAGTTTTCTTCTTCCTTTTTCCTTTTCTTTTTCCTTAAGTTCTGTGTTTTAGTTTGGAGTCATTTTCCTCTTACCTAAAGAAATATTTTTAGTAATTTTTGTTTTAAACCTTACTGGCAATAAATTTTTGATAAATAATAGCTTTTTATATTAAAAACAATTTTAACACCTCAATTACTAAAGAATGACTTATCTGCATACAATTCTGAGTTGGTTGTATTTTTTATTTTATTTCATTAAAGATTGTCTTTGCACTCTCATAGATATTTCTATGAAGTTTGCCCTAAGTCTCTCATTCCTTCCATTTTCAATGTCTTTTTTCTTTAGTCTGCATTTAAGATCAAGCTTTTTATTTTCATGTCTTAGGTTTGATTTCTCTGTATTTAATCTGTGTGGCATTTGCTGTATTAAGTCTGTGGTTCATGTTTTCATTATACTGGGAAAATAATTAGACAATATTTCTTCAAAGGTTACATATGCTTAGTGTTACTCCTCTGTTTTTCAGGATCTCCAAATAAAAACGAATTATGTATTTTGACTGTATCTCAGATACAGTGTCTCTTGGATACTATTTATAAACTAGTTTTCTCTTAGTATTCTAACTGGATCTTCTCTATTAATTTTTCTTTTATATTATAAATCTTTTCTTTTCTCTCTCTAGACTGGCCTTAGAAATCATCCAGAGTTCTGAAGTTCAGAAAGTGCATTTTGTCAACCTAAACCATTTGATGTTGGAAAATGGGTTCTACTTCTGTTGATGTTCCCATTTTTCTCCCTTTCTGTTCAGTGCTCAGGTGTCGTCTCATGTGATTGTTCTTATGCTGATGTCTGCTTCTCCTATAGCTTGTCCAGTTCATCTCTGGTTATGATTCTACTGACTCTTTAGTTCCCTTTTGATTATCTGCCATTTCTCTCTCTTTCTCACATTTTTTAAATGTGCACTGAGCATTATAGAAGATATGTGATTGATAGGTTAACCTATTTCTAAAGAGTATTCAATAGTTACCTGTCAGGCAGTAAATTACAAGCAAATCACTTTAATTGTATTGACTTTGTTTTTAAGCCTTGTTAGTGAGTCCATTTCATTTGTTTCCTTAATACTAGGGTATGATACTCATTCCTAGTTTCTGTCTTTGCTGGAGTCTCAACTGAAATCCAGATATTCATCAGCTGGGCACAGACTTCAGATTCTGTATCCCTTACACTGCAAGCTCTGGAACATCTGCCCAGCTTGTACCTCCCTGTGGTACTCTCTTCTTGGCCTCCTCAAGTTCTCTCTGTGGATGTTTAGCAACCACAAAGGGGAGTTGAATCAGATTTTTGGAGCTCCTTCCTTTCCTTTTCCTCTCTGGGACCAGGTTTCCCAAATCTAGTCTGTCTGGGCATTTCTCAGCTCCCAGTCTGTCCTGCACCTGCAGACACCACGCTTCTCTACCTGAAACCTACTTTCCTGAAACGTAGTTTAGGAAAGGGTTTGACAAACTCTTACAGCAACAGTAGAGATTACTGAAGACTATTTTCTTATATCAGGACAAAAGTTATTATAAAAGTGGAATTCAACTTTTATGCATCCCTTATCTTAATAATCTCACCTATCACCCAAAGTACACAAAACGAGAAGCAAGTGAATTTAGAAAACTATTCTTTCCAGGTCTTTCAGTGGTTTTTGTTTGTGTGTTGGTTTATGTGTGTGTGTGTGTGTGTGTGTGTGTGTGTGTGTGTGTGTGTTTTATAGCATATGACCTGATGCTCTCCTAATTCATCTTTGTCAGAGCCAGTGTTTTTACCTCTCATTTCTATTTCCAAATGAAGTTTATAGGTAAATGATAGGGAAAAGTAAGCCTCATTTCTGGATGGCCCTTCCACTGCCATGCTAATTTCTTCTGATGATCTCAAAGGAAGATGTGAGGCATGGTGATCAGAGAGAGTGGAGGGTGGGGATAAAGGCAAAAGAAAAACAGTGGGAGGGGGAGAGGATCTTCGTTTACACATTGTTTTGTATCTATCAGAGAAGTTGGATTGTCTCTGTCTCAAAAAGTGAGCACTTAAGCCTGTAGCTTGTCCTTTTGCCCAGAACTTTTTTATTTGGTTTGAGTCCCATCGCATTTGATTAGCATCAATTTAAGACATTCTGATCAGAGCAATGTATAAATATCTTAGAGCAATATAAAAATAATTAGAAGCATACTTGAAGTTTGAGAGTCTCTGAACGCTATCAAATTTCCATTAACAAGTGTAATTAAGAGGTAGGCAACTGGTAGACACTGTAAAATTCTCCTGATCTTTTTTTCTAAAAATGTGCCTGATAAAAAAGTACCTTCTGAGAGAGTTGTGTTCTAGAGCTTAAGGAACATCACATATAAAAGAAAATTACTTCGTAAAGTTTTTAATGCAAAACTTAAATTTCTTAGACTGCTAATTATATTCTTTAAGGAAAGTTTCTAAACCCCAAGAAAGGAATGTGTGTGTGTGTGTGTGTGCGTGTGTGTGTGTATTGTGTATGTGTGTATATATATATATATATATAATTTTCCTATAAATATATATATATATGTATTATATTTTCTAAGTAGCTAGAGAGAATTGGGAGAAATAGTCACAAACTTATTTAGAAGTGATATTATATCTCAAGGTCATGTAAGTATTTGAATTCTGAACTTAATTCAGCTTAACATTCCTTAACATTGAACTAATGGACTTTGGAAACAAAAAATAATGCTGTCATTTTTAAAAATACTTTTTAGTTGGAAATGGACATGATATCTTTGTTTTATATGGTGCTGGGGATCAAACCCAATGCCTTACACATGTGAGGCAAGTGCTCTACCACTGAACCACAACCCCAGCCCTAATGCTAAGTCATTTGTACTGACCACTATTGCTTTGTAAAATCACAAATCTATCATGAGGAAACATCCTTGATTCATTATTTCCTCAATGAGCTCAATCCAGCATGATATAAAGAACAGTGAATTGGCACAAAGAGGTCATCCCTGCTATAAGTGTCCCGGGTATATTCATATTGGAGTATGCTTTGAAACAATCCTCAAACTATGCTTAAAATGTCTCTAAGAAGACAGTATTTAGAATCTCCTTAAGTATGGTATAAATTCCTTGTCATTTAACAAATGTTCCCCTTCTGGATATAAATTTTGACATAATAAATAAAAGTGTAAAAGACATCCAGGAAATTTCTACTTAACCCCTGTGGTGATGAGGACCTATGGAGAGATGAACACCCTTTATTCCAGAGGAATCCCATGAATCCCTTAAAAAATCCCAAGAGCTACCACTGATGAGCATTTAAAACAATGCCAGACATTTAACATAGGTTGCCTGTTTTATGTTTCCTAATTTATTGCAAAATGTTGTCTTCATTTTACATTTTATAGCAAACAACGGAAGAAGCCCCAGATGATGAAAGGACTTGTTATAATTCTGAGAATTAGTCAGTATCCAAACAATGTTTACTCCAGGTCTCCCTGAATCCAAAGCTTGGGATCTCTAAGCCCTTGCCATTTTGTCTTCATGCTCATATGACATTTATGAAAAACGAATTTAGTGGGTTTTCAGACTAGCCAATTAAACTAAAGCTCAGAGAGGGTGAGGCCACTTTAATTCATTTTCATTAACTTATTGTTCATTCATTTGTTACTTATTCACTCATTTAATAAGTATTTATTAGTGCAGTATTATTAGTGCAGATGCCTGTACATTAATAAATAAAAGCAAGACTGACAAAATCTTCATCTTGATAAAATTATAGTCTAGTTAGTGTAACACAAAGTTTGGATGTCAGGTGGGTTTTTATTCATGTGAATTTGAAGAATGAAATCCATGAGAATGAAAGCAAAGTAACTGGATTTATTAGAGTAGTATAAGGAAGGAAGAGTTCTTGAAGTAGGAGGGTCCCAAGAGAGGATTGCAAATGGGCTTCTGTTGTCTTGGGGTTCTAAGGACTTGATCTGTCCCTAGAGGTGACTGGTGGGGTACAGGATTCAGAAAAGGGTAACTTGACTGTATTTGTCTTCTTCAACAAATCTGAGGAAAGCAGTTCTCCAACCTTTATTAACATCAGTGGGCATGATGGAATGTTGACAGAAGAGAAAGTACTTTAGAGATTTTGTGGTTAGTTATTGCTAAAACTAGGGTTAGGGGGCCAGAGCTGTTGCAGCTGAGGCTTCCAGAGGCAGCAACAGGACGTTCTAGCTAAGGAGGAGCCATCGTGGTGGAAGCTGTTGAGGCAGTGACAGAATGTTCTCCAGACCTGATATCTCCTCCAGTGACAAAGCCCCATTTCCTCCTACCCTTCTCCAGCGCTGTTATCCTATCTGCCTATGGTTGGTCTAACTTCCTGTCTCATTAGGAAGATTGACATTAGCATAATAAGGAATCAAAACAGATATTTCTTCTTAGTAATAAATTCTATGAAAATTGGGTGTAGTAGAACAGAAATAAAATTTATAAAAGTGGGATAAATTTATCTACAGTGGTCAAAGGAGCAACCTTTTTATTGGAAGTAACACAAGGGAGTTGATAAAATGCACAGCTCATTATCAGCATTTTAAAGAATGGATTTTATCCTCCTCAAGCCATGAGTTTGGTTATAGCAAATTCATTTTTTTCTCCATTTCTCTAAAATGATTCTAGTTGAAGAGTCACAGAGCTCCTCAGATGGAAATCTATTCATCAATTGCTAATATTCTTCTTTTAAATCACAGCTATTACTTCATAGTAAGAACATATTTTGAAAAGATAATTAATTTCTATAGTAGTATAACTAATCAGAAAGAGTGATATTTATGCACTTCTTTGTTCCTCACCAACTCAAAGGGCCACTATTGCCATTGCTAGTCTTGTTGATTACTGTTAGAAGTGAGAGAAGAATGATAGTCTTTAACAGAAGAAACATTTCAATTCATGAAATGGTGGTGAGTTTCTTCCATCCCTAATATGTAAGGAAAACCATTAACCCACCAGCTAATAGAAAAAATGTAGTCAGAATGTCTAATGCATGTTTATGCACTACCATGGTAGTGTGGTTTAGATGTGAGGTATCCCCCAAAAGCTCATGTGTAAAGACCATGCAAGAAGGTTTAGAGGTCAAATGACTGGGTTATGAAACTCTCAACCTAATCAGTGCATTCATCCACTGATAGGGATTAACTGGATGCTAACTATAGGCAGGTAGGGAGTGGATGGAGGAGGTAGGTTCCTTGGGGCATTCCTTTGGGGAATATATATTTATTTTTGTTGAACAGCACTCATTCTCTCTCTGCTTCTTGCCCTGTTCCCAGCTACTTTCCTCTACCACACCTTTCTGCCATGATATTCTGTCATACTTGAGCCCCAAGGAATGGAGCTTGCTTTCCAGGGATCAAGACTTCTGAAACCTCTGAAACCCTAAATAAACTTTTCCTTCTTAAAATTGGTCTTTTTAAGTCTTTTTGTCACAGCAATAAAAAAATCTTACTCAAACACAGGGGTTTTCCTGTAATGAATAATTGGAACTCCTTGCACAAATAGTATTTTCATAAACTTTACTTTAAATACAATGAAAAAGAATTCAGATCAAAAAAATGTTCTTTAAATCCTAAAATCCCTACCTCCTTCATAAAATATGCTTCTATATATATTGCCTGATCACTTAAATTATGTAACCTCTGAATTTTTGTTTGTAATGTTTCCTGATAGCATCTGATACCATTGAATAAAAACTTGGTATGCAGAAGTAATTAATTTGTCTTCCATTAGAGAAAAGGTACACCAAAGATAAGGTTTTAATTATATCTTTATTTTTGAAGACAGGGTATCTGATGCCTATTGAAAGTCTAAAATGGCATTGTAATTGTAGATACATATTGCTTCATCAATGGGCAAAACTATTATTATAAGAATTTTTATATTTTCATTAGCTCAAAAGAGCAGCACATTTTTTTCTTTTGCATCCTATTAAGTGAAGTGATGCAATCACTAAAAGTCAGAATAAAACCATCTGTTGTCTTTTCTTTCCTTAATTATTTTGTGTTGGCTTTGATAAGGTGTCACTGGAGACTTAATAAAAAGAATTTCATTTGGCCTGAGCTTATGCCCTGTGTGTAAACATGGCCGAGCCCTGTGCATTGTATACATGGATTTGAAAGAGCTAGAATTTCCAAAACGGAGCTTAACATTTTCAATAAAGGAAAACCATTACAGTTGCCAAATGCACTATTGAACTGTTGCTGAATGCAAGACTTGGTAAGCAACTTCCTGTTGTGTTAACTTTTTTGTTACTTGTCTGAAAAATTATCATGACTTCCTGAATTTGTGTTCCATAGATGTTCAGTACTCTTTCTTTCTCTGGGCTTTCTTGTGAGGTTCATTACAGAAGGTTGTTTGGAAAGTAAATATTTCCCCTTTTCCATACTTGCTATCTTTGAAATGGGGTTAGTGATGCTTTTCCCCTTGGAAATCTCCTAAGAATGAAGAGTGGCTTCATTTTCCTAAAGTAACGTCTGTTAACTTGTTCACTTATCTGAGGTTTCTAGAATAATCCAGTGTCTCATCACCATGGACATGAAAACTTGCTTCCCATCTCTTAACCCTCTTCCACCATAGCATGTGTATCCACACTAGAATACATCCACTGAGGCATAGGTAATCAGATAACTTGATGACCATGAAATCACCAAATTCACTCATGGTTTTGAAGTTACATCCTGGCCTTTATAGGAAAAGAGAAACAAAATAATATAAAAACACTGTGACTGCAAATAGTATTGAAGCAAAGACATAATTCATCCCAATCCTGTACATGTGGTGGAAAGTTAATGTGCTTACTTAAATATTTTTATTATTGTGGGAAATAACTATTTATTTTTCTCTGTCTTATAGTTATGGTAAATTATGAAAGTTTTATTATTTAAATAAGCTTAAAGGGACACATTCTGTTAACTTGAAGTTCAAAGTAGTCTGGTATAATATCTCAAACACTACCAGTTGTAAAATAAATCACTACAGTCTTTTTTTAATAATTATAAGAAAATGACTATAAGTAATATAAAATATACAACTGAACATTTAAAAATGTCACATGGTAAAGGAAGAGAAGAAATGAACTCATCTTCTCAAGTCCTTTTATAAGGCACTAGTACATTCATGAGGGCAGATCCCTCATGGCCAAATCACCTTCTAAAGGCTTCATTTCTTAACACTTTTATAAAGGGAAGTAAGTGTCAATGTGAAATTTGGAGGACACACAAATATTCAGATTATCGCAATGGATCATGATGGTAACTATGTAACTCTCTACTTGTTTAACTCATATCAGTTGAAGTCATCCTTCAAATAACTCTACCTCTCATCCTGCACAAAACTCAACTCAAAATGGATCAAAGGGGCTGCGGAGATAGCTCAGCTGGTAGAGTGCTTGCCTTGCAAGCACAAGGCCCTGGGTTCAATCCCCAGCCTGCAAAAAAAAAAAAAAAAAAAAAAAAAAAAAAAAAAATGGATCAAGGACCTAGGAATTAGACCAGGACTAGGACTCTGCACCAAATGGAAGAAAAAGTAGCCCCAAGTTTTCATCATATTGGCTTAGGACCAGACTTCCTTAACAAGACTCCCAAAGCACAAGAAATAAAATCAAGAATCAACAAATGGGATGAATTCAAACAAGCTTTTTCTCAGCAAAGGAAATAATCTATAATGTGAAGAGAGAGCCTACGGAGTGGAAGAAAATCTTTACCATATGCACTTCAGATAGAGCACTAATCTCCAGAATTTATAAAGAACTCAAAAAACTTTACACCAAAAATACAAATAACCCAATCAGTAGATGAGCTAACGAACTGAGCAGACACTTTGCAGAAGAAAATATACAATCAATCAACAAATACTTGAAAAAATGTTTAACATCTCTAGTAATTAGAGAAATGCAAATCGAAACTACTGTAAGATTTCAATGGCAATTGTCCAATACAATGGCAATACAATGGCAATTATCAAGAATACAAGCAACAATAAATGTTGTTGAGAATGTGGGGGAAAAGGTACAGTCATATCTTGTGGATGGGATTGCAAATTGTTGCAACCACTCTGGAAAACAATATGGAGATTCTTCAGAAAACTTGGAATGGAACCACCATTTGACTCAGCTATCCCACTCTTAGGTTTATATCCAAAGGACTTAAAATCAGCATACTACAGTGACACAGTCACATCAATGTTTATAGCAGCTCAATTCACAATAACTAAAATACGAAACCAACCACACCGTGTCATTCTAAGTAGTGTGAATAAATCTTGTGTCAACCTGCTCTATCTTACCTGGGAAATCATCCCTTTGCCCAGAGCATCCAAGTTGTATACAGTACCCTTCCAGTAGTCACTTAGGAGCCCTCTTGATTATCAGGCTGATTATAGGGGTATTGCGGTGTTCAAGCAACATTTACTTACTACCAACTCTATGATGTAAGAGTAGTGATGCTAGTAATTCAGATATGTCAGAGAAGCTGTTTGTCATTTTTTAAATTGTTCATTATATTTAATCAAAGGAAGTAAGGAAAAGTGGATGGAAGAAAGGAGGGGAGGAAGGAAAGAAGGAGCTGATCAGTAGGCAGACAGGCCAGCTGGCAGGTCACTAATATACATTAATTCACCAGGCTTACCCATCACATAGACTCATCCATTCATTTAAGAACTTATCTTTGACTAAGAAAGAAATAAATAGGTTTGTTAATTATTGTCTTTCTAAAGATCATTCAAAATACATTGGCGTGTAGAAGTCTTAAAAAGAAATGCAAATATCAACGGATTGTGATCTTTTTAAGTATACAGGCTGGTTGAATCATTCATGAACACCGTGGGCTGGTGGAGGTAAATGTTTGCTAAAGGAAGAGAGATAAGGCTTATGTACTTCATCACTGATTAACAACTATAAAGATTAGGTACTTAATCACTAATTAGAGGCTATAAAAGGGTGATCTTAATACATCTTTTAAAATATCCCAAGTAGATACCGTCAAATGTCAGCTACAGTGTTCAGCTATTGGGATACATGGTTGGTGAAAGAGAAAGTTGGTAAAATGATTTTGAAAAATAATCTGCGCTGGCTTTTATTTTTAATTATTATTTTTTAGTTGTAGATGGACACAATACCTTTGTTTTATTTATTTGTATATATTGCTGAGGATTGAACCCAGGGCCTCACAGGTGCTAAGCAAGTGCTCCACCACTGAGCTACAACCCCAGTCCCTCTGCATTGTCTTACGGTGTTGAATTTCTACACATCTAATGACTCAGGGGTTCCATTCCAAAGTGTATGTCTATAGGATTGAATATGGCTCCAAAAGATATATCCAAGAATATATATATGAAAACATAGTTTGGAATTACAAAAACTGTAAATAATCTGAATAACCACCAACATTAGGAGAACTGAGTAATATGTGTGAAATATTAATTCAATGAAATATTCTACAGAAGAGAAAATGGTTATAACTACACCAAGCAACATGGATCAATCACAAGAAGTTAACTGGGTGAAAAGAAACATTGAAGAATATACAGTGCCATTTTGTTCATATATATTTCAAATAAAATAGGAAATTTATGGTAATACCAACATGTTCAGTTGAAGAAAAGCAAAGGAACAATAAATTCAACATAGTAACTGCTCTCTGGATGAAGAGGAGATGGAGAAGGGGTGGGAATACAAAACTTCAGGCTAGTGTTAACAATCTTTTATTTACACTGAAGGTTCTGCCCACAGGGTTACCTTATTCTTACTCTTTGTTCTTTACCTAAATTTTATAAATATTCTGGTGTCTAGTCAATACTCAGTTTAAAACCATGTGATGAAATGTGAGAGGTAATTGTGTCATATTTATGTTTTTAAGTAGGTATCTATTTGGTAAAATAAAAATCCTGAACCCCAAACAAAATGTGAAAATAAATAACAGAAAACAAATGGAATTATTTGAGATTCCCAGTATTCTTTACTATGTTTATTTATTTACCACCTGGTGTAACTAAGGTGAACATAAAGACTCGGCCTACCCCAACTTTTTCTGCACTTAAAAAACTAATGAGAGGACTGGGGTTGTGACTCAGTGGTAGAGCACTTGCCTAGCATATGTGAATCAGTGGGTTCAATTCTCAGCACTGCATGTAAATAAATAAATTAAATAAAGGTCCATCAACAACTATAAAAATATTTTTTTATAAATGATGAGAACTAGAGTTGTTATCATTTTGATTCACATATAATGGATCTTGACCAGATTCCCAGTCAAGTTTTAGTCTGCACTTCCTTAGTGGTGAATGCACGCTTTGTGTGTACGCATGCAATTCAAGGAAATTGCCATTGGTTCAACATCTTCACCTGTTGGAGAGACTACTTTTCCTTTTAGTAGTAACATGTTTGAGGAAGTAAATATCATGGGGTGGTTTGATGATATACTGTTATCATTACATTGTGCATCATCTATCCTGAGGCAAGTCAAACCTATTTGTGCCCAAAATAGAAATAGAAAGCACTGGAATCCTCTCACAGAGGGTGCTTCTTCCTGCATTATTTTGTGCTATACCCATAGTCTACCTCATGACTTCTTCCACAATCCATGTCTAGTCAGGGCTACAGATTTAATCATGTTCAGTTTACTAACCACCATACAGTAGGCTCTGTCTAACACTAATTTGGCCAAACTTTTTGATTTATGGTCAAATTTTGGGACTACATTGCTAAACAATGTTTATTTCCTACTGGTCATTTTAAAAGATGTAAAACATTAAACTGAATATTGATTCCTCCCCTAAGTGGTGACATTGTGTACATTTGTTTCTCAAATCTGCTTGATAATGATGTTTTCCCCCTTAGATAATTTAGGATATATTAACAGAACATTACAATATGTGATGGGGTGTCAGAATGGACACAGAGGCTGCTGTGGTTGGAACCCATCCTCCAGAGATTCACTGTTAGGAATTATTCCACAGTGTGGTAGTGTTGGCAGATGGGGGCTAATGAGAAGTGTTTATTTCACAAGGGCTCTGTATTCCTGAATAAACTAATGGAGTTATGACAGATCAAGGTCAGCCTCCCCTGTCATCTTGATCTTAGATGTTCTGCTGTGTGATATCACAGCAAGAAAACCATAGGCATATGCCGCCACCGTGATTGTGAATTCCCCAGGTTCCAGAACTGTGAGACAATACAGTAAATTTCTTTGTATTACAAGCTACTCAATCTCAGGTATTTTATTATAGCAACACAAAACAGGCTAACAAAGAAGCAAACTGAGTTATACTTTGAATATGCATAAGTTCTAATGCAAACATTGGAAAATGTTTTTTAATTATAATTTTCCTCTCTGATCTCCTTAAGTGTTATGAAAGGAATGACTTGTCTTTAATATTTTCTTACTTTCTTTCTCCTAATTTATACCCCACCAAATTAATCTTGCATCTAGGGGTTAAAAAAAAAAAAACTAATTGTCTTTGGATACATTCACCTTCAATGTAATCAGGTCAAAGAAGTTTCACTTTAAATATAGAAGAGTGTCTCACCCAAGTTTCTCTGAAAATATCATGCCACCCATTTCCTATTTGTTTGTTTTTAGACTCTTGGTCCCTGTAAAAGGACAAGATCAAGAGGTGAGAACAGTCAGGTGAAGGTTCTGAATGGAAGGGTATTAAAAATAATTTAACACTCCATATGGAACTAAGTTTTCCTGAAGTGTGAAACTGGGAAAAAAATAACCTATAGTGTTATTATTGCCTTATGGGCTTTTAGAATTTTCAAAGCTAATTCACACACACCAACTTCCTTCATGCCTTTATAAAGGCTGTGAATATATAGGATTGTTATTTTCATTTTTATATAATGATGAGAGATGTGCAAGGCACAGAACATTTAGATAACCTATACAAAAATCACAGAGTACACCTCAAAATGTGAGCGTTGAATCAGATGAACATTAAGAGTTGTTTGCAGTTCTAACACAAGTGAGCTATACTACAATCACCATCTTTTTTTTTTTTTTTCTGATTACAACTTAACTTTCAGTAATGTCAAGGGGGTACAGTAATGGCAAACACATCAAGTTTGTATCTCAGGAAGAGTTTATCACTCTTATTAATAGTTAATTCATCTTTGGGTCAAATATGGAAGCAAATAGTGACTGACCTGATCCACTGATTCTGCTGTACTTGGCTGCATAGGTTGAGCAAATAAAAAAAAATTTTTTTTAAATTTTTTTATTAAAATATTTTTTTTTATTTTTACAGTCACATTTTGATTCATTGTACACAATGGTGTACAACTTTTCATTTCTATGGTTGTACACAATGTATATTCACACCATTCATGTAATCATACATACATATGTAATACTGTCTGTCTCATTGTACTATTTTTCCATTCCACCCACTCCCACCCCTTTTTCCTCTACACGATCCAAAGTTCCTTCATTCTTCTCTTCCCCCTGTCACCCCCCATCATTATATATTATTATGCACTTATCAGAAAACATTCAGCCTTTGGTTTTTTGGGCTTGGCCTATTTCACTTAGCATGATTTCTTCCAACTTCATCCATTTACCAGCTAATGCCATAATTTTACTATTCTTTATGACTGAGTAGTATATATATACCACAGTTTCTTTATCCATTCGTCAATTAAAGGGCATCTAGGTTGGCTCCACAATCTAGTTATTGTGAATTGAGCTGCTATGAACAATTGATGTGGCTGCATCACTGTAGTATACTGATTTTAAGTCCTTTGGGTATGAACCGAGGAGTGCGATAGCTGGGTCAAATGGTGGGTCCATTCCAAGTTTTCTGAGGAATTTCCATACTGCTTTCCAGAGTGGCTGTACCAGTTTGCAACTCCACCAGCAATGCATGAGTGTGCGTTTTCCCCACATCCACGCCAACACTTATTATTGCTTGTGTTCTTGATAACAGCCATTCTAATTTGAGTTAGATGAAATTTTAGGGTGGTTGTAATTTGCATTTCTCTAATTACTAGGGATGATGAGCACTTTTTCATATATTTGTTGATCACCTGTATATCTTCTATGAAGTGTCTGCCCATTTCCTTACCCCATTTATTGATTGGGTTCTTTGTATTTTTGGTGTAAAGCTTTTTAAGTTCTTTATAAACTTTGGAGATGAGTGCTCTGTCTGAAGTGTGTGTGGAAAAGATTTTCTTCCACTCTGTAGGCTCTCTTTTCACATTATTGATTGTTTTCTGTGCTGAGAAAAAACTTTTTAGTTTGAATCTATCCCATTTATTGATTCTTGCTTTTATTTCTTGGGCTATGGTGGTCTTGTTAAAGAAGTCTTATTCAAAACCAACATGATGAAGATTTGGGCCCATTTTTCTTCAATTTGGTGAAGGATCTAAGGATTTGGTGAATGGATCCTTGATCCATTTTGAGTTGAGTTTTGTACAGGGTGAGAGATAAGGGTTAAATTTCATTATACTGCTTATGGATTTCCAGTTTTCCCAGCACCATTTGTTGCACAGGCTATCTTTTCTCCATTGTAAGTTTTTGGCACCTTTGACTAGTAACTGTACTTATGTGGGTATGTCTCCATGTCTTCTATCCTGTATCATTGACCTACCTGTCTATTTTGGTGCTGGTACCATGCTGTTTTTGTTACTATTGCTCTATAATAGAGTTTAAGGTCTGGTAAGTGATATCTACTCATCACTCTTCCTGCCCAGGATTGCTTTGGCTATTCTGGGTCTTTTGTTCTTCCAGATGAATTTCATGATTGCTTTTTCTATTTCTATGAGAAATGTCACAGGGATTTAATTGGAATTGTGTTAAATCTGTATAGTGCCTTTGGAAGTATGACCATTTTGATAATATTAATTCTGCCTATCCAAGAACATGAGAGATCTTTCCAACTTCTAAGGTCTTCCTCAATTTCTTTCTTCAATGTTTTGTAGTTTTCATTGTAGTGATCTTTTACCTCTTTGGTGAGATTGATTCCCAAGTATTTTTTTTTTTTTGAGACTATTGCAAATGGAGTTATTTTCCTCATTTCCCTTTAAGATGTTTCATCACTTATGTATAGAAATGCTTTAGATTTATGCATGTTGATTTTATAACCTGCTGTTTTGCTGAATTCATTTATGAGGTCTAGAAGTTTTCTGGAGGAGTTTTTTGGATCCTCTAAAATAGCGAATCATGTCATCAGCAAATAGTGACAGCTTAAGTTTCTCTTTTCCTATTCGTATCCCTTTAATTTCTTTAGTTTGTCTAATTGGTCTAGCTAGTATTTCAAGTATGATGTTGAATAGAAGCGGTGAAAGAGGGCATCTCTGTCTTGTTCTCATTTTTAAAGGAAATGCTTTCAGTTTTTCTCCATTAAGAATAATGTTGGCCGTGGGCTTAACATAAATAGTCTTTACAATGTTCAGGTATGTTCCTACTATCCCTATTTTTTCTAGTGTTTTGAGCATGAAGTGGTGTTATATTTTGTCGAACACTTTTTCTTTGTCTATTTAAACAACCATATGATTCTTATCCTTAAGTCTATTGACATGAAGGATTATGTTTTTTGATTTATGGATGTTGAACCAACCTTGTGTTCCTGGGATGAACCCCACTTGATCGTGGTGCAAAATTTTCTTAATATGTTTTTGGATACGGTTTGCCAGTATATTGTTAAGGATCTTTGCATCTATATTCATCAAGGATATTGGTCTAAAATTTTCTTTCCTTGATGTATCTTTGCCTGGCTTGGGTATGAGGGTGATATTAGCGTCATAGAATGAGTTTGGTAGGGTTCACTTCTTTTCTATTTTCTGGAATATTTTGAGAAGTACTGGAATGAGTTTTTCTTTAAAGGTCTTGTAGAACTCAGCTGAGAATCCGTCTGGTCCTGGGCTTTTCTTGGATAGTAGGTTTTTTAAGGCCTCTTCTATTTCATTGTTTGATATTGATCTGTTTTAATTGTGTATGTCCTCCTGGTTCAGTTTGGGAGAAACATATGTCTCTAGAAATTGTCGATGTCTTCGGTATTTTCTATTTTGTTGGAATATAGATTTTCAAAGTAGCTTCTAATTATGTTTTGTATTTCAGTGGTGTCTGTTGTGATATTTCCTTTTTCATCATGAATTCTAGTAATTTGAGTTTTCTCTCTCCTTCTCTTTGTTAGTGTGGTGAATGGTTTGTCTATTTTGTTTACTTTTTCGAAGAACAAACTTTTTGTTTTGTTAATTTTTTGAATTGTTTCTTTTGTTTCAATTTTATTGATTTCAGCTCTGATTTTACTTATTTCCTGTCTTCTACTACTTTTGGTGTTGTTCTTTTCTTCTTTTTCTAGGGTTTTGAGATGTAATGTTAGGTCATTTAGTTGTTGACTTTTCATTCATTTCTTGAATGAACTCCATGCAATGAATTTTCCTCTTAGTACTGCTTTCATAGTGTCTCAGAGATAGAAAGCCTGCGCTACAGAATACTCTCAACAAAATATTCCATGAGGAGGAAATGAAAAACAACAATATAGGTCAGCAAAGGGAGGAACTACCTTAAAGGAAAATCCATTCAAAGGAGAAACCAAGTCAAGTTAAAAACCAAAAATAAGCCAAAATGACTGGGAATACAAATCTTATCTCAATAATAACTCTGAACATTAATGACCTAAAGTCATCATCAAAAGACATAGACTGGCAGAATGGATTAAAAAGAAAGACCCAACAATATGCTACCTTCAAGAGACTCATCTCATAGAAAAAGACATCCACAGACCAAAGGTGAAAGGATGGGAAAAATCCTACCACACACATGGACTCAGTAAAAAAGCAGGGGTTTCCAACCGTATTTCAGATAAAGTGGACTTCAAGACAAAGTTAGACAGAAGCGATAAAGAAGGCATTTCATACTACTTAAGGGAACCATAAATCAGGAAGACATAATGATGATAAATATTTATGCCCCAAACAATGGTGCATCCCTGTATATCAAACAAATCCTTCTCAATTCCAGGAATCAAATAGGCCACAACACAATAATTCTAGGTGACTTTAACACACTGCTGTCATCACTGGATAGATCTTTGAAACAAAAACTAAACAATGAAATCATAGAACTCAATAACATAATCAATAACCTAGATTTAACAGACATATACAGAATATTCCATCCATCAATGAGCGAAATTACTTTTTCTCAGCATCACATAGACCATATGGTATGCCACAAAGCAACCCTTAGTAAATGCAAAAAAATTGAGATACTGTCTTGTGTTCTATCAGATCATAATGGAATGAAATTAGAAATCAATGACAGAATAAAAAACAGAAATTACTCCAACACCTGGAGACTAAATAATATGCTATTGAGTGAAACATGGATAACAGAAAACATCAGGGAGGAGATAAAAAAATTCTTAGAGGTAAATGAGAATTACAATACAACAAATGTTTTATTTAAAATATGCAAGTAATGGAGTACCTACTTCCATAATTGGAAGGTTTGAGTTGATGATCTTTAAGATCTCCTTCTGATTAAAGACTGTTCAAAGTTCCATCACTTTTTTCTGTTATGCCTGAGAATATGATTTTGAAACTCTATTAGCTCATAAGTCTTCTATAAAATGTAATTATATTATAATGCATACATAAATAAATTTTGACATTAAAACAAATCTTTCCAAGTGAAACATTTTAGCTCCACCTCATCTATTTTAAACATTGCATAGTGTTCCACAGATCTCTCTGGTATTCCATAGCAGTGCTAAGTTGATTCAGTCATACATTTATCTATTCAAGGGAAATTAAATTATTTTCAGGATTATTTTGTGGTTTTATTTTTGTTCTTTTGCCTTCACAAGTAAAATTGCATTATATAAATATATACATACCTAATATATATAATATGTATAGATACCTATGTGTGTGTGTATAAATACATATATATGTGACATGATAAAGAGATCATAGTGTTTACACATATGTTTTATTTAAACTGAATAGATTTCCAAGATTCCTTGTATATTGGTAACTGAGTCAGAGGAGATGAGCAGTTGAATATATTTATTTAATTATATTTATCCAGAAATGTTACGATACTCTACTTTACCACTGACAATATTTGAGGTAGAGAGTCAGGTTACTGCTGGGATGCAAATAATTGAACGTGTTGATTTCTCTTTATTGAAACTCTAAGAAAATGCTTTATCTTCCAAAGCTGAACATTCAAAAGGCGAAGAGGGTTGTCTTCACCACGTGACTCTTCCTGTTGACCACAGATTGATTGCTAAGGGCCCTCCCATTGTTCATTTGAGACGTAAAACTATCCAAAGGTTAAAATAGGCCTCTTGGTGTATTTGATCTACAAATCTTTTGCAGATGTCGAAGAGGACATTTCTCCAATTTCATTGGTCTGAATTCTAGCAGAAATAAATGTTTGCACCAATTACTGGGAAAAGGAATGACTCATTAGCACACAACTTTGGAGTTAGATCTATGGCCAGCGTATTCTAAAGTGTACTGGTATAACGGGTACAGAAGTACACACCTATTACAGCAGCACCTTGGGAGGCTGAGGCAGGAGCATCGCAAATTCAAGGCCTGCATTGGCAACTTAGCAGGAGCTCATATTAAAATAACAAGTAGAAAAGACTGGGGGGATAACTCAGATGTAGAGGGTTGATAGGGTCAATCCATAGTCCAAATAAATAAATAAATAAAATAAAATAAAATAAAATGTGTGGGTATTCTGAGAAGGGTACAGAGTTGCACAAAATTGGTTACTTATAGAAACAATCAGTTGATTGTGGTTAGGCAACCAGAAATGTCTATTTGCAATGTATTGTTTTTCTTTAGGGAAAGTGCTGTACCCATCCAATGGCCATAGTGGCATCACATTATTTTTTTAATATGCATTTCCCTGATAACTAGTGTGATTAAGGTTTCTTTTTCATATTTAATTGATTATTTAAAATTTGTTCTAATTTGTTGTACATGACAGTAAAATGTATTTATACATTTTGATAAATCATACATAAATGGAGGGTAATCTCTCATTTCTCTGATAACACATATTGTAGGATCACATCGGTCATGCAGTCATACATGTACATGAGGTCATAATGTCTGTTTCCCTCTACTATCATTCTTTTCTCCATATCCCTTTCCCTCCCTTCACTCCCCTCTACCTAATACAAAGTAACTCTATTCTTCCCTATCCACCCAGCCCCTATTGTGAATTAGTATCCGCATAGCAGAGAAAACATTTGGCCTTTGATTTTTTGAGTTTGGCTTATTTCACTTAGCATGATATTTTCTAACTCCATCCATTTACCAACAAATGCCATAATTTCATTCTTCTTTAAAACTGAGTAATATTCCATCATATTGTTTTGTTCCACATTTTAGCTATGGTGAGGTGAGCTGCTATAAATATTGATGTGGCTGCATCACTGTAGTATGCTGATTTTAAGTCCTTTGGGTATAAACTGAGGAGTGGGATAATTGGATCAAATGGTGGTTCCATTCTAAGTTTTCTAAGGAATCACCATACTGCTTTCCCACCAGCTATGTAGTGAGTGTACCTTTTTCCCAAAATTCTCACCAACATTTATTGCTGCTTGTATTCTTGATAATTGCCATTCTGATTGGAGTAAGATGAAATCTTAGAGTAGTTTTGATTTGCATTTCCCTAATTGCTAGAGATGATGAACATTTTTCTTGTACTTATTGATCAATTGTATATCTTCTGTGAAGTATCTGTTGCATTCCTTTAAAGTGTCTGCTCGGTTCTTCTGAAGTGTCTGTTCAGTTTCTTAAGATTTTTTTTCACATTTATTTATTGGCTATTTGTAATTCATCTTCTGTTAAGAGTCTATATCCTTTTCTCTTTCTTTTTTTTGTGTTGGAAGTCTTTTTATTACTGCCTTTTTTTATTGTAAACAAATGGGATACATGTTGTTTCTCTGTTTGTACCTTTTCTCTTTCTATTGAAATAAGCATTCCTCAATTAGCAGGTGTTCTTTGAAGAATACTATTAAAGCCTTCTGTAGCAAGTTTATTTATTTATTCATTTTTTAATCACGGTCTATATCTAGACTTTGATTTCTTTTATACTCTACTTTTGTCATCAAGCTTTTTTTCCTAACTTTATACATTTTGAAAGTTCGTCTTATTTAAGAAATGGTAAGTTATGAAAATATTTTCATGCAACTGTGCAAGTAAAATCCAATTTGTTTATTCCCCAATTTTATTTCTTTAGATTCAAAAGTATTAAAATAAATTGAAGGAAAGTTGCCATTAGGAAATACAAATCATAATAATTGATCAGTCGGACATGGTCATGCACTCTAATTCCAACAATTTGGGAGCCTTACACATTAGGAACACAGTTCGAGATGAAACTGAGCAACTTAGTCAGATACAGCCTCAAAATAAAAAAATAAAAATAAACAGGGCTAGGGATGCAGCTCAGTGATTGAGTGCCCCTGGATTCAACTCCCAGAACCAAAAAAAAAGGTAAAAATATAATAATGATTTTTTTTTTTTTTTTTTTTTTTTTTTGGGTACTGGGGATTGAACTCAGGGCCTTGTGCTTACAAGGCAAGCACTCTACCAGCTGAGCTATCTCCCCAGCCCATGATTTTTAAAAAAATGTTTAATAAATATAATCAAGGACCAGCTGAAGGCATAACTCAGTGGTTATGCATATCTTGTGCAAGGTCCTGGATTCAATCCTCAGCAATGATGACGTGTTAGTCAGTTCTGAATCATTGTGACCAAAATATCTGACAAGCCCTTAGAGAAGGAAACGTATATTTTGGCTCATGGTTTCAGAGGTTGAGTCTACGATGGGCCTGTCTCATCACTTTGGGCCTGAGGTGCAGCAGAACATAATGGCAGAGGGGTGCAGTAGAGGAGGATGCTCAGCTCATGACAGCCAGGAAGCAAAGAAAGAGAGGGGAGGGGAAGGGAGCTCATGAGAAGATATGGTTCACAAAGCCACATCCCCAGTGACCTACTTCTCCAGCCATACCCTACATGCCTACATTTACCACCCATTCCTCTGCTCAGATTGTTAATTCATCAAATGGATTAATCCACAATGAAGTAAGAGCTTTCATAATGTAATCATTTCATCTCTGAACATTCCTGCATTAATACATGAGCTTTTCAGGGTACACCTCATATACCAACCATAACAAAGCACAATTGTAATAATAATAAATGAAGGATTAGAAAGCAGGATTTGTGAAGTATTTTATAGTGCCTTCTCTGAGTGGAATCTCAATATAAATCTGCCCTCTACCCTGTTAATACTTCCCATTAAAACATTTCGTTTTTCTATGCTACTTGTTAACATTTATTAACATATTTTGATGTCTTCATGTGCATTTATTTTTCTGTTTACTATTTATCTCCTCGTTTAGAATATAAATGCAAAGAAGAGAAGGACCACGGATGTTTTCCTCTTGACTTTGTCTCCAAGACAACTAAAATCATTGCCTGTAGACAGAAGGCATTCAATAAGGTATATTTAAATAACTAAAAGATAATGTAAGGGGATGCTATAGTTTGGATGTTGAATGTCAACTAGAGGTTCATGTGTTAAGGGTGTGGTCTCCACATTGGCCCTACTGAGAGATGCTGGAGTCTTTGAAAAGTGGTATCTAAATGGGAGGTCTTTAGATCACTGGGGCATGTCCTTGAAGGGGAATTGGTACCCTGGCCCCTTCCTTTATCTTTTTGTTTCCTGCTTTTTTTCTTTTAAATTCCCACTTTGAAATATAATTTCTTCTTAGTATTTACTTCTACTATTTAGGAACTTAAAGCAACAAGAATCACTGCCACTTGTTAAATATCTTTGGATAGAGCTAAATATCCTAAAATAGCATGGAGGAAGTTACACAAATATAGACCTTGTGTTTTTCGTTGAAAAGGACACATTCAAAGTATGATGAAATATGCAATGTTAAGAAAGGAAATAGAACTTAAAACCTGAGAGATTATAAATTCAGAAACCTTTCAGTTTGGGGTTTGAAGCATTAGAATATAATACACCAATATACTGTGCACAATGAGTAGTGTACCAAAATATTTGAAATATTTTGCAAACAGGTATCTTTCTAATGTATTCTTATAGAATTTCTGGCAAAAGACATAGAATGCTAAAGTATAACTAGCACATTAAAAACTCCTTCATGATTCTCCTTAATCTTAGAGATTCCATTTATTTAATGCCTGGAAGGCACACTTAGATTAAATTAGAAACACTGGCATTTTTTGACCTGATGTTTTCCATCAAGGTCTAGCTCTATTCACAGCTTAAAGGGTGGGGGAGGGAGAGAGAATGGGAGCATAGCATAGTTGGCAGAGGATCTGAAATGCTTGCACAGCTTGTAGTGGTTTTAGGGACACAGTCTTTGACATCAAGAGGATCTGGCCTCCAAACCCAGCTCTACTACTTGTTACCTAAATTGTCTTGGCAACACAATTTAAACTCTCTACGTCAGCTTTCTGCTCATCTATGATATTGAAAAAACACTCCTCCCTATTTCAAGGACTTGTTCTAAAGATTAAAAGAGATAATGTGTATGAACCAGCCAACCTGCTGTTTGTTGCAAAGCATTCACTGATTCTTTCTCTGGGGCAGGCATTATCAACAGTCCATACCTGTCACTGTTTCAGTACCTTAGGATCCTCTCCTCTGACCCCATGTGATTTAACAGGAGTGTATGTCTTGCACGCATTGGTCCAATGATTCTACTTCTCAGACATTTGATTTTTAGAAAGGAGAGAACAGGATCATGATGACAGTAGGGGAATCACATTAAAGGCAGGGTCTAGAGTTGGTTATGGATTTTTATAGCAGGACTGTTTCCTTTTCTTTCCAGCTGTTAGGTCTTCAAGTCTTTGGACCTACAACATGTACTAAGAAACTACTAACATTTTGATCTACGTAAGCATGAGTTGGTTCCTTTAGCTTGTAACTAAAGGAAACTCAACTAATACAAGACTGAATAAATGCTCCAATTCTCATGTGAATATTCATATTCCCTTTTTGACTCAAATGGCCAATACAGACTGTATGAGGTTGAGAAGTGAAAGAGAAGAAATATTTTGTATATTATATGTTATTTATACTGCATAAAATATGTAATACAATCTAAATTTTATATAGAAGAATAAAAAAAGAAAAAAAAGGAAAAGCTCCATCTCTTGAAACCATTGCATCAGGGACTCAGACTTCAACATATGGATTTCAGGTGTATGCCAGTGTATAATGTTCCATCCCTGGCCTCTTAAAATTCAAGTCCTTCTCACATGCAAAACATCCATCCCAATAATCCCTAAACATTTACTTCATTCCTGCATCAGTCCTAGAATCTGAAGTCCTAAATTTGATGTAAATATTCTCTAAATCAGATATGGGTGTGATACCAGGTACCATCCATCCTGCACCAAAGTTCCTCTCCAGCTATGAACCTGTGAAATCAGATAAGTTACATGCTTTCAAAATCCTAAGAACATGCACTTTGACTTACTTATAAAGACCTGCTCTAAATAGGAAAAAACATCATCCCTGTCAGCCACTGATAATTCAACGGACACAGGATTTGCTGGAAGCCCAAGCAGTAAAGAATCTCACACCATAGACTGGAAGACTTGCAGAAACTTCTGCTGTTCTGAGCTCCATTCAAGACAAACTCCATTCAAGACCAGCACCATCATGGCTCACTCAGGAAGTAGGCAAGACTCCCAGTATATGTTGGTATCTTGTGGAGTGGGTGGGTGATGATGAATGCCATCAAATGAATTATAACATGAGGTTGGAGAGTTGAGATATTCTTAAGGGCTGTATTTGTGCCAGTTGCTAAATAGATTGTGCATGTGATTTTCAATAATCTCAGGTTTGCAGTTATGGGAGATGAGGATCTGTTTAGGGCACAAAGAGAAATTTCTGGTTATTTATGTGGCACTTTAGCTGGAGTTTGAATTCCCAAGCTCATTCTTTTCTCTCACCACTTTTTTCCAGTGACAGTAGGACCAATCAATTGATTTCATTGTATCCCTTAGTTTTCAAAAATGTGTGTATAGGATCATATGCAGGGTCACTCCAATCCTTGTTTCTTATAAGTGGTTGTTTAGCAGTGTCATTACTCGTGTCTATTAATAGTATATAATTATTACTTTCAGGTTCTTTGGGCCTAATTTTTCCTGTAAAGTAATAACAGTTGCTGATAAATACGAACTCTAGTATTGAGATCTGAGAAGCAAAAAGAGAAGAAAGATTTTGTATATTATATGATATTTATATTGAACTATTTACTCATGACTAGTAATATGTTCACCTCAAGCAAAATTATTGTATTGAAATGAGGGAGGAAAGAATTCTATTTGACGCCCAAAGAGAGGTAAGGCTTTAAAATTGTAAAGCATAATCTCTACTCTTAAGGAGTTTACAATTTCCTTGGAAAGATGAGAAAATATATTAATGCATTCTTCGAAAATTTAATTTTAAGTGTGTTTAGATTTATCACACTTATCCATACATGTGTACCAACATATCCACACAATCTTGTCACAGATATACATTATTTTAAAATATTAACAATGTAAGGTTATTGCTATTATTGCTTCTTAGAGATTTGGCACACTGAGAATTGTTGGTATGTATGAAACAGTATTTGCTTTAGAGCTTAATAAACATTTATTTTTTCCCTTCCAGTTGAAGATGAGAAAGCCAGCCAGACAGACAGACACAGAAATTTGAATTATAATCTGCCATAATAAAATGGTGTCCCAGAAGAGGAAAATAATTAAATAATGTGAGCATAGCTTCACAGAAGAGATGTTCAAAGAATGGTATCACAGAAGATCGAGGCTGTTGCTTGCTTGTATCACACATCTATTGTGTGTTCTTTGGTTCTTCGGCAAGCCATTTAGCATTTCCACAATTCAGGTTATTTCTTTTTTTTAATTTTTTTAATTTTTATTATTATTGTATACAAATGGGATACATGTTGTTTCTCTATTTGTACATGGAGTCAAGGCATACCATTTGTGTAATCATAGGTTATTTCTTAATGAAATGAATAGTATGAATTGTATTTTCTGTCACTGGAGTCTATTCAAGAAAAAAGTGTATGAAGTGTTATTTAAGAAACATAGTAGGGGTTGGGGAGATAACTCAGTCAGTAGAGTACTTGCCTACAAGTTCAAGGCCCTGGGTTCGACCCCCAGCACCACAAAAAAAAAAAAAAAAAAAAAGAACCATAGTGTATTTTTAATAATTCATTTTTCTGAATCATGGAGAAATGGTTCTTGATGTTTCACGTAAGGTAAGACTTAAAAAATGTTAAAATAAACTTGAAAATACCAAAGTTGATCATGAATTTCCTTTTATTAAATCATAGTCACAGTAAACCAGGTAAGATGCTCAAATTGTGAGCAGAGAGTAGGAAATAGAGGTAGGTAATATGACAGCAAGCAATTCACTTACTGCATCATCTCCATCCTCCTGGAAGTAACCGTGGACTTCAAGGGAAAGGTCACCTGAATTCTACTCTCATTTTGTCCTTTGCTTTCTAGCTCTTATTTGTACCTTTCACCCTCTTGGATCAGACTTACCTTTTCCTGTGATTAATTGCGTCATGACATTTGCATGTGTCTCTATATCACTCTCAAACCTTCACATTATTGGCAACTAATAAGTGCCTACTGGAAAAAAATCAAATTAAAAATGTCCCAAGTTTACATGTTTACAATGAGATGCAAATGTGCAATATGAAAATGTAAAAATAACAAATCAAATTTTATAAAAATATAATAAATATATCATAAGAGCAATATAACAGGGACCCCTTATTGCTATGATATGGCTAGTTGTGTGTGTGACATGATGATTAGCACTTGGTTGAGATGATCTTATTTTACTTGCAATGATCTATGAGCTAGTTACCAATTATTACCCACATTTTACAGATAGAAAAACTATTGCTTAGAGAGGTTAAATAATATGCATTAAAATATCATATAGAAATAGTGAATTTTAGCCATTTTTCAAACACCCAATCTCATTCTGACAGTCACAATTTGCTTCTTGGTCTTGTCTACTATCTATCCATCCATTCATCTGTCAATACTTTATAACTCTGCTTACTTATTTAGCTATATGCCACCAGTATTTCCCATGCTATTAAACACCTTAATATTTTACTAATGATATGTATGTATTTTCTCTTGTTTTGACATTATGTACCTGTTTCATCGAAAGGAAATTGTGTTATTTTTGGTCTCTTTTTACTTAATCTGTGCTTTCACAGAAATTAATCTCACAGTTTTCTAAGTAAACATGAAGCGTGACATTTTATGCAAAAATATTTCATAAAACAATTCAAATGTGGCCTGGAATTTAATTATGTATTCAGAAGTTAATTATACTTTTTAAAAAACATTTTTAAAAGTGGCTATTTATCATATTGGAATTTGAATTTTTCAGAAAATTTTTTTTTCATTTAAACAAAGCTCAAATCAAAAAAGAAAATGATAAATGACTAAATGATTCCTCCTTAGGCAACAGGAGATGACAATGTTAATATGATCTAAAGGAGAAAGAAATGTTTTGAAAGCATGGATTTTTATGTTAGAAATATTTTCCTTCTTTCCTTTCTTCTTAATGCACTAAATGCTTTATATGAGACTAGGTGAAACTAGCATATTTTTCTCAAATAAAAATACAACTTAAAATTATTGCTTATATTTCATGTGTGTAAAGTGCTTTTAAATTTTTATTTATTTTATAATTTTTTTATTACTTTGGTTATACACAATGTTAGAATCCATTTTGATATAATTATACAAGCATTTTTTAAAACATAATTGTCACTTTTGTAGCTACCTGGATATAATCAGAGTTCCATGAGAGAAAAAACTATCTTTCTGAAAAGAAAGGTAGGAGTTTGAGAATGTAATCAACTCTATGGTTCAAATCAAGTTCCCTCATTAACCTAAACTCTTGTGTTGACCAAAACTATGGAAATGGACATCATCAAACCTGCTTGCCCTACAATAACAAGTTCTCCTTTCTTCCAACCCCACTCACTCCCTGTATTGTAAAGTTTGATAACTAGAGTACTGGCATATTGTTAAACAGCTTAATATCAGGAACCAATAAAAAGTAAACTGTTCCTTGAAGACCGGGTTAATTAAACAGGCAGAAAATTCATAAACTTTGTAGCACTCAATAAGAAGAACTGAAACATAGCACTTTATGATCATATCTTCATCTTTCTGTAAAAGCATAAAATGAAGTTGTTTCCATTCATGTAGGGAAGATGAAGAATGGTAGCCTGTGAAACTGCATTTAATATCATAGTCTTGTTATTAATTAGCTGGGCAATTTTTAATTAGTCATTAAGTCTCTCTGAGTTCAATTTTTTTCCCTCTTCTCTCTTTCTCTTTCTCTTTCTTTCTTTCTCAAAGAGACGTTCAAACATTTTATAAAATCCCTTTCAAGTCTAAAAATTATATTCAATAATTTTTAATGAGTATTCAATATGATGTTGATTAAAGGAAATGTGGGAAAAGTAAGTTTTTAAATCACTTAGTTTCACAAACATTACATCAGCAAACTGGTGATTTCTAAAAATTTCAATTGCTATTCTGTTCAATATCAAATTTCCACAACTTGCTATGAATACACGCTTAACATTTCAATGAATATTTCACTTTATTAAATCATTATGCCAAAATGCACATATGGGCCCTTGAAAACTAAGTACTAGGTTACTTCCCTGATACATCTGTGCAAAACATGAGGGCAAAATCATGGCTTACTCATATCTGTATCCCCAGCACTTGGCAGTGACTGATACCCCAGTTGGCAATTAACAATAATTGTTAAGTGAAAGAGTGAATGATGAATTGATTTGAAAGCTTACTGGTTTGTCTGGTTTAAGGGAGAATTAAGATTAAAATTTTTTCTATTAGAAATAAGGCTCAAATGGATATAATCAACTTCATAAATCAGAGAAGTCAAAAGTGACTTTACTAAAGTGAATTGAGGGTTTAATGTTAAAAGAGCCCTTTTCCTAGTTATTTTCCATGTTCTTATATCACAAAACTTACAATTTTGATGCGATATGTAAAGTCTCTTGTTTTAGGTGTTTTCATATTTTGAGTTTATGTTAAATACACAAAGAATATGTCATTTTGGCCTTTATCTTTTTTTTAAAAAATTAAAATTTGTTTTAATTAGTTATACATGACAGTAGAATGCACTTTGATACATCATATGTATTCTTCTGGTTATACATGATGCATATTCTCACCGGTTGCTATTATCTTTTAAACTTAACCCATGCAAGGATTTTCTCAAGTACACATGAAATCAGAAAGAAATGGAATATAATATGAACAACAGGATTTCAGCATAGACACTCAGTCATCAAACTTTAATTCCACTATGCAAACAGTACCAGACAGACGGTCTACCTTCATGAAAAATATGGTGTAGGTAGAGAGACAAATGTTAAATGAATTAATTATTCAATTATAAACACTTATATTTCAAATAATGAAAATTCAGAATAGAGAAGGTAGTGTAGCTCAGTGGTAGAGCACTTGCATAACATACACAAGGTCTTTGGTCTCATTGCCAAAAAAAAGGAAAACACAAGAAATTTCAGGATGATAGGAAACCATATCTCTTACTTGAACTGAAAAGTTTACCTAGTTGTGTGTCAGGTGAATCTCTACCATAGAAAATAAGTATAAAATAAATCTGCATAGTGAGTAGGAGATACATAGCAAATAGAACACCATTAAAAGGCAGAGATGATGGTATGCGTGAAGGTCCAAGGGCAAGGAAATCATAAAAGTGCTCTATGTGATGAAGTATCAGTGTGGCTAGAGCATAGAAACTGGTTATGAAAGTAGCCCAAGATGAAAGGATGGTGGAGAGAGACCATGAAGTCTTGCTTAGGACTTATTCATTTTATCACATACCTGAGTGATAATCTTTCATTCTGTCCCTAACACATACAGCCCACACTCAAACACACACACATACATACCCTATAGCATTTAGCATTATTTGTCCATTTTTTTAAATTAACTTTTAGTTTAATTTATTTTTTCCCCTAGTTTCTAAAGTTGGAAGTTTAGATCATTGATTTTTTTTTAATTTCTAGGTATCTTTAGCTATACATGTTCCTCTAAGTTCTGCTTTAGCTTCACAAACCAAAATTTGATACTTTATATTTTCATTTCATTAGAAAACTCTCTAATTTTCCTCATGATTTCTCTGATTTCTGTTTTATTCAGAAGTATGGTGTTCAATTAAAAAAATTGTTTCAACTTTTCTATTATTTATGTCTGAGTTTCATTATAGTGAGTTTCAGAATTCTGAAATGTACTGAGAATTCCTTTAATAGATATTAAAAGGAATGCATATTTTGCAGTGTGTTCTTCCATTATTGATTTCAGTGTTCTATAAATGCCTACTCAGAGAACTCCCTTTAGTGTCTCCAAATATGATGTGAAAATTTTCTATCTCCTGTCAGCTTTTGCTTCAATTATTCTGAAGCTCTGTTATCAGATACACAAACTACTTGGATTTTTAAAAAATTTCTGATGAATTAACTTTTTTGGTATTATAAAAATAAAGCCTCTTTGTCTCCTTATATCCACAACTAATTCCAGCCAACATTTTGCTATGTGCCATTATTTATCCCATTATTTTCCTCTTCTGTATTTTCTACTTGCTCTATACTTAATAAATTATTTTTAATGTTAGATTTTATTTTAGTATTATTTATTAACTTTTTAATATAGTTTTTAGTGGTACTTTAAGGATTACTGTTTTCATCTTTAATTTATCAAATTCTATTTTTGGTTATTCTGATAAAAATTCATAAGATATGCAGGAAATGTGCTATAGTATGATTTTATTTAACTCCATCTCTGGGGTGCTTCATGCCATTACTAATAGATATTTTGTATGCATATGTGTTGTAAACTCCAGAATGCACTATTATAATTTTTAACATTACACCATCAAGGTGTCAAAAGTAACATGAAAAAAAATTTTTTTAATTAAAACATAAACCAAAGAAGTTTGGGGTTTTTAAGCAAATCAAGATAAAATAATATGATGTTTATTGTTTTCTCATGTATTAACCATTTTTCAGCTTTTTTCCTTAGAAATGAGATCTGTGTTCCCATCTGGTATTTCTTTTAGCATAAAGTTGTTAGCATTATTTTTAGTTCAACTTTACAGGTGACAAGTTCTCTCAGCCTTCACTTATTGGAAAATATCACTATTTTGCTTTCATTTTGAAGGTTTTATTTACCAAATACAGAATTGTATGTATACATTTCATTTTAATGTCTTACAGATGATTTCTCTGACTTTACTAGTCACAGTTGTTGTGGTAAGTCAACTATTACTATATAACTGACCTCCAGTAATTGCATTTATAATGTTGCATTTTTTTCAAGATACTATCAAATTTTGCATTTTATCTATAGTTTGTAGATATGTGACCTGTAGATAAATTCCTAGACATAGTTTTCATTGTTTAACCTGCATGGCATTCACTGAGCTTCTTGGATCTTATGCTAATATTTTCTACAACCAATTGGGGGACATTTTGGCCATTATTATTTTAAATGTGTTTTTGCTTAATTCTTTTCTTCTCCTATACAATTTTGTAAGTACTTTTGATTTATTCTCACCATTCCAAAGGGCTCCTTTAATTTTTGATTTTCAATATTTTTTCTCAGTACTTCTTATGCTGGATAATTTTTATGAGTCTGTCTTCAAGTTTATTCATCTTTTCTTCTGCCTTTCTTCAGTGGTCTCTCTGCTATTAAGGTATATGCAGTGTATCTTTCTTCCCAGGCATTAAAATTTTCAGCTCCAAATTTTCCATTTTGCTTTAATTTAATAGGCTCTTTTTTTCAGCTGAGATTTCATGCTGTTTGCTGATTTGCTCATGCAAACATCATGATCACATTTATGTTTTAAGTGCTTGAACTATTTTTAATGTTTGATTAAATGTCCTCATATGCTATTTACAGTATCTGTGTCATTTTAAGTTTTACCTGTTCTATTGACTGAAATTATTTTTTAATATCTTCTTATCCTGTACTAGGTATATCTAATTATTTTTTACCATGTACTTGACATTTTTTGGAATATGTTAATAGCATTCTGATTATTTTCTTCTGATGATTTTTGTTGCAATGGGAGTTAAATTGCTAGCCAATCACTGTAATACAGTGGAAGGTCAGTTTCTCACCATCTTCAAGTTCTTCAGCTTCAGTTCTCACTCTTAGGGCAAGTGCTTAGTCCAGGACAGATAAGGGTTGTGATCCTTCCAAAATTTGGAAGAAACTTCTGTGGTGGTGATGAAGATCCTGTAACTCAAGTTCCAAACTTTTTGTGTCCTGCAGTGAGTGGCAGCTGAAATATTGTTTCAGACTTCACAGACTTTCTATTGTAGCCTTCCTCCTGGCTTCTAACTATCTGTTCCTCCTTCCCACACAAAACAGACACTTGAAGCAAATGAATATTCAGATGTGGAGTCTCATCTTTCTCTTGTTATTTTGCTAGTGAAGTCCTCCTCAAATTCTGCAGTCCCTATTCTCCTCTGAAACCCCAAGCCACCAAGATCACTGCCTTGTGCTGTTTCTGGCCTCTTGCACCTCTGGGTTTCCTGGTATGTGGGAGTCTTCCTTCTAAAAACAAGAAAATTTCAGGGAAATAGGAAAAAAAGTTTTTTGCCCTTTAACTGTCGTGATGGGAAATGCCACAAAATATTAAATTGCAGTCAATTCTGTTTCTTCTTCGCACTTTCTAATCACTTTTGATAATTTTCTACTTAACATTGTTGTATATTTAATAGTTCTCCAACAGTTATAATTATTATCTACAGAATGGTTAATTTCTCAAATAATGAGAGATTTTGTGTATTATTCAATACTAATCTCATAATTTGATTCTGAGTGTAGTGACCATAATGTTAGTAATCATGATACTGCAAATTGGAATTAAAAGCACATTAAAGACTTTACTCAACGGTGAAAATTCAGCAAGGCGTGGTGGCACACGCATGCAATCCCAATGACTCAGTAGGCTGAGACAAGAAGATTGCAAGTTTGAAGTAAACCTCAGTAATTTAGGGAGGTCCTAAATAACTTAGAGAGACCCTGTCTCAAAATGAAAAGGGCTGGAGATGTAACTGATTTAGTGGTTAAGTGCTTCTGGGTTTAATTCCTGGTACCAAAATAAATAAATAAATATTCACATGCAAAACAATTTTCTATATACCACAGTTTCTTTATTCATTCCTCTATTGAAGGGTATGTAGCTTGGTTCCACAATCTAGCTATTGTGAATTGAGCTGCTATAAACTTTGATGTGGCTGTGTTACTGTAGTATGCTGATTTTAAGTCCATTGGGTATAAACCCTGGAATGGGATAGCTGGGTCAAATGGTGGTTCCATTCCAAGTTTTCTGAGGAATCTCCTCCATACTGCTTTCCATAATGGTTACACCAATTTTCATTCCCACCACCAATAGGTGAGTGTACCTTTCCCCCCACACAATGGAATATTATTCAACCATAGAGAAGAATAATATTATGGCATTTGCAGATAAATGAATGGAATTGGAGAATATCATGCTAAGTGAAATAAGCCAAGCCCAAGAAAATAAAGGCCGAATGTTTTCTCTGATAAGTGGATGGTGATACATAATGGGGTGGGGGGTGGGGGAAGGAGAAGAATTTAGGAACTTTAGATTATGTAGAGGGAAATGAGAGGGAGGAGGGAGTGGGGGTATGAAAGAATTACCCTATGTACATGTATGATTATGTGAATGGTATGAATTGACATCATGCACAACCCTAGAAATGAAAAATCGTACCCCATTTGTGTACAATGAATCAAAATGCAATCTCTTTAAATAAATAAAAAAAAAACAAATAAAAACAGAACAACTTTCTAGCATAATGTCAATACCTTGTTTAGATCAAAAGCAATAGGTGGTAGTTTCTTCATTCTATTTTCCAATACTTTTTAAAATTTTAATAAAATTTATGTCAATATATATACATATACATATACCTACTATTTCCAGTGAAAATATAATAATCATGTTTACCAAATAATTGTTATTTTTATATATTTTAAATCTTTCCTTCAGTGTGGTTAAGAAAAAACATAACTAAAAGGTGATTACAAAAGAAATCACAAGACAATGTCTCTTACACATACCAAGAATGTAACATGCAAAATATTAGGAAACTTACTAACATGACTTTTTTCAGAGACTAGTCACTAGATAAGAAAGATCCACAGGGACATACTGAGACCAACTAGGTATGAACAGCACAATTAAAATTGTGCCCAGTTTCTAAAATTTCTTCTATGGGATTTCTTAACAGGCTGGAAGCTATTCTGTTAGTGAAATAGATCATGAGTTACAGGGACCACTGTATTCCATCACAGCAGTGAATCCTGTGAACGATAGCATTCATTCCCACAGCATCATTATGCTTGTTACTAAACTCACCTGCAGGTCTCCCTAAGTTGCCTGGGCTAGTCTTAAACTTGTTATCCTCCTGCCTTAGCCTCTCAAGTGGCTGGAAAGTGGCTGAAAATGCAGGTATGTGCCCCAGCATCCAGTTTTACCTGAAAACCTTTACAGTGGAAAATTCAGAATGTCCTGTATGGTAGAAGACAGATTCCTCACATATAGGTTCTTGTTGTTGTTGTTGTTGTTTAATATAGTCTATAATAAAATATCCAAGTTAGTGGTCTGTAAACCTGTTCCTTAGGACATTTCACAAAATAATTATTATTTCTATTTCTTCTGGGAACTCTGACTGGAACCAGGCAGGGGTAACTCCATTCAGATGGCCACTCCAGTTTTCATGAGTTCTGCCACTGTACAGATTCATGATCAACCTGTTTCTTTCATTTCTCAAACTTGCTTGATTTTTATAGGCATCTAAGTATATACATTTAGGCCTTATGGAAATGTGACCAGATGTCTTCACTAAAACAACTATAGTTATAAACAACCTAAACTCTTTTAAAAAGTCAAATTATGACCACAATCAGGGGCAATGTTCCTCATTTCAGCAAGGAACAAGAGAATTTCAGAGACATGGGATTTACATTGTTCTGCCTCCATTTTAGTCACAATGGAAAGAAATCACTTCACTACATGTGAATGCTTTTGCTATTGTTGTTTTTTTTTTCAGATTTTCTCCAAATGACATAAAAATCACTTTTCTTGAGCCAAAGTTTCTGTCATGCAGGCTTTGAGGTGTATCTGTCAGAGATTCACTGTCAGACTGCATCTCTTTAGCTTATGGCATTGGCAGCAGCCACCAGTAATTCTCTCTGCTTTGGGGGTATGTTTTGGAGTTAATGATGGAATTTGAACCTGATTATCATGTGTTCTGTTCCTACCTCCTGGACCCATCACTCAAATTTCATTTCTGAAGACTTTTTTTCTTGCAGAAAAAAGTACCAGTTTAGAGACAGCTCCCTTGTACTTTCCAGGGAGAGTTCTGATTGCTCCTCTTCATCTGTACTCTTCACAAACACCTTGGTTGTGGCTCATTGGCTCTTCAGGAACCATGCAGCATTCTTCCATCTTCTTCCCCGTGATGAGTGAATAGGGTTTCCTCCTTGATGTATGAAATGGGTTGGTGAAAAAGGATATCTCCTTTTATCAGTATCCAACGGCAACATTCTAGACAAGAAGGAAACACACTAACACCACTCTTCCACCCCAGGAACTTCAGAATTGCTACTGAAGGACCCCCCAAAAAAGTCAATTCTCATAAAACAGAATAGCTCTGCAAAATGTAGGCCCCTATTTTGTGATCTACGTTCTTTGCTCTAGCAACAATCCCTCTGCAATTATGTTCTTCAGTCTTCAAGTAGTTTGTGTCTTCACATTTTCATAGGGGATGGAGAACAGAAAAGGGTGGAACAGAATCCTGGGAGCATAGAATGCTTCCAAGTCTTGTAATCCATCAGTGTTTACTCCCTTCACTCAAATTAAATTCACCAAATCCATCTTCTTACAGGATGGCTTATAGGAAAACAGTCATGCTTTCCCCAGTGCCTCCCCCACCCCCCAACATTGTAATCCTGATTTCTAAGACTACACAAATTTAAATTAAGGCCTCTTGGCAGATGTGACAAGACGAACCTTCTGTCATTAGTGATGTAGTTTGTGGACTTGCTAAAGCAGCTCTTGTTCCCATGAATGCCAGTCCTTTCGTGTCTGTGTGCATGGAAGGGTTAAAAAGCAGTGGCAGGAGGCCACGCATGTGTTAATTCCTGCTGCAGCAGCGTGCATCACTTCCACTTTGACCTCAGAGTTAATCTGCGTGATAATCACGCAGGGCTTCTAGTGATTTTTTTTTTCCATTTCTTTTAAATACACACACACACACACACACACACACACACACACACACACACACTTATGCACTCCCCAAAAGGGGAAGAAAAGGGGCGGGGGAGAAAATAAAGCAAATAAATAAAACCTGAAACGATGGAACTGGGGGAGTTCGCGCCAGTGCGAGCAGCATGAATGTGCGTGCTTTTCTCTATTTGTCTCCCTGTGCATCTCTCCCTCTGCCCTCCCCCTACCTCAATTATATTATTCCCCCAGACTTGGAAGCTGCTGCCTGAGCTGACGCTTTGATGGTATCTGCAAGCGTTTGTGCTGATCTTATTTCTGCCCCCCTGAATATTAATCCAGAAGCTGGTAGCAATACATCTCCCCAGTGACGGGACCTACGAGAGGCAGGTGGGGGGAGCCACCATCAAACCATAAGCATAATAATAATACAAAGGGGAGGGATTCTTCTGCAACCAGAGGCAAGAGAAGAGAGAGGGGGGGAAAAAGCGATGAGTTCGCCAAATATATGGAGCGCAGGAAGCTCTGTCTACTCGACTCCTGTATTTTCACAGAAAATGACGGTGTGGATTCTGCTCCTGCTCTCGCTCTACCCAGGGTAAGATGTGCCTTTTTAGGCGTCTTTTTTTTTTTTTTTTCCGGAGAGGTGGGGGGAAGGGGTGGGGATGTGGAACTGGGAAGACCACCCAGATTTAAAACAGTCTTCTAGGATTTGGGGCTTTATAATTTGGGGCAGAGTGAATATATGGGGCGGGAACAGGAGGGATGAAGGAGGAAGGTTACGTTCGTTTATTTATTCATGTATTGGATTTTATCCTTGTTTTCTTTTGTTTGAGAGCGGTAAAGCTATCCCTTTAGACTTCGTATTTGGGGACTAGCCTTTCTCTATTACTGCATTGCGATGTCGTGGTGGGCTTTTGCTGCTGCACGCCTGAGGATGAGGCCATGTTGAAGGCATTTGGGTGGGGGTCTGGAGGAGAAAATTGCAAATCGGGTCCTGGCGCACACGGAGGAGATGTGTGTGAGGGAGGATGCGGGGCGGGGGCAGCTCTGTTTCGGTAAACTAAAGTATCCCTTGCTCCTGCACCTGGGCATTCAGTTAGCCAGGTTTTCTATCCAGCCCCATTGACCCTGCAGCCTACTCCCTGATGGGCAAACATGTTCAGCACCAAGGACAGCAGTCCTGCTCAGGGCCAGATGGAAGGCAGCTTGTCAAACCTGATAGGACATCTCCAAATCTGCACAGGACATCTCTACCTTCAGGTAGAAGGCCAATGGAGCCAAGGAACACAGATAAAGCCCGGAGACCCTGCACTGACTCTTGCTACTCCCTCCCTGTGGTGCGTGAGAATGTAGTTGAATGAATACTCAGGGGAATGTATGTCTGGAAGAGCTGGCCTTGCTGCAGTGTTGGAAAACATGCTGAACCAAATGAATGTGGTGCCAAAATTCTGAAGTATGCATTAATGTTTTACAGCCTTGCTGCATTGAGTAGAAAAGACAGGAAGGGGGAGGGAGTCCTAAAAATCCTGAGAATGTGTGTGCTACAAAGTGTCTTGCTTCTAAATTCTTTGAACTTTCCTGAAGCAGGAACATTAGGGGAGAACCTTCCATGTAGTATAGTAAACCACTGATCTACCTACATAAATAGCCTCAACCACATCTCAAATTCCAACCAAAGGCACTATTCCACTATTTACATTACTTGTACTCTTCGATTTTGCTATTTTGTAATAAAGCTCTTTAAGAATTACCCTAAATTCCCCTACTCCCCACCACCTGAAAAGGAAAAGAACACAAAGAAAAACAAATAACTAGCCATAGAAGAAATCTAGACATTGCCACAAGGTTCTCTTTGGAGTTGGCACCCTTATGTAGTATTTGTAACCAAGCTGGAAGGAATGGGAGTTAAGCTACATTTTACTTTTGCTGAGTACATCTGGTCAACTACTCTGGTCCCCTGTTCCCTAGGATGGGTGATGGGACATGCAAATGTCTGAAAAAGAAGAGTTTCAGGCAAACCAAGGAGTAAAAAGCTCAGTTTGTAGATTCCTGGTAAAGACAGGTCTGTCCAACTCCTCCAGTATTTTTTTGTTTCTTACTCCTTTACTATGAAAATAGAATACATTTTCATTAAAAGTGTAAGATTAAAAGTTTACTCAGAAATGGAGAGGACCTTTTGGGAAATGGTTTTATATGAAATACATTTTAGTGGAATCCTCAAAAAATAATTTTTCTATTCAAAATTTACACACAAATGTTTTTCTGTTTAGTGTTGTATGTGGTTCTCAATCTTTCTTGCAAAATTAGAGCCTTTATAGTTGCTTACTAATAGAAAATATCTTTCCTATATTCCTCCAGTTGTGAAACCTGTGGATTAAAATGTAGACAAAACATGGGGGAATACATCTTTCTTTTCTACTCACTTTAAGTAAACAATTGAATAATTAAAAGAGTAGATATTCTTATGCATTTGGTCTCCAACAGTCATAATTTAACAAAAACTAATTTTTTTATTATTTATATTACTATAGTATTAGTATGGCTCATTGTAACAACCCCACTTTTTATTCTAATATATAAAAATCAATACCTAATGACATGTTATTTTTCAATTGTTACAAAATTAGCCTAGATGAGCTTTTAAAATAGCTTCAAGTAATGAGAATTATGTGCCATAAAAAATCTCCAGTGTAAGGATGTTTTTACATTTTCTCAGTAGTTATCAAGATTGGAATCATTGCAGCTTGGTGCAGAGATTGTGATCAGAGTTTCACAAACAAGTTTGCTGCAGTCCCACAAACAAGCAATTTGAATGGTTGAATAAGGCTGGATGAAAACAGAGGCTTTGATGTATGAAGCTGATCCTGAGAAAGAACTGAAAAAAAAAAAAGAAAAATAACTTGGAAAGTGGGAGCCTTTGGGTTCAACATTAGGGGTAGAGTTACATAGAAAATTGGAGGAAAATGAAACAAATATTTAGTTGACATTTTAAATTTACAAATTTCTGGGAATAAAACACTTTCACCCTCTATGAAAAGACTACACTCAGAGATTGTGTCTACATAAAGGCAAAATGAATAAGAAAATACAACATTATAGTGAGCATATGAATAAGCAATATCTCTTCTCAGCAATGAAGTAGTTCATTTCAAAACTCAAAATCTTCTGACCTGTCATGTATCTTATTTATAATGCTGTCACAAGAATCACCTAAGAACTCAACCAAAAAGAGATTCCTATACTATACACTAATGATTTTGAATCATATGCCTGGAGTAGAGTCCAGAAGTATGCATTTTAACATATACCCTAGAACTCACTCTGAAGAAAAGGTCTATACTTTGCTGACTTCAAAAGTTTATTCATTACCTCATTTAATATTTATGAGCACTTTGCATTCTGCTATTTATTATTCAGTTGGGCACAATAATCAATTTTTTATGCAGACATTTTTTACTTATATATAAATCATTGAGTGTATATATAAAAAACAAAAGAAATAAGGAGTAGTATAAAGAATTTCAATAAACTCACACAATATATAAAAAGACATTGACTGAAAAAACAAAAATACATACAGGTATAAATGTCTACCTAAGTATGTTCACAAACTCCATTTATTTATGTCAACATAGTGCTACATAAAAATTTTCCATATAATTTTATAATTCTAATTTTGTAAATTCTTTTAATCTAACTTAATTCTGTCTCAGAGTAAAAATATCATAGGAGAAAGAATATTAACATACATAAAAATTATTTATGGTAAGTAGAAAAGACATTTATTTTAGTAGAATAAAATATTTCATAATATTTTAAAGTGACAAAGAATTGTTTTTCAAAGATATATTGAGAATAAATGAATTTGATTCAATTTTGATAATTAGTCTAAACCTTACTTTGAAGTGCTAGCATTGATTTAAAAAAAAAGTTGAACTAAAGATTTAGAAATATTTTATCTTCTTAGATGTTGCTGAGCAGAAATGCTTCAGGTGACTTTTTTTTAAAGTTTCTAAGGTTTACTTTTTATCCTATAATTCAATTGCACAGAGATTTTAACTTTTATAAGTCATGACCATGTAATAGAGAAAATTTTGTGAATTTTCAAAAAACTCTATTTACTGAAGTACCTTCTATGGATAATCTTGTTATTCCCTTACTTACAAATGTTTCACCTGGTTTTAGCTAGAGAAAATCACATTTGCACAGCATATTTAATTGTTTTAGTGGTAGACATAGTATTATAAATAGTTTACTCCAAGACAAACACCTGAATAAAAAAGACAAGAAAAAAAAAAAGAAATATTTATGACCCTGAGTTTCCCAGAATTTAGTTGCCAATTACTATCTAAACAAAATGAGAATAGGAGGCTTGAGTTTAAAACTTGGCTTTTAATTTAAATAATTAGCTTCATAAATGTCTCTCTGATGTCTTAGATTCATTTCAGAATAGTCAATCTTCTCAAAAGAACTGATCACAGAATATTTAATTTAAAGATAGAAGTCTATTCTATAGATTTTAAAAGTTTTTCCAGGCCAAGGATTTCCATTCAAATGGGAAGGAAGTTAAGACTGACATTAGCAACAATATCACTGTTGTAAACACTGTGTTACTAGTATCATGGCTACCTTTGCTTCAATCCCCAAGATATCTTTCCAAGATAGACTGTACAAAGTTTAAGGCAGTCTAAATATCTTATAACCTACACTTGTAAGAAAAAAGTATTAATGAGTTGAAACTGATGAAACACAGAAGATAATTAAAGATTTAAAATATAACCAGTTACCATAATATATGTATGTGCATATACATATTTGCACATATATCATTCTATACATGTAGCATGTTTACTTATCATTATGCATGCTATATCTATCCAAAGACATACTATCATCTTATAATTATGTGTCCCTTTAGCCAGTCATTTCATCTGTCTGTAGTCTTGGTTTCCTAGTTGATCAAATGTGGTTGACGATAACTACTTTAGAGTCATAATGAAAAGTCAATGTGAATGTGTTTATATGTATACATACACATATATTAATATAAATATATAGTCCAGCATATATGTGTGTGTGTGCATATCCTATGATGTTTTCACAATGTAAGTACTCTAAGATTCAAGATTTCAATCTGATATTCAAGATATTTCAAATCTCCTTATTATATACATATATACATATATACATATATATATAACAAGGAGATTTGAAAGTATGACTATTTTCTGGCTTTGAAGATAATGCACACACCTGTAATCCCAGGGGCTTGGAGGATAAAATGGGAGGGAGGATCATGAGTTCAAAGCCAGCATATCCAAAAAGAAGATGCCATATAGATCTTTTAACCTAGTAGAATAATGTTTACATATTTTGCATGTGTGGTGCTAGGATTTGAACCTGGGCCTTGCTCATACTAACCAGACACTATACCCCTGACCTGCATCCCCATCAGGATATATTCTCTTTGAGTCTAAAGTGTCCCTTCTGGAATATTCATCCAGATTGAAATCTTGAATCTTAGAGTACTTACATTGTGAAAATATCATAGTGATCTAACTTCCAGACTATCTTAATTGCAACTTTTAATCAATCTCCTGAGATCAATTTGGCAGAAGTAATTTGGAAAACCACAAGTATATGTCATTCCAGGAAAGCCTAATTGTATTGCATCAACTTTAATATTTATAATTCTCTTAGGCTATTTTCAGATGACCAGAGTCTAGAGCAGCTATCTTAGATGTAATTGGCCCACAGAATAAATGAAAATGTTCAACTTAATCTGTTCTGACAATGGTTTGAGAAAAATCAGTCTCCACCAATTATACCATTACTGAATTGCATCTTATTAGGTTGTTTAAAAGCTCTAGAGAGAAGTACTTAAAAAGAGTTTGCTGGTTTTTTTCTTCATGAGTTTATGAACATATTAAATGGTAATATTTAGATGGTAAACCACAATTATGTTTTGAAAAATTTATTTCCCCAAGACTTTGTATATGTAAGTGAAGCATAGTTTAATTAGCAATTCATTCCTTATTCAGGAAATTAACTACTGCATGACATCTCACCTTCAAAGAGATCTTGCCATCCAGTGGTCAAATTTGCAGAATAATGTTCAATGTTGTTCTTCAGTTTTCTTCCCATGTTAATCAGCTTTTCATAGTTGTGACTAAAATACCTGACAAGAACAACTTAGAGTAGGTAAATTTTATTTTGGGTTTATGGTTTGGGGTTCAGTCTATGGTCAGTCTGCTCTATTGCTTTGTGTCTGAGGTGAGGCAGAACATCATGGTGGAAGGGTATGGCAGAGGAAATCTCCTCAGCAGGAAATGAGAGAGAGAGAGAGAGAGAGAGAGCGCACACAAGTCAGGGACAAAAATATCCCTATGGGTTTGCAACCAGTGACCTACTTCCTCCAGTCATGTCCCATCTGCCTATAGTTACTGCCTAGTAAATCCATTAAAATTATTAAGCCATCAAATTAATTAATGAACCAATTAGGTCACAGCTCTTATAATCTAATCATTTCACTTCTGATTACTCCTAGATTGCCAAGCATGAGCTTTTTAGGGGACACTTCTTATTCAAACCATAGTACTTAACAAAATTTTTTAGAAAAGCAAAAGAAAAAAAATTGAGTAATCTATACTGAGTATTAAAATAAGAGTAATACCACTTCAGTGTCTGGATATGCATATTTGTAATACATAGATGTTAAAGGATGACATATTTTTATCAGTTCAATATAAGCTGCTGCTTAGTTATCTGTCATGGGATAACAATATCAAAGCATGTATGTTTTAAGGTCTAGAAGAATTAGAAATTAACATTTCTAGAAATTGAATGGGACTTAAGTTTTGTAGAAGAATGTTTATATCCCCATTCTTATTCTCTCAATAGACTTGCTTTAGATGAGAAATATTTTCTCCTCCTGAGAATTGTCAAAAATGATACACCAAGAGGTTAAGGAACTTGTCCAAGAATCCATGACTCGCCGTTTCAGGAAGCATTGGGATGCCTCCTGTTGTATTCCTAGTGCATATGTATAGCCACTTCTTTTCTTTCTAAGTGTAAGAAAATACTTAGATTGTTTTGAGAGGCAAAAAAACCTCTCCAGTTTGCCTAACTGGGAGAGTTAATTCTTATTTATTTGTTCCATATACTACAGAATAAATACACTTGAAAAGGAATAAAAAGCTCTTTTTAAGTTACACATTAGCGGCATAGGGTAAAAATAAAATATTTAACTCCAAATCATATTAATCCCTATAGTATTATACTATAAGTACACAAAATATGGTCATAATACTATATTATTATAAAATCATTGTATAACTCTGCATAGATAAAGTACCGAGTAAATGTTAAATAAGTAGCACTGATATTACACTCTCTACCCATTCATAAGGAAAACCATATGAATACCAAGTAACATAGCAGCTAGGAAAACAAGGGATATTTTTAAAGCAATGATCCTTTGTAATAACTGAAACCCTGCCATGATCTCAAGTCAGTTGTGGGACCAAAGTCTATATACTAAGACAAATATACAGAGAATTCATTAATATATTTAGGCATATTTAGATAACATGTCTCAAACAAACTGAGTATACTATGTCCATATTCAATATATATTTTTGGTCTGAAAAAAATAAATGACAGATACTAAAGTGTTCTTTTTTGCTAACTATCAGTCATTTTTATAAACTGCTTTTGAAAACACTTTGAGATACATCATTAAAAATATGGATATAAAAAGTATAAATGAATGTAAAATTTCTCAATTCACTAAAGGAATAGTATTTGAATAGTAAAGGAATAGTCTTCTCTAAAGACTGGGTGTGTAGTACAGGGGCAGCAGAAACCATGATATTTGCCAGCACAGAGTTTACATTCTTATGCATGGGATGATAGGAAACAACTGAAAAGGTGTACAAATAATTATTAAACTTTAATTCAGGTAAATATTATACAGGAAAGTGACATATCTTCTTGAGAGAATATAGGAGTTCTATTGTGATGAATGCATAGGACAGAGAACCTGAGATTTCCAAACTAACTGAAATTCATCTTCAAACAACTAATTGAATAGTTGTAATATTCTGATATCCTATCTACGGTAACAATAGTTTTAGTCAGATTTGTTGCAGTATTTTGCAGAGGTTTAACTTGAAAAGGAATGATATTTCTTTTGAAGAAGAGAAGTGTGGATTTCTGAAATGTTCTGACTTGTTTTCTTTATAATTAAAAAAAATGTCTGTGCAATAAAAAAAACTATATTAAGAACAATTTTAAGAAGCAATACTGTGGTATAACACAATCCTTCCAAAGATTCAATTTACTAATTAATAACTGATTGATGCATTTTGATTCCACCAACTTCCTATTCAATAGTGGATATTCACATAAGAAGTCTTCAAGCTATTTCCATGGAACTGCAACTAATTTACTACTGTCATCTTCTACTGACACATCATCTCTGAGTCTGTGGTAATCAACGTGAATAGTCACATGCAGTCAATAAAGAAACCATGACCATGTTAAATACATGTATCAGTTGTGAGCTGCAATTATCTCCACAAAATTAAGACATGTATACTTGGGTACAACAGAACCAAGACATGCATGAATTCCTTTGGAATTTTTAAGTATTAAATGCAAAATATACTATATGGCCAATAAAAATAGATGGAAGGAGATGTTAGTGTCTTGGTATTTTTCAAAATAGATGAAGTATATTTTGGTAAGAGAGTAGACACTACTAATTTTATATTAATCAATTATTGACTGCTTTTTTAAACCTATATTCATCCAGTACCTTTCTTCACTTTATTCTCCAGGAATAGGCAAGTGAGTTCTCAATCATTATTCTACAAGGACAGAGTCAAATCCTCACACATGTGCACACAAATCTGAGCTTGATGGCAATGTTTATATCTAAAACAGAACAGCACTAAAAACACTTTTTGAAAACCACTACAGTAATTAGAGAAATGCAAATTAAAACAACTCTAAGATTCCATCTTACTCCAATGGTTATTATCAAGAACACAAGCAATAATAGGTGTTGCCATGTATGTGGGGGAAAAGGTACACTTGTATATTGCTGGTGGATTTGCAAATTGGTGCAGTCACTCTGGAAAGCAGTGTGGAGACTCCTCAGAAAACTTGGAATGAACTCACCTTTTGACCCAATTATCCCACTCCTCAGTTTATACCCAAAGGACTTAAAATCAGCATACTACAGTGATGTAGCCACATCAATGTTTATACCACCTCAATTCACAATGACTAGATTGTGGAACCAAACTAGATGTCCTTCAAAAGATGAATGGATAAAGAAACTGTGGTATATTTACATAATGGAATATTATTTAGCCATAAAGAAGAATTATGGCATTTGCAGGTAAATGGATGAAATTGGAGAATATCATGCTAAGTGAAATAAGCCCATTTCAAAAAAACAAAGGTCAAATGTTTTCCCTGATAAGTGGATGATGATACATAATGGGGGTGGAAGGGCAAGGAGTAAGAGAACAAAGGAGGAATTTTAGATTATGTACAGGCAAATGAGAGGGGGAGGGGTGTATGAAAGATGGTGGAATGAGACAGACATCATTACCCTATGAACATGCATGATTACATGAATGGTATGAATCTACATTATGCACAACCATAGAAATGAAAAATTTTAGCCCATTTGTGTACAATGAATCAAAATGCAGTCTGTAAAAATCAAACAAAACACTACATTAAAAAGATTGAGTATTAGGTAGAGGGGAGTGAAGGGAGAGGAAGGGACATTGGGGTAGGAATGACAGTAGAGTGAAACAGACATTATTACCTCATGTACATATGTGACTGCATGACTGATGTGATCCTGTAACATGTACGATCAGAAAAATGAGAAATTATACTACACTTATGTATGATTTATCAGAACGTATAAATGCATTCTACTGTCATGTACAACTAATTACAACAAATTTAAAAAACTGAAAAAAAAAGATTGAGGGCATTTGTATTCTTCTTAAATGACTCAAAGTGAAAAAATGACCAAAACAACTTTTAACTGTGACCATGTTCAGATAAATTTCCCTTTTCTTAATAGAAAGGTGATTTTCCTCAATATTTCTTAGTAGGGAAAATTCAAAAGAATAATTTTTAGAGTCAGTAACCATATCTAGATGTTTCTAGGTAAAAATTTTCATTTGAGTTATCTCCTTTTTAGTTCCTTTTTGCTGATAGAAATCTATTCTTTTTTCAAAATTGTTTTATGTTTAGTAAAATACCTCTTGAACTTTTTCAAATGTGAACATTTAGAATTAATTAATTTTGATTCAATTCCAAAATAATCTATTAAGTCATTACTTTATAAACATCAAAAATCCATATTTTATCGACCAAATTACTACAAATTCTTAAAAATTGAGTATTTTTAGTCTATTCCATACCCAGATAATGTCTACAATTTAAATTAACTTGGATAAGTTCCTCAACCCTATAACCAAGATTTGTTTTCTGTATAGGAGATACTTAATTGATCTTCGTATACTGAAATGTGTGATATTCTTTTCTAAAAATATGGATGTGGTGGTTCATTGCTGTACTCCCAACAATTTAGGAGACTGAAACAGGGGCATTACAAGTTTGAGGCCAACCGCAGCAACTTAGTGAGCCCCTTGGCAACTTAGCAAAACTCTTCCTCAGAATAAAAAAGAACTAGGAGTGTAACTCAGTAGTAGAGCATCTCTGGGTTCAATCCCTAGTACCAAATTTTAAAAAAAGAAAAAAACAGTACAATAAGAATTGTAGCCACAGGTAGGTGTTAGTATTAATCCAAAGATCTTTAACTTTGTTCTTTGTGTTTGAGATAATACTTAATTGGCCTGAATTTTCCCTTAACTGATGTGTTCTACATCCTGGACTTTGAAAGATACAGGTCTAGAAGTTGTGTTTTTCTTCAAACCTCACCTAGGGAGTCTCTTTCTCACTCTTGGACGATATGTCAGGTATATCCCAAAGCTTCTCTATTAACTCTAAGACTTAGAATCAGTCAGTTCATTTTCTGATAATAAAGTCTAATTAAATTAATCCTTGACTATCTTGCTCAGTTTAAATCTTCCTTCTTGCTGTATTCAGGTTTCTATAACCTCAGTCTCTTCCTTTCCTTCATTTTGCTGCTTTTGACTTTTTAGGATCAGGGTGGAAGGAGGGAGGAGAGTGCAAAAAAAGCAGAAAGATTTTTATTATCTGCTAACAGATGCGGGAAGACTGAATCATCTTCCATGGGTGGTTGAGGGGGAGGTAGATGGACTCTCTGGAGGCAATCCCTTCCTCTGTCCCTCTGGAGTTCATCAACATCATAGGATTGCCTGACCTGGACAGGACTCCATGAAAACTGACCCTGTAAGACACTCCCTCCACTCCACTCCAGAGATAAATTCATCCTGAGACTCTGTTAGTACTGTTTGTCAAACAGGCCATCTTTTCAAGATGGTCCAGCATGACTGTCTTTGTAACATCCAGTTACTTAGTTCACAGGAAAAAGACCAAACAAAGCAAAGGAAACAACAACAACAACAACAAAAAAAATCTCAGCAACATTGCCTCTCATATTCTAAAAGTGAAGCTCTTTCTGTCTCAGATTCATAATTGAGAAAGTTCAAATCCAACAACTAATCCTTCTATTTCTTCAGGAAAGACTGATACAGCCATCCCTAGACCATTCACGTTATAGAAAATGTAGGCCAAATTATCTGAAGAATCCTTTACCAAGCCTCTGTTCCGAGAGCATTTGGGAGCAGGTATTCGAGTTTTTCTGTCTGGGGTAGAGTTAAGAATTGCCCTAATAGTCTTCCTTCACATAGGACATCAAGACTAGATTGTTTCCATTCTTTTTCTCTTGTCCTGAGCTGGTGGTGGATCCAACACCACCATGGGGTCAGGGATATGAAATTGTACAGTTCTTTCCACTCTTAGGTTAATAACCTTCTACCAGAACTTCTCTCCTGTTGAATCACTGAACTTTCATTATCTGCCTGAAAAACAGTAAAGTAGAGGGAACCCAGGGCTGGTTTGTGGACTTCTAGCAAGCTCTGCCTCTTCCTAAAAGTCCACTACATTTATGTCAAATGGGATTGTACTAGTCACCTGTTTTTCTCAGCTGAGATGCTGCATCTGACCACACTGAAAGTCTTATTTAATATTCTGCTTCATAGGCAAAGCATTTCTCCAAAATATACACTTTCTTCAAATCTTTGCTTTAGGTGTCATCTTCTCTATAAGACCCACACTAATCTTTCAAAGTGATATTGCAAACACCATTCTAGCTTATACCCCAAATCCTCTTAGCATCTACTTGAAACCATCAGTAAGTAATTAGAAAAACAAAATTATTATGTTGTTTACTGGTTTATTGTTTTTACTTTCTATCTTAGCTTTAAACCAAGATCCAGGAGAGAAGAGATGCTATTTTTGTGCACTAATACCACTCAGGCTTTAAGAGAGTACTTAGCTCTTCATAGATGATCAACAATTACTTGTTTAATTAAATTAAGGAAATTATACCAAGTGTTTTCTGAAATTTGTCATCTTTTTAAAAAGGGAGTGAGAAAAATCTTTTCATATTCTGCTTTATCTTCATCTAAAATCCAGCATATATGGCTGCCAACTAAAATAGAACAAGCAAACAGGGTTTTGGGTACAGAGGCTAAGAGCACAAGCTGTGGAAATCACCTGCCCAGGACTCACTCTCCCAGAATTTTCATTTACTCTGCTATGACTCAGTCAACTTAATTGCACAATGCCTCAGTCTCTTCACGTAAAACAGGAGGACTATAATTCTTCCCAGTTTACCTTGAGGGATTGCTGGCATGATATACCCTGAGGATTAGGTATAGAAGCATTCCTCATGTGGTGCTATTATTGTGCCTGTCGTGGTTATTGCTGTCTTTGTTACCACAATAGTGCCCTTATTTATTTCCCAGGGATAGTCCTACAAGCTCAAATAACCCTTCTACTCCTGTTAAACTCTAAATTTGGGGAACATACTTCAACATATACAGTCCATAATAACATATATAATAAGGTCTATATTATAACTGATAACAAGAAGATTAAAGAATTTGATTTTCATTGCATATAAATTGAAGTGAAGATTTCTAGAATATAAAAAGGCACTCTAAAAGCTTGACAAATATTATAACTGTTCTTTCTATATAACAACGTATATTATTTTACTATTATGTGAATAATTTTTAAATTTTTCAGTCCCTTACCTTAACCTGTATGAATAAGAAAATTGTGTAAAAGTCTCTAAGTTTCCAAAATGCAATTATTATTCATTTTAAGCATATCATTTATGTGAACTCAGTAATATCCCTAATAATATGAATTAGTGCCTAGCAAGGGACAATAGACCAATGCATGAGACTCCATCCTGAACACAACTGCCCTAAATACATGTAAAGGAATTTTTTCCCCCAAAGATGGTGTGCAACCATTGACGTTGAGTTGCTAAGCAAAATTACTCAACTTATGATTCAGAGCAAAGTTGGATTGCTAATCTTGATGGACAAGTTCTATTTTGATCAGCATGAAATGAAAGTCATGGCTGTTGAATCTGCCAGAAAGTAATGAGGAAGGAGAAAATCCAAGCTGATATTTTGTTATTCAAGGTCATGACTAACTCTCCATTTTTCTTTGTGCCTCTTAGATTTGAAAATTAAAGAAAAATCGTCCATCACCTAGGTTACTGCCTCAGCACCCAAAATACCTTTCTGAAACCGGTTTTGCTAACTTCCAAGCCATTCCCAACATAGTAGAGAGAATTTCGCTTCCCAACTAGTCCTTAAAATAAAAACATAATTTAGATTGAACAATTTGTTTAGAATTTAATGTATAGTTAGAGGGTTTCTCCCTACTTTCTCTTAGTAGCCTCTCACTTAACATAGATTATTTTATTTCTTATTTGTGAAACTTACTTTGATGAAATGAACAATGTAGGTTATTTTTTGTGTGTGTGCTTGGTTCTTTGGTTCCAAATAATGTTTTTGAGATACAGTAATGTAGCACACATCATGTGGTCCTCTTTTATTTCTATAATCCCATGGTGCATGCATTTGCCATTCTTCCCTTGGTGCTTGCAGTCTGAAGTTAATTCAGTAAGACTACCATGAACATTATTGTGCACATGTTTTTGAGAATGTGTTTTAATTTATCTTGATGACGTTGGTGAGACATAAAATAGGTGTAGTTTATCATAGGATTTAGCAAAAGTGCTTTCCAGTACTTGATATTTAAGGTTGCTGTAATTCTTACAACTTCAGAGGTTATCTGTCTTTGTAATAGTTATATATCTAATAATCAGTTATCCAAAAGTTAGCAATGAAATATAAGAAATCCTTCTTATCAGCTGAGTTTGGTAACACATACTGTAAGCCCAGTGGCTTGGGAGGCTGAAGCAGGAGGATCACAAGTTCAAAACGAGTCTCAGCAACTTAACAAGGTCTTGAGTGACTTAAGGAAAGCCTGTCTCAAAAAAAAAAAAAAAAAAATGGACTGGGAATATGGTTGAGTGCTTAAGCACCTGTATGTTCAATAAAAAAGAAGAAATCCTTTTTGGCCCAAAGTTTCTGAGGGAAAGGAACATAGGAGTAGCTTAGCTAGGTGGTTATGGTTCAGGACATCTCATGAGCTTGCAGTCAAGTTGTTAAGCAGGGTTCTGAAGATCTGAGTGTGCTGGACAATATGCTTCCAAGTTTACTCCAAGGTGGTCATTGAGAAGAAACTCTAGTTCTTTATGTTGAAGGCTCTGTGGATTTGGAGATATGGAGAAGAAAAACATAAGGAGACATGGAAGCCACAATCTTTATAATAACATCTCGAAAGATACATGCCATTTACTTCTACCATCTGCTACTGGTAACACAGATCACCAGGTGCTGAAGATAAAGCATTGAACAAGGCAGGCATCATCCTTGCTCTGCGGACCTTACATTCTAGAATACAGACATGATTTTTAAAACACAGTAAAGTATTATATATAATAGTATACTATAAGACTACATTATAAACTTACTAATAGACAATGCTGTTGATTTGTTTCACTTACTGACTCTGATTTAAGAACTTCAACCATTTTTAATATATACAAATTAACATCATCATGTCCTTTATCCCCTAGCCTAACATGAAACCTTATTTGACTCTTGTTGAGGTCTGAAGCCCTGTGTTGAATGTGGAATGGAAACAAAATGTAATTGAAGACAAAAAAAAAAAAAAAATAGATGGACAAATCCATTCCTGCCTACATTCCTGCCTACCTTCCTGCCTTCAAAAACTGTTTACTGAGTTCCTAATACTTAGTTGACCTGTTTTATCCTGGGGATAAAACAATGGAAAAGACAAATATCTTTATCCTCATATATCCTGCCAAGTGGGGGAGGCAGGCAGACAGTAAACAAATAAACAACAACCAAAAACACTTTAAATTTGGATAAACGTTGAACAAATAGCTAAGACATGTGGTGTTATGAAAAAAAAATCCAGGGAATTTTATTTTACATAGAATGTCAAGAAAGGGCATTATGAATAATAGATAAAAAACAGAAGGAATTTCTAAAATTAAAGAAAAGGAGACGTTGAAACTTTATGGGGTTGAAAAGGAGTCAGCTCTCACACTTAGGGCGAGAATGGTCACAGGGAATAGCAGATGCAGGACCCTGAAAGGAAGAAGAGTGTTGTGTAATTCTGGAAATGAAGTAAGTTCCAGATGGCTGAAGGACAGGGACCAGGGATGGCAAATTCAGGAGAGAATTTGAGCAACAGGAAGCAACTGCTAATAGATGGTCTAGCATCCATGGTAAAAAGTTTGAATCAAATTTCAAGTAGGGTGTGGGTCAGGGGAAGTACTTCATACCATTAGTTTCATTAAGGAAGAAGGGCTTCTACATGATTTGGGGAATGGTGAGGTTGCAGTTTACCTACTGATTTTCAGGTGCCTGACAATTAACTCAATTGTTGACTTTTAGCTTTCTCAGGATTCTAGTGTTGTCCTACATCCAGGCAAGACATAGAGCCAATTAATAAATCTATTTTTATAATAATGAATTGAAACTAATAATTATTTTATGCCAGTTATGAAATTATTGCACTATATCAGACAAATGTGTTTATATAGATTTAGATTTGGAGAGTTAAATGGCAAACACCATCTCTAAATTCCAAAAAAAAATTAAATTTTAACATTAATTGATTGACTTAAAAATGTAAGGATTCACATAGACAGCATCAATAAAAAGTATATTTATTCATGTTTATAAAATTTCTTGCTGACTTAATCTGTGTATACAAGTACTGGGGAAAGCAAGATGCATCTAAAAGTAAAAAACAAATTTAAAATGTGCATTAAATTAACAAGAAACCACAGTACAATTTTAATAACAAATTTCTCCCACTTCCTAGGAGATTTTTTAAAAAATAGGCTTCATTACCTCATATTTTAGTATCAGAAAATTTCAAAAGAATCTAAGAGTAGAGAATGTTTTGGGGTACAGCTGTATGAAGGCTATTTTTCCTCCAAAAATGAACTCCCTCACCCAATTCCTTTTCAGTCATAATTTCTCCCCTTTGTCAACTTTTTGCAATAAATGGCCTATTATTCATCACTGAAGATTTTTCTTTCAAGAATACCATATAAATCGTATTGTATAGTTCACCTTTGAGATTCATCTACTTTATTGCGGTATCCAATAAACACTTGAAATAGTTTAACATTCATAACCCTTAGTCATCAGGCAAATTCAATTAATACCACAATATGATATCACTACAAACTTATTAAAATGGATAAAATAAAAACAATACTGGCAAGACTCAGTGTTAATAGGAATGATTATGCCCTTCATACATTGCTAATGGGAATATAAAACAATATAGTTATCCTGGAGAACAATTGGATAATTTTGTATAAGGTAATATAAACTCCTAATGTATTACTCAGCAACCCCACTTCTAAATATTTACATGGGATAATTAAAAACTTATGTTCCAGAATAATGGCTTTCAAAAGCAGTGATTATTTAGCTAAAATTATTTTTTTAGGAAGGTTTACAGAAATTATGGCATTAAGTTTCCTAGACAAAATAGAGACTTCTTCTATTTTACTGGAGAATATATATAATTGTGTTAGTTATGAACTTTTCAGTGCTTATGTGTTCTGCTTCGATATTACTGGTGTTATGTACCTGAGAACATTGGAAACAGAAAATAATGACAGGGAACATGGCAGGGAGAAGCATGAATTCTACTGGAGCCTCTTTTAATAATCCATGCACTACTGTTGCAGGTTTTTGAAAATTTTTGAAAGTAATAATCAGTAAAATCAAGAACTTACCTTGTTATTTCATTGAAGCACTCTCTCCATAATGCAAATCCTTAATGATTCAAGATTCTAGTTATATTGTGTAATAAAGGATATAAATTCGTAAATCTAGAAGAGATGCAAATATCCCTCTTCTATTATATGAACTTTCCATTTGCCTATGAAACTAATGTGCTTACTTAAAACATATTTAAACTTGGGATGACTCTGAAGAAGTTAGAATTCTTTCAAATTCCATTGGGATCATTTTTTTTAAATCTTTTTTTTTTAACATTATTCCAGAATTCTTGGAACAAAAGAAATTTTGGACTTTCCAAAAGCCACTCAGAAAGCACTAATTGGTACTCATTCTCCATAAAGAACTTTTAAAAATATTAATTGTTCCAGGTGCTAAAACTACTGCTTAGCTCATTGGAAATGTGTAACTAAACACAAATGAGTGGATGAACATAAATTTTCTGTTTTCTGGATTATTTATAATTCCTAGTTGTATACATTTATATTACATGAACATAAAATAGACTTCATTTAATGGGGGAGAGGAATTAAAGAAAAGAAACATTCCTGGCAACAAAACAGAAAGAAAAAGTTAAACAAGGTTAAGTAAACAATAAAACCTTAATTTTGAGAAAATAATTTATCAATAGTCAAATAATTTAGGCATAAAATTAGCCATCTAGAATTGGCATTGACTACAAGAATGGATCTTAAATTTTTATAACTTAAAGATCAAAGTTAAGGCATAATTTCAGAAAAATGCAAGCAAAGAAAACTTCTTAGAATCATAGCCACTCAGATGTATGTACACAGGTTGATAAAACTCCTACCTGAAAGTGAAAGTGTATTCAGTTATCTGAACAAATTATCTCTATGACTCCAGACATCTGCATATAAAGTCAAAATTGGAAAATTTCATTTTCTGCTACTACAGAGTAGAAGACAATATGGCAATGCAAATTTTCAAAACTGTTTCAATACATTTGAATTTGATACACTTGACTGTGCAGGTATTATATGAATTAGAACTGACTTTCACTCTCCTATGTTTGCTCCCAGTGACCTTTAAACTATCCTAACCCGAGGAGAGTTTAATCTTCTGTTCATGTACCAATTGAAAGTACACCCAGGTTGTGTACCCTGTCTGTGGTTCCCATGCAAATATTTATATGTGTGTGCATGTTTATAGGCAGGACCTTTTGGGGCTAGAAGATAAAGCAAAAGTTTTATTAGTTCCTCAAAATAGATTGTATTCTAGAAGAAAATATCCTTCTTACCCACAGAAATAGCATTCGGAAGTGAATACAGAGACACTTTGATAGATGTAACCTTCATGTCAAGTTGAAGGTGCTGACAGACAGATTAGTCATGCTCTGCCATGTGAGAATGTTTTATTATTGTCTTGCATTGTTATTTAAGCATTGCTGTTCTAGCTGTTCAGGTATTTGTTTGTCTCTTTAAATAAATGGGAGGTGTTTTGATATCAGCATGGTATTTTTTGCTTCTTTCCAGTTGCAACTGTTTCCTGCACAAAAGAGTCTCAAATATAAGCTGATTAGCTAAGGATTAGGAAATCTAAATCTGTAAAGCATCATTTCCCAAATTCAATGGCCTTTATGGATTTTTGTCACATTTAGATGATGCGTGGTCATTTATTTACTGAATATTTTTCATAAAACAAAGTACTATATTTTTTAATATAAATATTTTATTTAATACAGTTGACAAAATAAAAACAAACAAACAAACCTGGAAATTTAGTGATACTTTTTCTTATAAAAGAAAACTGCAAAAAAAAAAAAGATAATAAAACCAAAACAAAGCTATCAAGTTTTTATAATATACTTTTGTTTACCATGTGTTGAGTTTGTTACTGATTACTTCACAAATTAGATTAGCAAATTGGAGATAGTGGCTAAAGATTAATTACAAATAAACTGTGATTTTTACCTTAATATCATTAGATGTGTTGAAAAAAGTTAACAATGGAAAAACTTTGTAATTATGTGATTTAATATGTTTTTTGATTCTGAGAGGTTGTGTATTCCATATTTGGGTACTTAGTGCCTATGTGACACTTAAAGTGATCTATGTGACATTTGGAATTGTCTTGTGTTCTAGGGGCACATGTCCCAATCTTTCTTAATGTGACAAAAAGTACTATCTTAACGGGACATAAATATTAAGGATGAGGTTATTTTGAATTTCCAGTATACCTTGAAGCACTGTAGTAAGTGACATCTAATTCACCTAAGAACAGTTTCCAAAGTGATTATTTACTCTAAGAAAAGAAAGATGAGAATTTCAGGTGGCCGTGCCATATTCTCTCTCAGTAACTCTTAATTCTTTCCTCATCTTAGAATGAGTTGACTATCAGTATCTTGATCTCATCTTAAACCAATTAAATTAGTATTTTAAGAGGCTGACCTTCAGAGCATTGACATTTTCATAAAGTCCTCCAGGTAATTTTAACACAGAGCTGGGGTTAAAAATGATTGTTCTGTACCCTGTTTGAACATTTGGTGTGTGCTAGACACTGTGTCTTCTAAATGCATGATGATAACATCATATGGATAAAGAAATGCAAAATATTTCCTTCTTGAGCAATTTTGTGTTGGTCAGTAATTATACATTTCTCTGGCATTAGTTTTAAGGTTTGCATATCTTTGGGGGTTAAAATTGATCTCAGATTTCCATAGTTGGAATTTAGCAGAAAATGCAGAGTTCATATGTGTCTCTGAAGTGAGAGAGAGTCACTCCCACAATTATGTTGACTGAGTATGTGACAGTGTTTTCATAATGGTCCAAACACAATACAAATGCCGTTTGTGAGATTTGTTCTCCCAGAAGAAAATGATGCTTCCTGAGACCCACATACTTGTGGACCTACTTCATGATACTGGCTTTTAAAATTACACATTAGTGTAGAGTGTGTGGGACGACTTGCCCCACTTACAGGTTGTGAAATCATGCATTGAGTGGAGCAAAGCCCCCATAGCTTCTGTTGCAAAGTGTGTGCAAGTAAGCAATTGAGAATACTATTTCATTATTTTTTGTAAATGACATTATATTTCTTTTTTATTATTTTCAAAAATTTGTTCTAATTAGTTGTACATGACAGTAGAATACATTTATACATTTTGATATGAAAAGATAAATTAGAACTACTACAGTTTAAGATGTTTCTTTTTAATTACAATTTACCATCCACACTTTTATATATATTCTGTTCAATAGTGATAGACAGTTTACATGACATCAGAACACATTTCATGGGTTAGCCTTGACTTATTTCATTTTAATCCAAAAAATGTTTTTAGTGTATATCATTTATGTTTTCACATGAAGATAATTGATAGCATTTAATGAAGAGAGTGAAGTTTGCCATGCAATAGCATGTTCTAGAGGCTGCTTCGTGTGAGCTACAGTGGTTCCATAGAAACGTGTAAAAAAATGGGGATGAGTTTTACTAAGTTAATTTTCACAAACATTAAACCTTCTTTAAAAATAACCTATACTCTCATTGATTCAGTCATCATTTTGAAAAGTACTTGTTGGCTATATTAGCAGGTGCCAGGCATTTGCAAGCTTTTTGCAAACCAACACTGTTGAGCATAGAAGCAACTCTTGTCCTGAGGGGCCTAATGTTCTGCTTCTAACCTTGACATTTAAATCTAATTATTTTAACCTTTATTTTTTGCTATTGGGAAGTAAAATTTATAAAAGTGCATAAGACATAAATATAGCTCAATGAGTTATCACATATTAAAATAAAAACCAATATAACCACCAACTGAGAGTGGAAATGAAATATTGCCAACACCTCAGAAAAGTCCTCATTTTTTTCCCAGTTTCTGTCCTCTTTCTCCTATCACAATAACTGCTGTCCTTTCTTTGAGCATCTTAATTCTTTCCTGTCAGTAAATTCTACATAAACAGGAATATAACATATTTGTATGTATATGGATGCATGCACAATGTCTTTTGCTCAAATTTATTTTCTTGAATTAGCTTTGCTGCATGTAGCAATAATTCTTAATTGTGATTTATAAATTCAATAATTCATATTCATCAATATATCTATTGATGTATAATATTTAAGTGTGTGAATATATAATATTTTTTTATTCCATTCCATTGTTGGTCTGGGTTATATCCATTTCTGTCAAAAGTTGAATTACTAGTATAGTAATGCAAATTTGAATTTTCTTATACACATTATTTAGTTTATATATAGATGCCTATGTGTTTAGAATAAACCCAGGACTGGGATTTCTGGGTTATAGTATACATAGATGTTCACATTATCAGGTAATGCCAAAACAATTTTCTTCCAGCAGCACATGAGTCCTAGACACTCCACATCCTCACACTTTTCTTTGAGAAAGGATGAAACAAAAGAACAATAACAAATCATGGTAAGGAAACTAAGAGATAATGAACTTACTGGAACATGACCTCACATGGATGATTCCCCCCATCCTATTCCTTTCTCAATTGTGAGCATTGAGTTGTTCTCATCATTTTTTCCTCATCACCTTCTCAAATGCCTCAGTTTTTCACTTGGTATCTATGAAACCAACATACTTTTTGGGAAGCTCCATTCTCACTTTGATATGATGGTAAGAAATAGATTAAAATACTCAGCATCTCCTGTTCTCTAGCTATAGATACTAATTTTCTATATATGATCCATCCAGGCTAGTGACACACAAAATGAGACTTTTTGAGGTTTTTTTTAGACAAGAAGGCATCTCACTTTTTTGGAGAGAGTTCTTGGAAAAATTTACCTCTGCTTCGTTGATGTAAGCAAGGATGTAAGCAGAGATGAAAAGTCTTTGACAGTTACACTGTCAAGTAAAATTTGGAATGAAGTTAATGCCATGGAGGACAGAGAGGAGACAGAACAAATGGGAGTTTTTAAATATATAGGCATGCTGAAGCCCATCCTACCTCAGTCTTTATAATTAGATCTGCCAATGCTTTCCAATTTGGTTTGGATAGTCCTGAAACTTGCAATCAAAATTCATCCCCATAGACAGGTCTCAGGATATAGTTCAATGGTAGAGTGCTTGCCTAGCATGTACCAGACCCTGAGTGTGATCCCTAGCACTGCAAAACAAAACAAAACTTATAAAACCCCACAAATATTTATTTGATATGAGTCATTCATGACTATTAATAAAAAAGTTTGCATTTTAAATATATCTGATAAAATATTTATATATCTGATAATTGATTCATTCAAATAGGCACATGTATTAAAAGGTGTTAGCCTAATATGAAAGAATAGAACTAGGTAAGAGATAAGGAAGTCATTCTGAGTAGGGCAGTTTACTCTCAGAACCTTTCACTCTGCTGCTTGAGGGCTACCCTATGTGAACATTCACATTCATGTGCACACCCCATGCATGGACCAGCTCTCTCAATAAGTCCTTCCCAGGTCACCTTCAGGTCTGGCTGAGAGATACAGAATGCCCTAGACCACTGAAGGGATCAACTGGTGTTCCGGTTCTGTTGCTCACTAAACACCATTTAAGACTCCTGGCTCTCTTGGACGTACACAATGATGTTTTGGGTCTCATCTTCAAATGTCAAGTTTTCTATGTTCTCTGATGAGGCAAACTTCCCTATTCTACTTGTGCCTGCACTTTCTAAAGTTCTTCTCCAGCAGAGGCTGGAGGGCATCTTTCAAAATGAATTCTTATACTCCAGCCATGGCCTGCCCATGCATTGCTTTCCAAATAGAGGAGGAGTTCAAATGAGGCAGTTTATCCCATCTGTTAAGTTAAATTGCAAGCTTTGCTGTTATTCCGCGCCATGGGAAGATCATATCGTTGGTATCTGCCATGGTTAGTTAGGAAATCTGAATATTATTAACTTTGTGCTAAAGATGCTGTATCTTTTATTGGGCTCAGGTATAAACTAATTTATTCTCCTACAGGAAGATGAGCTGGTGAAATCATTTACTTTGGATGTTTTTTATTGTTTGACTAATGTACAGTAACAGGCTCTTTGGTTCCAATTCCTTTTCAAAGACTTTGGCATAATAGTTACATATTTTGTTTTGGAAAATCAGAGTTCTTACTGGTAACTATAATTGTGTATCTTTATATGAGATAAGAGGATAATTATAGGAATATTAGTGTTTTAAGGATTAAATCAGAGAATTATTTAAACCCTTTTTACTTGTATAACATAATGAATATTTAACAGCAGTTATTTTTGGTGTTATTATTCCTCTGTTGAAAATCAGTAATAAAAAAAATGATTATTTCTACAAATCTTCATTAAGTACATGCTCATGGAATTTATAGTTTACTAATGGAGACAATTAATAGACAAATCAATACATACAGATTGTGATAAATGGTGTGATCAATTTACTGGTTAGAGCATATAAAATGTGCAGTGGGCAAATAATGTAGACTGCTCATCTCAGCATGGTCTGGGTGAGAAGATGATGTTTGGGTTGAAATTTAAGAGATAAGATGAAAAAAGCTATGGTGAGAACTCGTAAAGGGGTGGGATGAAACAAAGACCTTAGGACTGCATATGCAAAGCCATGCAGCTTGGCCTGGCTGCTGGAACTGCACCAACTCATGGGTAGCTGGCTGGTATAAGCAGCAAGATCTTCCTTGTTCATGGTGCTTTGGAGTAAGGAATTCCTACTGGACAGCCTCACAAGAAGCCTGGGCAACTGGGGATTCCCGGGAGTGTGGCTAAAGCAAAGAGTAGAGATTTATGAGATAGAAGCAGGGGTATTCAAAATTCAAAGGTTATATTAACAGGACAAAAAACCTAAATGTATGGGAAATTTTTTCAAAGAAAAGATTAAAATTTATCATTTTTATGGCACATATATCTTGGGAGATGCATACTGACATTTAAAAATACTCTGCCTATGATTCAGTAGATCTATAAAATAAAAGTTTGCCAAAATCATACCAAAAATACGTTGGTAAAATTTGTTATGAAAGAGTGATTTAAAAATATTTGAAGTATAAAAATAAATCAGCCTTTGTTTACTTTTTAAATTCAATGACCTCATCTACCTATGTTAGAGAAAGATAAATTGTCTTTACGATGCATGTAATATCAATGAATTTAAGGATATATCAATAAAAATACAACTATGTTTATTTCTGTTTTACTATCCTGAAAAATAACTAACCCTTTTCTCCTAATGGACTTAGAGCTTTATTAAGTCTGTGGGCATATGAAATCCTCAGATGAAAATGTAAAATTCCAGAAAAATGTATGATTAATCTTGACAGTGACAAACATTCACAAGATGTACCAAAATTCAGAGTCGGAATCTTCTTTGTAATTGTAAGCAAACTCTCAATGAACAACATCAATCAAGTTTTGTCTATAAGACTCTTTTAATCCTAGTTAAAATGTTTTATCAACTTGAAGATGAGTTCATGTTTATAATCATATGTGAAACTGTAAAGACTGAAATAAAATTGAATAATCCAATTTGCAACAGGGAGACTCAGATTCAAAAGATTTAAGATAGGAAGCTGGGAATCTATATTTTAAAAAGTTCATTCTAGCACATGGGACACAGGAACACACACACACACACACACACACACACAGCCAAGAATAAGTATCACTGGTCTACCCACTCTAGAACTAACATTTTCTTTTTTTTATTTTTTTGCGGTACTGGGGATTGAACTCAGGGCCTTGCGCTTGCAAGGCAAGCACTCTACCAGCTGAGCTATCTCCCCAGCCCTAGAACTAACATTTTCATATTTTAATATGTATATGAATCACTGCTGCAACTTGTTAAAATAAAAGCTTCTGATTTGACTATATGGGTGGATCCTAGGGTTCTGCATTTCTAGAAAGTTTCCAAGGAATGCTGTTGCTGGTGGTTCAAGGCTTTTGGGCAGATGGCTTCGTAACATTGTTTTGAAACTTTCCAGAAACAAGAAGTCCAAAACCTTTTTTGGCATTGACTCTCAGATATTATCATTCAGATGACCAAAAATAAAATCGTTTTGTATTATAGTTTTTTAATTTGAGAGTAATTTCAATTTCACTTCTTTCCCTGTTTAAGAATATCATTTTAAACTAAAGGGCACCAGGAGGAGTAATTATCTATAAATGCTACTGCATTCAGAGAAGTGCCTTTTGCCAGAAGTTCAAGTTTGTGTTTACTCTCAGCCCACACAGCAGTCAAATCGACTTTCCTGAGTCATTTTCAGTCTGTTTCTGCTCAGGCACTGTCATGGAGCTGACAATCCCACAGAATGTCTCACCTAATGCTCATTATGCCCAGACAACCCACCTGTGAATGCAGAGGTTCTTACCTCCAGAAGAGGCCAGAGAAAGAAATGGCCAGCCTTGAAAGAGAGAAGTATTTTTTAAGATAAATTTGGAAATCATTCCAGATTATGCACCAGTCCCATTAATTTAGCCCTTAGCTGAGAGACCCTTAGAGAGGAAAAACTTCATTTATTTATAATACAGTGGCTCATTATTTTTCTTCCCAGAAAACATTTGTTTTTAGTTCTTCTCAACCATATTAGATAAAAGCCTTGAAGTAGCATCTTTAGAGTCAGATTTTAGAGCTGTTGTTATGAATCTGGCAGTGGTCACTCTATAATGACAATAATAATGGGCCTAATTGCTGCATCAGACACTGTGTTACATACTTAATAAGCATTATCTTAATCTTACACAAGAATGTGAACTGAGTACTAGTGTTTCCTTAATTTTAAAATGAGAGTTTCGAGGTTTATCAAGGCTAAATAACTTGTCCCAGGTCATAAAATAGTAAGTGACATACATAAAAACGATTCTAGAAAGCAGACCATGGTAACAGCAGATGGCCTCACATAGTCTTTGCTCTGAGTTAAAGAACTTGAAATTTTCTTTGCCAGAGACCCATTTCTTTCCTTATACTACTAAGATTTGGGTCATGGGATTATAGTTCTATTATGCAGAATTTAACAGTGCTCTGGAAAAATGATGAATTGAACCCTCAGAGGGGATTTCCTAGCAGAAGACTGGTCTCTATGCTCACAATGAGGCCTTTCTTTTTGAGAGTAAGTTGAAACATTGCCCAGCCCATCCTACTCACTGTGGACACTATGAAATTAACGCTTGTTTAAAGTTTCTGTGCTCACTGAAGTGCAAGATGTAAAACGCTATTTTAGGCTTTTTGCACATGTATTTTTATAGTGCTTCCTGAAGCTTTAAAACATAATGAAAGAGGGGGTTACAGTACTTGCTTACTAAGTTGAGACATACTAGTGATTGCTCTAAAAATTTCATCTTCAGTCCTTATTCTCAAACAACATTCAGCATGTAATCACCATTTTATCCAATATTTATCCATCTAAATATTGTGTATATATATACATGCATATATACACACAAGCATGCACACATGCACAAACATATACTCACATATATGTTCAAGTTACATATATATATATATATATATATATATATATATATATATATATATGCAGGTATACACAAAACATTACTACATTATGTGTGTGTGTATAAATGTTTTGATGACTGTGGGTGATTGAGAAAAGGTAACAAATCTGGTTTGAGAATACATGTATTCAGGGCAATGTGGTAACTTGATATCTGACAAAAACCTATTCTATACCACATATTCAGGAATACAAACTGAAATTGGATACAGGGTGGGAAAGTTTGTATATTTTCTTTTAAAATTTTGTCCAAAAGAGATTCACTGAGTGCTGGTGCAAATGAAAATGGCAGCTTTTACAAGCGTTCATGTTTCCCTAGATCAGAAAAAGACAATCATCTCGCATGTGGCAGAGGTAGGAATTGAACTTGGGTCAGGGGAAGAAGTAAGTTCCAGGAAGTTCACTCAACTTCCGGATCCACCTTTAGCTTCCATCTTAACTATGTACGTGTTTGGTGGCAGGGTTGCGGGGGTGGGGGATAGTTCTGCCAGATCTGGTCATTTAAGACTGAATTACAGGAATAATATATGACTATCAGTCAAAATAGGTATGTATCTATATGATTGCAGTGCATCGACCACTGTATGAAATCCCAGCTCCGAAATGTTTGCTGAAATAAATGGTGACTTAAAGTCTGCAATTCCATTTTTCTTCATAGTGCCAGGTTCTTAACCGTCAAAGATGAATGAACTGCCTTTGCCTTTACTGCAAGCAAAGGGGAAAAATACAAATGCATACACCCTGGGGGCAGAAGAGGCAGGAAGAAGAAGCTCTCCTTAGTAGTTCAATTGAGGGGGGAGAATGCCTGGCGGTCTGTGGGAGTGGATCTAATTATCACTCTCTTACTTTCATGAATGGGTTCCTTCTAAAGGAGGAAATAGATGGTTGTGCCTGAATTCTTAGACTACATTATGATAATTTAAGCATCACATTCACAAATATAGTCTTTTTTTTTTTTTTTTTAATAAGTCCTTCCTGAGGCTGGGCAGGTGGGTAGGAAAACGTCAAGCATAGGAAAGGCAGAAATAAATGATAACTCATGGTGTATTTATAGACGGAAGGGCAGAGCACTCTGGAAAAATGGAGAGATACTTTAATACATTTTAATCCCCATCTGTACAGTTTAATCAGTTAGATTCACCATCAGGTGGATTTTTCTTTTTTTTTTTTTCTATATTCCCGTAAACTTGTTTAATTTCTCCTTCACCGTCAGTTTTTTGGTGAGAGGCAAATCAGATGTAATCTGCTTCTTGACCCATATTTTTGTTTTCTTAGCTTTACAAGTCAAAAATCCGATGATGACTATGAAGACTATGCTTCTAACAAAACCTGGGTCTTGACCCCTAAAGTTCCTGAGGGCGATGTCACTGTCATCTTAAACAACCTGTTGGAAGGATATGACAATAAACTTCGACCTGACATAGGAGGTATGATGAAGCTTTCTGAGAAGTGCACCTGAATGTGTCCGCCTTATCAGAAGAAAACATCAGCATACTTCAAGAGCCAGAAAGTCCTAAATTATACTTCTCTTACGAGTTGTAAAAATACATAGAGAATGTAAATAGCATTCAAGACTAGAGTGGGAGGGGCATTGATCAGTTCCACAAGAGAAAATGTGATTTTCATGTGAAGATTGAGAACCAGAAATGTAAATTTTCATAGTTATTCTGGACAAAGGCTGTAAAAAAATGATGACACCTCATGAAATACCATAAAAAATATAAGAAAAAATAATAGAAAAGACACACTGGCTATCTGCTGCTGTGTAACAAACAAGGACCTAATTACTTGGCCAACAACAGAAAACATTTCTTTAACACTACATTGGGAGTTGGGATAGCCTGGACCAAGCCAGGCTGGTGCTGGTAATTGGGGGCAGAGGTGCTGTAAGCATCTTTCATTCTAATCTTGGAACCAGTACACTAGTTAAGAGCTAGAGAGAAATGAGAAACTCGCAAAGTTTAATGCTTCGTCTTTGAATTGACATTTTAACTTCTGCCTATGCATCATTATCCAGAGCAAGACTGGTCAAGCCTAAAGTCTAGAGGCAGAGGAACAACCTCACCCAGATGAAGTTCAGACTACAGATGCCAGTATTCCTGAGTATTCTATTCACCCCAGAGACAGGCATAGTACTTTCTGGGAAAATGAATAAAGATGAGAAAAATGTACTTTGTTGAATCAAAGCCCAGAATGATATTATGAATCTTTGTTCATTAGATGCTAAATGAAAATGGAGCACCTGTGTTTGGTCAGGGATAGTATACTACAGATTTTTATCCCAGTCCACTCTGATAAATAGGTATATAATGAGCTTCCATATGCTTTCCTCATATTATCTATGTAGTCACACCATGCACTAATTCATTGAGAAAGATTGATTTGGGGTTGACTAGAGGCATGTGAGGATAAAGTAATCATAAAATGAATCAGCAGGGAGTGAGATTTCAAAATAATTCATAACACTCAGAGCTCTTTATGTCTACCTCATGTTTCCATTGTAGTTATTTTTTATGAATTACTAATTATTTTCTATGTGGGTAAAGTCAGGTTAAGATATGTAAGTTGAAGACAAAATGGCAAAATTCAAGATATCTGAGAAAAGAAGGAGGATAAGCTTCAAATAGTGTCTTTTGATTTCTCCATTTTTATGTAGTTTCAAAAGGATAATCAGTTTCAAAACTCTATTATGCTGGTTTATTGCATTTATATGCATAAAAAGAGAGGTTTCTTTGAAAACAAAGTTGTTACTCAAAGGTATTGAAGTAGTAACTGGTACTAAATTAGTTGTGAATAAAATAATTCTAATGTACCGAAACAAGTCTATTCTAGAAAATAAAGACTAAAATGATAAGATTTTGCACCTCTCCATGTGTGTATACCTCTATGTTTCTCGTTACAGTGAAACCAACATTAATTCACACAGACATGTATGTTAATAGCATTGGCCCAGTGAACGCTATCAATATGGTGAGTTTCATAATAAAATTGTCTTTTTTGTTAACATGAAAGTAACATGGAACATGACAATAAAGGAGATTAGGTTTAATGGGTTACTGTCTCATTGAATTTCTGACTACCCACAAATGGAGAAAGCCAAACAGAAAACAGTATGTGTATTTGAATTCAAAAGGAAAGTGAAATAAGCCAAACTTAGAAAGTTAAGAGTTGAATGTTTTCTCTCATGTATGTAAACTAGAGAGAGGGAAAGAGAACAGAATTAAAAGCAGAGGTAAGGGTGAAAAATGTCAGAAAAATTGAATGGAGAAAAATAGAACAAAGGAAGGTGATGGATAGGGAGGAGGGGGTTATGGGGAAGTACTGGGGAACAGAATTATGCTATATTTATGTATAAGTATTGCACAATAAATCCCATTTATATGTATAATGGTAATGCACTAATAATAATACTAATAATAATAAGGCAGATCAGTAGAGCAAGTGGATCTGAGGAAGCAGGGAGGGAGGGAAAAGAAGAGTACTGTGGAATGAGGTTGATTAAAATTACATTATGTGTATATGTGAATATGGCATAATGAATCCCACTAGTTATGTATAATTATAATGTATCAATAATTTTTTAAAAGATTAGGTTCAAGATTTTGGAAGGGAAAGAAAAATCTTTTGAATTTATTTTTTTTCCTCTTGTGATTTGAAGATAAATAAATTTTCAGAATTTTTTTGTTATAAAAATTAATAATATAGAAAAAATAAATTTATGAAATGTTATGATATTGAAACCCAGCAACTATTATATGTGTACCTGACAATTGCTAATTACAACAACAAAAAAATGAGTACTCCATTATTTTTTAGAAAATGGATGTTGTAGGGATGACAGAGTTTACATCAAATTAGAAAGGTTTTTCAGAGAAAATAGTTCATCAGTTATAATAAAGAATGTAACTTGATGTTCTTCTATAACATTTTCTACCCACATGTGAAGTGATACACTAGACTGAGTGTATCATAGAATGGAGTGGAGAAGGATAGAATGGAGTCAAAATATTATAATAATGTGCAGTATGATTTAACAAAATAATTTAATGTAGTATGGTACTGGCACAATTTAAAAAGTGCTTACCAAGCAAGCAATAACGATATTCTGTGATGAACCTATAGGGCACCACCTGCATGGCCCACGGCAATTCCTTTGTTTGTTTTACCATGAACCATTCATTATAACATGTTACATCTTTACAACAGAAGTTCTCAAAATCTTTAGTATTCTGACATGATCTGTAAATATTTAAAAAGAGGAATTTATAGGTATCAGTGTAACTTCATTCTTGTAGGCAGTTTATTTAAACTTAGATTTTTTGTTTTGTTTTGCTGTAGGAATCGAGTCCCCAGAACTGACCCAGGATCAGAGTTTGTAAAATGCTGGTGTTAAAATGTTTCCAGTTCTGTTTGATTTTTGTGGATTTTTTTTTCTTTTTTGGCTTTGTCTTTTGTTTTGGTCAAAGTGTATCCAAAATTTTTTGACATAGGGAAAGATACAAAACAGTGTGGATAGTGTAGGATAAGTACCTCTGACAGTGCATATTCTCTAAGGAATCAGTGATTTCCTGTTTTTTTTTTTTTTTTTATGTTTAACATAAAAAGAAATGTGGGGACTGGGCTGGGAAATACGACTTTTCGCCCTATCTCTCACCTTCTGTGAATATTGAGCTCTTTCTATTTCCTTTAATTTTTTTCTTTAAATTTTTAAGTTACAAAATTATGCAAAACTTCATTAGGTTAGTTATTATCAATGATGCCAGTATCAAAGAATTTAACCTGAAGTTTATTGTAATAATAGTTTATTCTTTGTTTTATATTCACATAAGGTGGTTTATTAAATGAGATGTTGCCTGAAAAGTGTTTAGCCAGAGTACTGACTCCAAATTAAGTACCTAATAGAACAAGAATAAAAGGAGAGCAGCCTTCTGCTTGACAGCTAGATGGTGGAAATAGCGGTGATGAAGTTGAGAAGCACAGCATCTTAGCATTATGGAGCTGGAGGGGACCTGAGCATGTATAGAATTATTTGCTTGTTTGTGAAGATGAGGGAAATGAGACCCAGGGAGTAAAGAGGTTTTCCCCAAAGACTGGCTCTAAATGTGGCAACCGCACTAGAACTCCAGCGTTCAGACTCCAGGCCTAATGGTCTGAATTTCACAGCACATTTGTTTTGCTTTGACTGAAGTCAATGATTTTTCTAGTTTAGTGACATCTGCTTGAGGGGAATCATTATAGTCATTTTAGAACAGGCTTTGTGATAGAGATGTAGTGCAAATATTAGAAATGATTTTTTAATTTCATTAATCTCATCTTCTTTAGAAATGAAAATGAAAAGCAGCAGTAATAAGTAGTTTAAAAAGATGTGTTACTTTTCATTGGCTGTTTGCTATCTGCCATGCATGTGTGAAGCACTTCATGTGTATTCCATTTTTCTATGTTCACATGACCTGCCTAGTTAGATTTCTTAGAATCTTCATTTTATTATGAGGCATCTGAAGCTTCAGCTTAGTATCATTTGGGATATTCTAGAGTTTGTTTCACTCTATAACAGTGATTGTGAACCTAGGAAGTTTTGATCCTTAGGAAACATTCCACAATGTTTAGAGGTAATTTTAGTTGTCACAACTTGGTTGGAGTGATGATGAAGTGGAGGGGTTGCTGCTGATGCCTAGAAAATAGAAGTAAGGATGCCACTGAATACACAACGATGCTTAGGACAATTTTCCACAGCAATGAATGAGGTGGCTCAAATACCATGACGGATTGTGCTCTCTAGACATGGGAAGCAAAGAATGACGTCAGGGCTATGAACTTTTTGTCAGAATATATTAAGAAAGGTCTAGTTTTTTTTTTTTAATAAAAATATTAAACTGTTTGCAAAAGATGGTTGAGGCAATGACCTTATACACAAAGCTATTGCTTCCTCTTGGAGTATGCAAAACCAAAGTAACTTTTACTCATATTGGCAATATGTGCAAGAATAAAATATACAAAATATATTCTTATTGTATTAAAATGTTCTGTTATCTTTCTCTTTAAAATAGGAATATACCATTGATATATTTTTTGCCCAAACATGGTATGACAGACGCTTGAAATTTAACAGCACCATTAAAGTCCTTCGATTGAATAGCAACATGGTGGGAAAAATCTGGATCCCAGACACTTTCTTCAGAAACTCCAAAAAGGCCGATGCACACTGGATAACCACTCCCAATAGGATGCTGAGAATTTGGAATGATGGCCGAGTGCTCTATACCCTAAGGTATTCTTCTGGAAAGGAAGCAGAGTAATCACTAGGAATATAATAACAATCAACCATACTAACTTTATAAAAGAAAAAAATGAAATTTCCAGCCTATATCAGGGTTGGTATGTCTGATGAAAATAGCATAGGACATCACCAAGTTTTTCTTTCTGTTATCAATAAAATTCATTAAAGTACTATTCATTGGTAGAACTCATTTTCTGTGATTAATGTAAGCGCACTGTTTTCTCACGACTGGTGTGAAATGTCCCTTGCCTTTGTGAGGTCTTCTGACATTTGCACCAAGCTTGGTATTTTGGGTGTAAGTCCTGCTAATTTAGAATAAGAAAATTAAAATAGTCATCTTAGGGACCACCACTTCTTGTGCTTGGAAATGTCCTCATTTCTATCTTCTTTAGCATTTCTTGCTAAAGAAGAATATTTGATGTGGGAGCGTCCATGGATTCTTTTTCTTTCAGCTGCACAATAGCAAGCACTTAGAATTTATTACCCTCTCTCCTGTCCCTCTTCCTTGTGACATTGCTAAGGTTGTGTGACATAATTTATTGTCTATTTTGGGATTAGACGTTTTTGGAAGAGTTGAAAAAGCCATCTTATATCTTCTGAATCTAGGTATTACATAATATTTGGAAAGTTTTCTATGTAAATTACTTTATGCCATTATTATCTTAACCCACTTCTTACTCATGAGCATTTAAGATATCATTACACTGAAGTTCCTCATTGGTGAGAGTACATTATTAAAGAGCACAATAGCTAAGTACATATACTTAGGAATCAACTGGATCTGGCTGTAGTTCTTTGCTCTCTATCTTATTATCTGTATGAACTAGGGGCAACTCTTCAGAAATTCTATACTAACTTGGCAGAAGCTGTATGATAACAGGATTCTTGGTTCTAGAAGACATCTCAAAGCTTTGCATAGTAAGCAAGATGATTTTACTTGGTTACACTTTTATTTAGATGAATTATGTGAGAACTGCAGGCACCACACTGTAACCCCTCCCCCACCTCTGCTACAGTTGAGCAAACCTGTACCTTTCATTTCAGAATGTCTATAAAATACAGGTAAATATTCTTACCTTACAGAACCATTACAAAGACAAAATGGGGTGATATATAAAATACCTAATATTGAGTCTCATAAATAGTAAACACAGAAGATATTAAAATATTTGTATATATTTTCAGTAAAAATATGAAAAATGTGATTCTTTTACATCTTAGTATCTCAGAACCTCTAACTTCAAAATGATTCATGTCACTTGTGACACGTATTTTTACGCCTTATGTAATATTTAATTTATAAAATGTAATACTTCAAAATCATTCCAAAGTCTTTATCAGAGTTAGATCAATTAGAGGAAAAAATGACCACAACTGCAAAAGAAATTCATTGCATCTATTTTAAATCCATGCATCATGGGTTTTGTTAAATTAGAGATAAGGGAATAACTGAAATTAGAAACCAGTGAAAAGCAAAGCCTGGTCCAATAAATCGGCATTCAGTCTAACTTTTGAAATATGAAACCAGTCACCCTGTCTCAAGCCTCTATCATTCTCATAACATTTTAGTCATTTTTTTGACTTATTAATTTGGGGAATCACTACTATATTTAATTATAAAAGCCACCTCAATATGTCACTCATAAGATTCAATTAAGACTTGCGTCTTTGCCAGTCTATCTATAGAGATGATTTTATTCTGGTTGCTTATCTATAATGAGCTGTGTGCATAGGGGGTGCACACATGCATAGTTGAATATGTCTGTATCTGCAATCTATCTGTATTATTTTCAACTTTAATAATTCAGGTTTAATTTGGAGAGATAATACTAATAAAATATCAAATTTAATTATAATTTAAATTATGAATAAAACCAGTCTTTTATTTGAAGTCCATGTAATTATGGAGCAGCAATGATGAAAACCTTCAGTTTTGAAGATTGATAAACCTAAACCCACATCTTAACCATGTCACTAGTTATGTGATTTTGGAAAAGTTCAAGCATGCTAAAGGCATAGTGACACTTATCAAATGGGGAAACAATTCACTCTATCCATTGCTTCTTAGAGAATTTAGAATATATTTGAAGATTAGTAATTACTCTAATACAATACTGAATGATCATTCTCTCCAATTAAATGTTATGCTAATTAGAAAATATTTTAAAAGAATGTTTTGAAAAAGCATGTTTATAATGTAAACACTGATATCTATATGTTTAAATAAAAAGAATTAAGAAATATGAAATTTTAAAACTTGTTATCCCTTCACCTGTCCAATTTTGAATTATATTCACAATTCTTAAAAGGTAGTCAAAACATCTGGCTCCTTTAAATCTTCTCCTTCCTGGATTCCCAGTCCAGGAACTTAGACTCAAAATCTGTGTGCATTAAGAAGTTTTCTAGATGCAAACTAATTCATACTCACTGGCAAGCATTTTTCTAATACGTCTGCACATATGTATGCACTATGGATTGGCAATGATACAATGTTCCTCTACCCTTTAACATTCCATTTAATGAATTCAAGATGTTCCATTATAAAAATGCATAAAAGTCCATTTGCAATACAGTAATTTTTAAACTTACCTATAGCAATTTAAAGCTAACAGCTGACAAGCACTTTCAAACAGAAGGTCCTGCTTTAATTAGCAGATAAGATCTGAGAATTCTCAGCATTCTTTTATATGCAAAGAGTAAATGAGCTTAAGTTCTTAAAACAGTTTGTTCTGTTAAGTAAGTTAAATATATTCACTGAGCAATCTCATGTGTGCAATTAATTTGCAAAAAAATTTAAAAAAATTAAAAAATAAATCCAAACACAAAACTTAAATGATCACAGATTTTGGATAAATGGAGTTGAGGTGAATGAGATGCTAAGGTTTGGTCTGTAAAAATGAACACACATTTAGTCTCTTAATTTTTGACTGGACTTAGTAGATTTCTTCAGTGAAGATCATTTTGTGTTACGGATTAGAATGTGAGATATACTCTAGAAATCATACTATTGTACATTTTAAAATTATTTTTAAAATCTTTCTTACTTTTAACATCTTTCTCTTTAGACTGACAATTGATGCTGAGTGCCAGTTACAGCTGCACAACTTCCCCATGGATGAGCACTCCTGTCCCCTGGAGTTCTCCAGCTGTAAGTGTAGTGCCTCTGCATTCCGTATCCCCTGTGGTCTGTGGTTTTTTTTCTACTCGAAATGTCAATCAACTGGGAGAATCACAGAGAATTGCAAGATGGCATAAAGCTATGCTGTTGAGTTTAAAGATGTTGACAGTCTTTCAGCGTCATCCCAGTTTATCTCAATTAGGCAGTTTCTGAAAAACAATTGATCTGTTTTATCTGGAATTACAGATAGGTTTCACTGGGGTTCAAACTTTTAATGAACTGGCAGTTTGCCTGGACCCAGGAATGGGTCCAGAATGTTGCAGCACATTGCTCATTAAGACCTCTCAAACAATGAATTACTGTTTTATTGGTATAATATATGTAAAATGCTTAGTATGCACCCTGACACAGTTAAACCCAATAAAAGCATGGCTTCTTATTAATTATTATTGTTATCAAATAATGAAGTGCCACAAGGTTCCATGATGACAAATCCAACCCAGACGAAATCTTAATAAACTTCACAGATTCCCAAATCCAAACAATCAATCCCTAATTTCCCCAAATGTTTGACTTACTTTAGTTCAGTATCTATGCAGTATGTATGTTAGGTCATTCATTCTATTACTTATTTTCTGTCTGCCAGTTCTGCATGTTAAGTAGAATGAAAGATAAGAGTATGGATGTTTTGTTTATTCATTTATTTATGGTGCTGGGCATCAAACCTAGCGCCTTGCAAATGCTAAACAAGAACTCTACCAACAAACTATATCCACAGCCTTAAATTCGTCTTCAGGCAAACATAATATCCCAGCCTGGAAGTCAGGGAGATTCCTACGAACCAATTAAATCATAACCAGAGTTAAAAAACAAATCACCAGTTCATCATTGCACCAATTTCAGTGTAAACCAGAGGAAAAACCTAAATGTACATCAAGTATACTTAGAAAAATTTTCATAGACAGTAGTTGCTACATGTGTTCAATTAATCACCATTTATCATCATTTTTAACGTAAGTTTTCCCATCTCACTGTAGATGGCTACCCACGTGAAGAGATTGTCTATCAGTGGAAGCGTAGTTCTGTCGAAGTGGGTGACACAAGATCTTGGAGGCTTTATCAATTTTCATTTGTCGGATTGAGAAATACCACTGAAGTAGTGAAGACAACTTCTGGTAAGAGGCACTTGAAAAGAATTTCAAGTAACCCTTCCGGAGTTAAAATTTTGTTATATATGGTTTCAAAATATTTTCAATGCCTGTCTAATAATGATATTCAGAAAATTAATGAAGTGCTTTAATTTTCCAGAGAAAATTATAATTGGTGTTCTAGTAGAATGGATAAACATAGCTGTATTTATCAATTGAAAGCAAATTGGATTCAAATTGGATTAGTAAATTATTTGCTAATTCATTTAAGCAAAAAATGAATGGCAATTATTTTTAAAAAGAAAATATTTATCAGGTGTAAATTTATTGTTTCTTTTAGGAAATATGTTTTCTAACATATTGAAAGAGCAACACTTGAAATAAACATACAGAGATAACATAACTTCAACAAATGCAGAAAAATGACTGTAATAGATATAGACTAATTCTCTATTCAATAATTTAATATTCCAACCTGACTTTATTAGTGGAAATAAACCAAGCTTTGGGTTCAAATCCCAACTCCATCAGTTATCAGGTATAGATACTGAGCAAAATTGTTGAATTTCTAAGGGGGTCAACTTTTCCAAGCACGCAAGTACCCAAGATGGATAAAAATAACCACTCACAGGGATTCTCTGTATGGAAAAAAACAGCAACAACAAAAAAGCCAAATGCTTAGAATAATGGAATGATACTTACCTGGCACTTGGAAATTTATCAGTAGTCAGTCTTACCAAAACTAATTATACTTTTCAGGTGTGCATGAGGCATCATGTGGTCAGTACTTCAGATTTTTCAAGAGAAGCTAAAAAGTCAAAGTTTTTATATGAACTCTCATAATTTATAATGGTATTATTTAATTGTTTTGAAATGCCAAGTGGAGTGAGTTAGACTTATTTCCAAACAAGAACTTTCTCCTGTGTGTTCAGTAGGAACACTGAAATACTGAATGTACACTCCATGCAGATGACTCCAATTACTCCTTTTAAACTTATGTAAATTTAAATATGTCATAATTTCAAATGCATTATGTTCTCAAATTATTATCTATTAAGGCATGCCACTAGAAATATATTTCCATGAGGTTAACTGATTTCTATTGATTTGTTCATATATACCTGTTTTTCCTAGAACTCACGGGATATTTTTTTGTGTGTTAAGTTGGAATAGACCTTGGTCTGTTGTACAGAGAGAAGAAAATTAAGAGACTGGAATTGTAACTCAGTGGTAGAGCGCCTAACTAGCATGTGTGAGCCATTGGGTTCAATCCTCAGCACCACATAAAAATAAATAAGGCATTGTGTCCATATGAAACTAAAAAACATATTTAAAAAGAAGAAAATTAAGAGCCTACATAAAGATAAAAATTCGAGATTTGCTTTTAAAAACACCATTCTCTAAATCAGGAGTTATTTGGTCCCAACACTGTTTTCAGTATCTGTGAGTTCCTTCTCAAGGATCTCATTCTGCAAATAGAAGCAGAAAGGTCAAGTAATGCTTCAGTATATTTTTGAAAGGTGGCCTTCTGTTCCCTTATTCACAGGAAATCCTGGCCATCAAGTACTAGAACAATCTTTCCTTTGGTTTATAAAAGCAAATAAAAAAAGAGATTGAGGATTGCCTTAGAGCTGAAGTCCTCCATCTGTGAAAGGAAGAGCATGTAAAAATAATCTCCAATTCTCTGTGCTTCTAGAATGCTGTATATTTGTATTTCTATAATTATTCTAGTACCCTAAAACAGAACTCACAAACTCATGACAAGCACATTTTTTGTTTAGTCATTTTGAGCCCAGAGTAGCACTGAGACCAAATGACAGAAGCAGAAGGGCTGGCTGTACATCACAGGGTCCAACGTGACTCTCCTCTCAATGTTCATAGGAAGAGAGATAGAGGGCATTTACCGACAATTAAGAGATAAAGCCAGAGTAAATTATCCTCTTATTCTAAGAGTAGCAAAGAGAATTGCCAACGTCTCACAAGGCTATTAGTCTTTCTGAGGAAATCACAGCAAATTCATATTGAAAAAGGTATTGGATTTGATACCCAGTAGCTTCACTTGCCTGAATTCATCAGCTCCTTTGTGAATTTTAACAGGATGGGTAAGCTCCATATTTGGTTTTCCCATTCCTTGCTCTTGCTGGTTTATACTTTGTGCACTATTTCAATGACTTCTATGAAGAGAAAAGTCTGAATTAAAAACTAGCTTCAAGACTGAATCATATGAGAGTTGATTTTGTAAACATTGGAAGATTTTTTGGATGTTTTAAAATCTTTTTTATTTGTTCTAATTTGTTGTACATGGCAATAGAATGAATTTATACATTTTGATAGATCGTACATAAAGTGAGTGTAATCTTTAATTTATCTGATTATACGCATTGTAGGATCACATCAGTCATGCAGTCATATATGTATGTGAGATAATAATGTCTCTTTCACTCTACCATTGTTTCCTATCCCCATACTGCCACTTTATCTTTGCATCAACACTCTATAACTAGTTAATATTTATAAAGAATATTTATTAATAACTTTTTTGGGAAATTATCAGAAGTCCAATTATAATGTTTTTGAATAATGATCATCATTATAAGGTGATTTTCTTCTTGACTTGTAGTAGACGTATCTTCCTTCAAGAAGTCTTAACTGGACATAAATATTGCCTGAAATGTGACATAGCTTATTGCAGAGTTTTCCAAACCTCATTCATTCAAGCTTGACAAAATAAAGTTACCTAAGTGGTAACTGTCCTGCTGGCTCCTTAGTGTATCAGAAAAATCTGTTGTAAAAGAACCAACTGCAAGGAACCCTGAGACCAAACAAAAGGAAGACAGATCTAGAATTGCACAGGATACAATTTGTTAGGAACTTTCTGACAGAAGCATGGTGAAGGGCAACAGTAAGACCAGTAGATCTCTGTGATGTGGGGCAGGTGGAGGGGGTCACGTAACAGTGAGTGTAAAATGACTTTATCCAAGCCGGAAGGTACCTGGGTTTTCTCAAGGTAACATCAAGAACATCAGACACATTCCTGGGGCTGAAGGTACCAGAGTCTGGTGGTAAGGCGCCATGTTCTCCCGTAACAGTATTTATGGGTGGCGTGCTGGGAAACAATGCTGGGGGAAAACAGACAAGGTTTACTATGGGCAGTCATGGCAGTTACAAGACCAGGCACCAGTGATCAGACCTAGCTTCATCTCCACACTTTGCCTTGTTTTTTTCAATTGGTTGCCTTGGTAAAATAAATGTGTTTTTCTTTAAAAATTAAGACAGTAAATGGAAAGCCAGAATCAACTGACATAAAAAGTTGATATGGAATATAAGAAACAAACAGATGTTCTTAAATTTCAAGTGCACATATTTGTGAGAACCAGATTGAAGATATTGAATACAAGAGAAAGAGAGAGATCACAGATACAGCACAGACTAATTAATATCAAAGTAAAACATTCTCCTTGATGTAATTAGGATAGAAGGAACATTTCATAGGAAACAATTTTCTCATCAGGTAGTTTAATGTTACTTGAAAGTCATTTCAGCCACCACCTGGATCATCTCCTTCACTCTCAGTTTTATCTGTACTACACTTGAGAAAAATATTTCCTTGGGGGTAGATAGATAAGACATGAGGAGACCCTTCATTCAGTCAATACATAAGAACGAATTCTGGATCCATGATTTCTCCTGCAAACCAGCATCTCTTCCTGACTATTCTATATCTGGCAAAAGCGGTACCATTGCCCCAGCGAGCCAAGCGTGAACACTCAGAGTCATTTCTCTGCCTCCCACATCCAATGAATCATGAAGGCAGTTATGCCTCTGAAAAATCTTGTGTAACTGTTCTCTTTCCAGTTGCCATTGCCACTGTCCCAGTTCCCGATTTTGTTTGTTCTGATCTGGACTATGTCAGAGGCTGAGGTAGCTAGGCCCCTGCTGTCAGTCTTCCTTTTAAGGTCTGTGCTGTACATAATAACCACAAAGGCTAGCACCTGGTTGCTCAATAACTACACGTGTCCTAAAGCACTTTGTGAAAATGACCTACTTTAATTCTCAAACTCAGTCACGCCTACAATTATTAACACAATGTTATCACTGTCAATGAAAAAACTGAGACTTCCAGGGGTTCATTTATTTGCAGGGATCTTGGGCAAGCTCTGGGACATGAACTCAAGTGATCTGTTCCCAGACACGTGCACATAATCATTATACTATTTCACTGCACTGGGGTACAGTGAGTCCCTGGGTACAGCTTACATCAGATGTCAAGAATCCCGTAGGTTCAATTAAGAACAAGCTTTTCTTTCTAATATGTCAGAAACCGATCTCATGAACTTTCCATCACTGTTTTCTGCACTTTCCCCTTTAATATTTTCCTGAATTCAGCCAATCCTCTACTCGTATTTAATCATGACTCTTCCCCTCTCCTCTTGCATGGCTTCTTAACTCATTCTTACCTTTCTATATTTATGATCTAATGACACCTCCTCAATGATGCTTTTACTAATCTTAACAGCAAAACAGTTTGGAACTATTTCTAAGAACATGCACTCTCACACATAATTGCAGTTTTGTTATATAGACACTTATTTTACTCCACAATTTCTGACCCTTTAGGCCAGTAAATGTGACAATTATCTTGATTAAAGTGTCTGTATTGTCTTTAGCAATGCACCCAAAGCACTGAATTTTCATGAAACAGATTCATAATTTTTGTCATATCCATGTAAATTAGCTATTATTTTCTTCCTTTGTTGTCTTTAACCTGCCTTTTTGGCCATATGCTAGTCATATTTTCCTGATTTCCAATCTAAGAAATACATAGCATATGAAAATGAAAAAGCTGTGCATCACTAAATTCATCTTCCTCTCCACTGGTGCATACAGATAGTTTTAGAAACACCAGCTTCATGGATGAAGTCCATGCTCTTTGCCTGATTTCTAAAATATCTACTACCTACTCCTCATCTTCAAATACCATTTGTCATTCTCCATTCTACCATCTTCTGATTTCCTGGATAGGCTGCACACCTACTCCAGTCTCTGCACATTTTAATTCCATTTTTTAATGCCAAGTTCAAATCCACTCTTGTGCATGCATCACCGTATATATACAAGAGAAACAATTCTCTGAATAGTGAATAAAAACGCTCTCCCTTTTCAGACTGTTTGAATTTATATGTCTTTGGAAAATAAGGAGACTCATTCTTGAAGTGAGTTATTTTATTTTTTTGGCAGAGAGGAAAATAAAAAGAAACAATTGAAGTTATACTTTCACTGAAGTGGCTGAAAGTGAGAGGGAGAAAAAGAGTCCTCTAAATGTCAAAGGAAAAATAAACAACTGTAGTATCAATTCCATAGTCTTTAGTTATTTTTGAGTTTCTGTGAGTTGTGAGCCTATTTTAATCAATACTAAAATTTTCAAACTACTTGGAATAATGCAGTATCTTAAAATAAATCAGTGGATGATGGTACCATATAGATTTTTATTTTATTTTTGAGCTTCAATTTAGAAAAGTTAACTTTGGTTTCAGGATAGGAAAATGTATGAGTTATGTAAATAGATCTGGACAAAGAGTAGCCATAGGGAAGTCACTTTTCCTCTTCAGTATGAGAGTACCTTTCTATAAAAAGAAGGCATTTTGTCAGGTGCTTCTTTAGAGTTCTCATCCTTAGCATTTTTTGTTAACCCCTAGTATAACCAAGGTTATGTCATGGATGTCATAATGTAAGAGCTACTTTCTTTACATATGAATGTTTTCCTAGGCTGTTTCTCCTTCAAGTTTTTAATTATGTTTTCAAAGCAAGACAAATGCAAAAATAAACTCCTTCATATTTAGAGTTTTAATTTGGGGAAAACAATACTCCTTCTCCATCTCTTTGGTCCTTAGTGATAAAACAAATACTTTCAGAAAATATTAACCAAAAATGGCAACTTATTTTTCTTTGATTTGCAAATATGGGAATATTTGTATAATACATTTAAAAATCACACATGAATTTTCAATTCCAAAATTTTCCCTACATTACCTCTCAGGAAATAGGTTTCAAGGGTTGGAAAGATATTTTATAGATAAATCATATGAAATCAAAGAAACTGTTTGGTTTCAGGGTGACACCTGTCATTGCTACTTAGCTTCCCTTGGCAAGAAAGCATTGTATGTTTCCATGGAGACAAAATGGGGCTGGGAACTATAGCTGTGTGCTTGGAAGGGACCATGGCTTTCTGATGTTTTAGCATCTCTGTGATATGCATGATACCATTTTATTTCTTTATCAAGCTTCTGAGAAAGTATTATCATTTTTTGCTTGACAGAAGAAGAAACTGAAGTTTAGATGGGCTAAGTAATTGGTTCAAGGACATTCAGTGAAATGGAGTTATTTATTTAGATCCATAATTTTGACTCTACTGTCTCTTATAAACATATTTCTTGAAGGGATAGATCAATTTGAGAAACTTATTTCTAATCTTGATAATGGCTACTTTTATAGGGACATTCAATAATGAAGTATTAGCACTTAATATGATAACCATGTGTATGCATGATCAAGTGAAATTGTAGAAATAGCATTTATGTTTAGATAGAGAACACAATAAAATCATAAACTTAATTTAATAATGAGAACCTTTCATTTTCCAGAAACATGTAAGGTCTATGGGGTGTTATCATCTACTAGCTAAGGGGTCCTCTTGGTCACTATTTTTTATCTGGACTTGATTAAGAAACTATTAGATCAAGTATATTTGTATAAATGTGTTCCTTGAAGAAAAATGTCCTTTGAATGCAAACATAATGAAAGATTTACATGACTAGTATTTAAAATAAGTTCAAGAATTAATCTCTTATTTTGATAGTCTATCAAAACCAACCAGGTCAAGAAAGCATTCAATTTTTGTTTTTTTCCTAACTTAATTGAAAATCTTATCTCACAACATTTAAAAGACACATCAGAGTAAGCATATGTAACTAAGAGATAACACCTGTCCAACTGCTGTACAAAAGTTAGTTTAAAACATTACCTTTTTTTTTTAACATATAAAAATGTGAGTGAGAATAGAGACAGCATACTGAGATTATGTTTTTCAAACAAAGTCAGGGCAGGTACTTTTTACCCAATTTTATGTAATTGAATGATTCCTACATCTTCTTTTGGCATTTTCAGAAAATAATGCTATTTAACATTACAGATATCAGCATTTAAGCATATCAAAGACTGAAAAAAGGCAGCAAATGGCAGTCAGGAAAATAATGAGTGAAGATCAGGACACATTGCATTACAGAATAACCCAGAAAATAATTTGCTGGAATTTGCTGGAATACAGACTAAAGGAGGCTTACCAGACTTTCTTCACAATTCTCACCTGTCACTCATGTAATCTATCTCATTCAGAAAATTAAGAACATCCAGTTTTATAAGTACACCCAAAATAGATCAGAAAATCCCCAGGAAAAAGGATTGACAAATATGTTAAACATGATTTGCAATGTAATTTTTTGTTTACTTTTGTATATGGGTATTAGTCAGCTTTTCATTGCTGTGACAAAGTACTTGGAAAAAATCAACTTAAAAGAAGACAGGGCTTATCTTGACTCACAGTTTCAGGGTTTTCAGTCCATAGTCCCTTCACTCCATAGTTTTCAGACCTTGATGAGGCAGAAATATCATGGCAGAGAGTATGAGGTGGAGCAAATCTGCTGAACTTCTTGGCACCTGAGAAGCAAAGAAAAGAAGGAAGTGACCAGGGTCCCAAGGTTCCTTGTAAGGGCAGACCCTGAATGTTCTAACTTCCTCCCATTAGACCCCACCTCCTAAAGATTCCACCACCTCTAAAGAGCTCCACAGGCTGGTGATCAAGACTTTAGTATATGGGTCTTGGGAGGACATTTAAAATCCAAACCATAACTGTGTATCTCTGCTAAAGTAATAGTGCCTTATAGTTAATATGGTACCCTTAATATAAATGTCCAATTTTTCATACTATCATCTTTTAATCTCCCACTTGAAAATTATCTGCTCCTTGTAATATACCATCTTTAAGAATGATGACAAGAGATTATACTAAAAAGTAGCATTTTCTTAAAATTAAAACTTTTTTCCCATGCTCAACATATCTAATTGTTTTGCCCATAAGCACTTCAGTACCAGCTCTATAAGATGACACTTTTAATTTTGAATAATGGAGCACAAGAAATACATGACATTGCTGATAAGACATAAAGTTGAAAATTTCAAATTAGACAATGAAGTTCACTAGAATAGTTTCCAAATATGTTTCTCCTCTGCCTATGATTAATAGGATCACGCACCTTGATTTTCACCATTTATATCTATTGTTCACTGCTAAATGGTGAAGAGTCATGTAATATAAAAGCCAGTGTGTAATTCATGAGCTGTGTAATAGCTCCTTGTTAAAGAGATAATGCAATCACGGACACCTATTGTAACCACATAATGATCACATTTCCTTAGCTGGCAAGTTCTTGTTACTGTATCAGTGACCAAGGGTGAAATTAGATTGATACAAACATAAAAAAATTGGGCTAAATCTTTTTTCCTTTTTTTTATTTGTTGTTTTTAATTATCCATGACAAAATCTTAAAAGATCAATTATAACTGGAAAATTATGCTACACACTAATGTCAGAGTGTGTGAATTGGTAACAAGTTGTCTAACTCCCCTCTACCCTGGGTTATTAAGCACAGGCAGAGTGAAATTATTGAACTCATTAAACAATTGAGACATTTCATAGGAAATCCTGAAATACCTTTACATCCTAAACAATTGTGCCCTATTCCCAAGCGAAAAGAGTTGTGTGGAGCAGTGTTATCAGCAGTCTCAACATGTGGGGTATGCAATTCACAGCTTACCGAAGTCCCTGTCACTTTCCTCTCCCACTTTCAGGAATATTAGTTTTCTTCTTAAATGACTACTTCCTTATTACAGAGAAGAATATGTATGCATGTCCTTACTGAAAATGGAGGAAGATGAGAGACAATCAATCCTCCAATGGCAGCAAGTGTATATCTATATATAGACAGCACTTCTATCGCAGAACAAGACTCTATGAATGTAAAAGCTGTGACTCAGCCAAGGTTGGTCTGAGAGCAGACATTAAGTGAGTTGCAAAGAAGTACCGGACCCTGTCTGAGGATCTGACTTGCTTTTTACATGCCACACCTGCCTCTCAGATGTCTAGCAGAAGCAATGCAAACTGATTTTAAGCTCATTCCATTCATCTTCACTTTCAGGGAAGAGAGATTTTGAATAAAAATAAAATTGTGCTGTCTGATAATATAGGGCATCTCTGCCTGTAGAGTTCTCTTTGTGTTTCTTTTTCAACTCAAATCAAGCAACTCAAAGTTTTATGGTCACTTTCCTGCCCCTTAGAGACCAGCAGTCTTGCATTGCCAAGTAGCATTCCATCCTTTTGTTGTTTTATAAAGACCTACAGAGCAATTGGTCTGCTGCAAAATCCTATTCTTCTTTTTCTATAGTGAGATGAGACAGCGGGGCGAAGCCCTTCTGTTGAAGGGCTGCCTTTCTAGTTGTATCACCCTGTGCGTGAATGACCTTGAGCAAGTCATTTTCCCTTTAGGCCCACAGTTTCTTCATCTTAAAAAATTCAGATTAGATTGATTTTAAAGGACCTTTTTACCCTTAAATTGATGAGTTATATTAACTGATATTTAGCAGCTCTGATATCAAGCAAACTTCTGTGGGATATTGAGACTTTCTATGTCCCCAAGAGTTTCTGACAGAAATTTCTTCATTTTGTGTTATTATTTCAGAAATGAAGAGAGGTATTTGTTAAATGACTTGCCCTCATATGTATGTATGTTAAGAAGCTCACCTTGGACTTGAGGTCAAGTCTTTTTACCCCCAGCTCAGTATACTTTCAAGTTCTTTAGGGGCATCTGGTGAAGGGGTCATTGCCATAGGGAGGATTGGTAAGTCAGGTAAGGTCTGATTGAGAATTTGGCATGGGATCCACAGTAGGCGGAAGGAGGAAGAGGGGTTTCCTTTGAATTTAGAGTGAGTGAGAAATTGGGGGGAGGTGAAGCTAGGGCAGTGGCTGTGACAAGACTTTCAGAGTGGAAAAAGGACAGGCACGCAGTGACTTCAAACAGGGAGAATATCTGCAATCAAGAGCACTTAGAATGGCCTTCGTTTATTTGCATGATATTTTATTTTAATAACTTACTTATATAAATCTGGCTGGATGCTAAATAGTCCTGTGACTAAGCAGTCCACCCAAAAAATCATGGCAGTACCACCTCTATAATAACAGTAATCACGATAACAATGCTGCTCGTATTTGTTCACGCCTCCAATGCCTCACCTCATGCACTTTCCATAGTCATTCTATAATGCAATCCTCATTTTACAGCTGAGATGATCAGGTACCACCAACACTGTAGAAAAATATCCAGAGAGTTAAGGACCTTGTCCAAGATCATGTAGTACATGACTGGAAAGACAGTCATGTTTCCTTACTGACATTCTGATTTAAATTCAGTGGTGGTTCCAAAGCGAGGGTCGTTTCTGAATTTTTTGCAGAAAAACATGCCCTTGGTCCCATCACATTATCTATTTTGCATTTTTCCTGCTATTATGACAACATATCTCTATAATGATCTATTTTCTAGCATCTACTTATCTAAAACTATTCATATACAAATATGGTAGAATCAATTTTACTGGTCAGTTTAAGCAGGACTATGCCCTGCTATCAAACAACACCAGAATTTTAGTGCCTAAAACAACAACAACAAAAAAATTTATGTTGCTCTTCTTCCTATACTTCATAATTTGTTGATATGTTATTCTCATGGTCAAAAGGAGAATAATATAAAAACATACTATTTTTAAAGTCTGTGTTTGGTAGGCATAAATCATTTCCATCTACATTCTACTGGCTGAAGCAAATGACAAGCCTGATGTTTATGGGATGAGATGCTTCTCTCTTTGCACAGAGGACCACCAGGAAGGGTCCTCAGTGGTGCACTTGAGAGAAAAGGGCAGAAAATATTTTGAACTACAAAACTGTAATCTCAAATTACATTAGTGTAATCCTTAGTGCCATGAAAGTCCTCCTGCCCTGGCCTTCTAAGAAAGTATAGGAAGTCAGAAGACCTGGTCATCGGCTCTCATGAAGTCTTCTTTAGGACAGTGGTACATTGAGGACACTGGGCCATCTGATCTGGTATTACAATGGCCAAAGAAATCCCTGACTCCATGGGGAAGAACAAAGTCCTTGGTTGGTGGTTTGTCACTCCAGTTTCTGTAGATCTTCAAAGCTCATGGTCATATGCCAGGAAAAGTTACTGTAGAAAAAAGTAGAGGAGCACCTATTCACAGAGGAAATACAGCCCAGCTATGAAATTGTTTCTCAGCCTGACTATCATCCTTTGGAAGAGACAGGTGAAGCCTACCTGACTTTGTCCACGAACTGCAGCTACTGCTTCTCATTTTTATAAAATTGTTCAGAAGCAGCAGGTGAGAAGATGTGATATTAACACAAAAATGATAGTGGGGTGATGGGAACTGTCACACCTTATAAACATGGGCAGATTTTCTCTTGCTGTACTGCTGAGACAGCTTTATTAATTACAATAAAAAACAAGTTCATAAATAATGTACTGTACTAAATTCAATTTCACAGATATTAGTCTGTGATAACTTCTAAGAAACAATAAACCAGAATCATCTTCTTGTCAGTAGGAGGAAATAAGTGAACATGATTTAATAAAGAATGGCCACAAAATAATAAAAAGGTCAGGTTGTTTTTATTGTTGCTATTTTTGCATGAAAAAATATTTATTATCTCTAATAGTCCTGTGTAGAAGGAAACATGGTTAAATAGAGTAGTTTCAAGCAAAATTACTGGTATTTAACCTTAATAGGGAGGTCCAATTTTAACCTTTTCCTCTATGAAACATTTTTAAAATTAATTCCGCTCTTCTGTTTTATAGACAAAACCCATGAATTATAACACTACCAATAACTGAAAACATTGCCATGTGACTGGTTATTAGTAGTACTGGAATGAATCAGCAAGCATTTGGGTCCCCAAACTATTGTTCCAGGGCCATTAAGTTAGACAAAATGAGTATAAAAAGAAATTTCCATTTCTTGGCTAACAATAAATGAGTCTTAAGCCATATTTTGTTCCTAAAAAGTCTGCCAGTGTGAATCTATTACGCACTGTTGATGGTGGTGAGAAGATGCGGGAACAGACACTAATGCCAGGTTTGTTTGGGCATTGCATGGGTGAAACGCACTATGGGAAGTACTTCACAAAAACCTGCAACAACTTTAGAAGGCAAATCTCCTTTGTAGTTTCATGACTGCACAGCTGTTAAGTGCCAGAGCCAGGGACTGAACCCATAATCTGAGAGGGTTTCCCAACATTTTTGTTGGTTCTCTTTGTAGGCAGTGATGATTTGATATAAATAGTTTTATGAAGAAAAAATTCTTCATATATGAACAGTTCCTCTGTGCATGTGCATGTTTGTACACATATATGTTTATTATATATAACAAAGAATACATGTTTTCAAGGCACTTCATACCAACTGCATGCTGTAACAACACCGTGAGTACTGTTGACTCAAGTTACAGCAATTGAGTTATTCCACCCATTTTACAAAAATTATGTAAACCTGCAACAACTTCAGAGTTTCGAGTTCTGATAACTGACTCTAACCTCAGATGTTCTTGTCGTTTTACACAGATAATGGTGATGCTTCCCTTGACCTGAATTGTTATCTGTGACTCAAAGCACTGTCTAGGTGTAATTGTGTGGGTGCTATATTTGTAAAATGTAACTTTTTTATTAAAATTTGAAAGGAAAGGAAAGAATATTGGGCTAGTGGGGAGAAGACATGGTTTTAAATCCTAGATGAGCTTCTTAACATACATATGTATCAGGGCAAGTCACGTAACCTCTCAGCTCTCAGTCTGCTTATCTGTAAAGTGAAAGAATTATAATGATTCTGTCAGAGTTGCTAGGAGTCTTACCCAAGGTAGGGATCTTAAAATGCATAGGAGATTGTGAATAGCCTTGAAAACAGGTGACAACATAAAATAATATAATTATATTTTCTATTAATTTAACCCTTGAAATAAAATGACTATGTACAAAAATTCCTGAGAAATTCCAGTCATATAGAATGGCTCTGAGAAATAAAGCCGATTTATACTTTCTTGAAAGTCTGTAGAAGCTAAGGATTGATACAATGGTACCATCTTGCTTGCTTTCTAACCTTCCATTTAAACTATACAGAAAGACAAGATAGGTTTTGGAACAATCTTTTAATAGCTCTCCTATAAAGTATCTTTGGAAGAAAAGAGTCAGAGAATGTGGAAGAGAAATGGTATGTTGACTTTCACTTTAACTGTCATTGACTTTGGCTGTCAAATGTAGACATGGGCATGTATGGGTGTGCTCATACAGACACACACACACACACACACACACACACACACACACACTTGTTTCCTGTCAGAGTTTATTATTTTTCATTCCAAGTTATTATCCATACTCTGTGCCATAATCGTATAATAGACAAAAGTGTCCATATAAATAAACCCCTAGACGTCCAGAGTCAAGTTCCTTTATTTCTCACATTAAAAGTTTTTAAGTATGGGGAAGTAAAACAGCTTGCATAAATTTTCCCAGGTAGTTTCCAAGGAAATGCAGCAGATAAAAACTAGTTTCCAGATTTCATTCCAACAGACCCCTCTCCACTCTTCCCAGTAAGTTCTAGAACTTAAAAAGTTTACTTTGGCAGGTCCTTTCTCTTGCCTCAGATGCTGAGGAAAAGCAGAACAAAGAAAAATAAAAATTAAAAGAGGAAAAATGATTGAGTTAACAAGATAATCTATTTCTTCATTTGCTGGAAGATTCTGACATTGAATGCTTTACAAAGAATAGGTTAAAAAGGACTTAAGATTTTTATAGTGTTTGTACTTATTAATTATTAATTGGCAGATCCTGGAGTTTAGAACGAAACTAGAGTAAGATCTCTGATATCAGGCTGCCTTTAGTGTGCTGTGTCACCTTGATAAATCCCTTTATCCCTTTGTGCTTCAGTTTCTCATCAGTTAGGTGTGCATGACATTAGCAGGCTTCCTTTCTCAGAGATGTGTGGAGAGAATCAAATGAGATAATGGATGTGAAAATGGGTTATAACATCTTGTAAAGGCACCACATATGCTCAGCATCGCATTATCTTTGCTGGAATAATTATCTCTAAGGCCCGTAGGTCTGATTATCTTAAGTCACGCTTAAGAGTTATGACTGAAGATAGGCATTTGTGCCAATAAGGAAATTGAGACACGAAATAATGAATCACTTGTCACAACTCAAGAACTGGGGCTGAGTGACTCAAGTGACTGTCTGTCACTCCTGGGGTCCTGAGCTCAGATTTTGTCATCACGACTTAGGGAGGATTATAATCGATAACAACCAAGGATATTATTAAAGTGATACAAAAGGCAAAATTCTGACTTTTCCTGCCATTCCAGGGGTTATACTGCTAAGAAAAGATCAAGACTAGACTCAGATAGGAAAGGATGAAGGGAGTTACACTGAGAGGAAGACAGGAGAAGGCGGAATATGCACAGCCCCTAGGATTCCTGTGTTTTTACCTAAAGCCAATAAAAGACCTGTAGCCTTGGGCAGTTCTGAAGTCCCCAGGAGTGTGAGAAAGAGGTGGGTCAGGTCAAATGCAGTCCTTTAACTCTTGGGCGTTGAAAGTTAAACTTTCAGATGGTGAATGCAGAATGGAAAGCAATTTGATATTACACCTCACATAGAGACTCAGAAACAGGGTCAGGAGAGAATAATCCTTTCATTGCAAAACAATCAATGCTTCTTCTGCCTCTAAGTGGGATGCAAGAAAAATTACAAAACTCTGCATTAGTGCTAGTCTTATTCTGACTGAAACCAAGAGAAACAATGCTTATTTTTCTTGCAAACTGATAATCTCGTTGAACATTCCTCTCAGAACAATTGTTTATTTCCTGGCTTCGTAATTCCCCAATATTGTAATAACTAATAATATGTTTTAATTATTGAAAGCACACTATATGCAGCAAACTATCTATGGCAATTCATAAAATGTAGCTCTTTTAATCCCCATAAAAACCTGAAAGTGATTATGATTATTATCCTCCTTTCAGAGATAAGGAAACCATAACTTGAGAATACTGGGTAACTAACAAGACAAATAGGGACTTTCAAATGAGATTTAACGTGTCACAAATCCCATGTTCTTAAACATTCTTGCAAGACTGCCTCTGGTCAAAGGATATACACAGGGATAAGGGATGAGAAGGAAGGGAAAAATAATTCTGCTATTAAGAAAATGTACTGTAGAAATCATTGTAAATTCAGATCAAAGTGTGTAAGGGGCACCTCCCAAATTGCCCCTAGAGTTTGCCGAAGACAGTTCAGCTGCGTCACTTCATTTCTCACTCATGTTTCCTTACCCCATGTTAAATGATGAAAAGAACATTTTAAAGATCATCTGACAGACACCTGAATGAGTCAGTGTCCTGATTTCTTAAAGTCTTATTTACTGTGGAAATTCACCAAGGGAACAGTCAGAGACTCAACACAGACAAGGGATTCCTAGGAACCAGTGGGTGAACCCATTCAAAGCACATCAGATAGGAACTTGGTTTCTTTACTCTTAACTGGCTCAGATTTTTCATTGTCCTAAAGGAAATGTACTACATTTTTGGGGGGGAAATTAAAAAGAAATCCAAAAAAGAATTTTTTTTCTTTAGTTGCTTAAATAATAGTGATTCCTAGTTTTAGTTCCTGGTTCTCTTAATTACTCCATGTGATAGGTTTTAATATAGCCAGCTTATAATCAGAAAGATGGAGATTCAGAAAAGATATGTAACTGCCCTAAGGCTACATGGCTAGGGAGTGGAAGAACTGGGATTCAGACTTGGTTCAGACTGTGAACACTAAAGGGTCATCAGGGAGTGGCCACAAAGTTCTGTTTTGTTCAGTGAAGTTCAGTTCATTGGTTATTCATTCAGGGCCTACTGTGCTCCAAGCAACACTAATAGGGTTCACAAGGATAAATTTCCCTTGACCAGATCATAGTCCAGCAGAATAATAATGAACTGAATTCAACTGAATTTTCAAAAAAATTTTACATGATTCTTTGTATGATATGCATATAAAATATCATATAGAAAAAATCCATATATTATACCAGAATAAATCAAGGCATATTTGCTTCAAAAGTATGCCATTCTCACTTTTACCTTTCTGAATGAAGATGTCATTATCCTAAAATTACCTTATATTCTTAAAATACTTTCATATATGGTTGACATATAATTTGAAGGTATCAGAACAGTCATTATCTTGTTTGAGAGCTATTGTAGTTCTTAATTGTGATGGTTCCAAGGGCTCATTTTAGCTAGCTGGGACTTCCACCCACTCCTCTTCCTGACAGTTGGGATTCTCACATCCCTGCCTTGGGATACCTGGTGTCTCCCACAGAGGGTCATGAGAGAAAGATATCCATACAGCCCAATGACAGCCAACACTCTGATATATGGAGCTCATTTGGGGGATTTTGCTCAAACATCACACAGCAGCAAAAGAGGTGTTTCCATAACTTTGCGGAACTAATGCTAAGTCAGATATTGAATGGCTTCACTTGTCTTCCCTGTCTTTTACTTTGGATTTGAGGCCTATGGAATTATCAGTCATGAGCTTTGCATCCAGAGAAATCTGATCTACCTGTAGCTCTAGTTATTTGATGCTTCAGCCAAACTTTCCATTCCGTCTCAATCCTTTTAGAGTTCTTTATGAAGCCTGAGAAAATATATCATAGTCTTTGAAATCGTTGTTCTAGAATTGCATTAGTATTTCTAAACAAGAGGTTATACCCATTTGGATTCTCTATTCGATGGAAATACTAAGAAGTTGCAGTAAGTACTCCATCACTGTAGATTTTGCTTGAATAATGTATCTTTCTAACTTATATCATGGACTTGGGAGGATTCTAGATGAGAAGTTAGCTAAATTACACTCTGTATCATCTCTGCAAATCCCATAAACTTGAGCAAATTTCTAGTTTTTGTTTTTTTTAAGTTACACTTTCCAATCCTATAAATAAGGATCAAAATATCCTGTCTAGCCAAACATATAGGATCTTTGGAATATTTAAATTAGATTAAAACATATGAAAATAACTTTATAATTGCAAAGTACTATATAACTATGGGATCATTTATACTGCATGCATACATAAATAAGTTCTCTAAGTTATCAATGTCTTAGTGTCATTGAAGGCAAAAGTCAGAGTTTTATAAGTTCTTTATATTACATGAAGAAGCATAAGAGAATCTGTATAATTGGAGAAGTATAATACATATTGTTTCTTATTCCCCTAGTTTGGAGCTTGAAATATTTTTCTGATTCTACCAGGTATGTGCACACATACATAAGACACATATACTCTCACATACTCACACCTATATATGCTGATACACATGCTTATTTTAAAATCTGAAAAACATACATGTACTCCATAGAACCTGAAGTAATTTTGAGTTACTCAGAGATAAAAGAAAGTTCCATTGGATAAATTTAAGGAGGAAGTTGAATACTTACATGCAATTCATAGGTTCTGTATCTTAGTCAGAATTAGACCTATGGTACAACATTGTACCTGTAAGAAGCAAAGCAAACCAAATCCAAACCAAACATATTGATAACATACTTTTACCCAAAATCTTAATCCTTCACTCTCATTATAGTAAATTAATAACATCTATACTATTATTTAAATATTTTATGTAAATATTAAATATTTGTATATAATTTATTTTTTATAAACAAGGAGTTACCCACCATACAATGTGAAGTTGCAGAGTGTAGAAATATAGAATATGGAGCCAAACTGCCTGGAATCATCTACCACTAACTTTAAACAAGTTAGCAATCCTTTACATGCCTCAGTTTCTTCATCTGAAGTAACAAGGGACAACAATCTTATGCTCTCATAGAATTGTATAAATATCAAATAATTATAGGAAGAGTATCTAGATGAGTGCCTGATATTGTTGATTTTGCAGTTATAATTCCTAAGAATGAACACTTGGGTTTAGGTTCAAAGTAGGATATACTTTTTTGTAATACACATAAAAAATATTAAAATTAAAAGTCCATGCATATAATATCTCATATTATCCTGAAAAATCCCAGTTGATGCAGTAATATATTTTAGGAAAGACTACTTATTCTCTATTGTGTTCATCTTGTGGTTACATAATGTAAGGAACAGACTTTTAAAAATAATGACCTGTCTCAGCTTCCTGTGATCAAAAAAACCTCTCTTTGTAAGCCCTTTGTGCACTTGCACGTACCCTGGCTGGTTGTGAATCTTCCTCATGAAAATCAGTCAGCAGGGTCTACTACAGTAGGAAGCCACCCATGAGTGAGTAAGCTGTCAAAATTGTTCCCCATGCCCTTACCACTAAAGAGCTCCGAGATTTCAGAGGTGGGAAGTCAACTCAGGAAAGAGAAAGAAACTAATTTTAGAAATAAAGGGCCAGGTTCTCTCCTTTCCAAATTAAGTAAATCTCTTATTTGACTGAAATATGGGCTAGGCATCCTGATTGGCAATCTCTCTTGCTCAATTCCACAGGTCATATAAAAGAAGGATAGGTTTGCCAACCTTGTTCCTTCTGCCCAGCATCTCCTGTGGGTTACCATGCTGGCATTTTGGCCCTTGGATTTAAAAAATTGTACTAGACAACACTATAACTTTCAGTCCTTTTCAAAATGAGACCTTTCTCAAGTAGGAAGGATAAAAATTTAAGGCTTAGCATTTGATATCACCAAGAATTTACTAGGTTTCAGCCACACTTAGAAATAGTACCATGGGTTAACATGGCTAATATGAAAAATGATTCAATGCAGTTCAGGAAATTTAATACCAACCCCAGTCATATCCAGTTGTAGTGCCTTATAAATTAGGGAGTAATTTAGGGGTAAAAAGTACTGGGGATCAGCAACTAGGGTATTGATTAAGTGCCTGGAAGTCTTCCACCCAAAACTTTATTCTCTTACCTAGTTGCACTTTATAACAGTCTTCTTTACAATATACACTGGAAATGGATTCTAGTGCCCAGGTTAGAATTTACTTGGGCATATATCTTTTGCTTTTGACTATGGATAAAAGTTGAATAAAAACCATATAGAAATAGGACAGAAGCAAAAAAAAAAAATAATAGTCATACTAGTGCAGAAAAAATACTGTTCCTTAATCCGACAACCAAATATATATTGAAATACAAATTTAGATGTGGATGTTGTACTTAAGAATTCCAGAACTTTCAGGAAAGTTAAATTTATAAAGGGAATTTTTAACTTGGAGTCATTTTTTAGCCTTACTTTTGATAAGTTGTATAATGTGTTCATAAGTGCTAAAATGTGGGGCAGCAATTCCAGCATAAAGTTCTCGAAGGACCTCATGAAATAGTAGTCTCAGATCCTCCTGCCACTAACTCAAAATACAGATTTTCAGGCCCAACCCCATACTTGAATATCAGAGTCTTTGGAGATATGACCTTGTATTATGGTTTGAATGTGAGGTGTCCCCTAAAAACTCACATATGAGACAATGCAGGAAGGTTCAGAGGAGAACTGACTGGGTTGTGAAAGTCTTAACCTAATCAGTGAATTAATCCCTAATAGGATTAACTGAGTGGTAACTGGAGGCAGGTGGGGTGTGGCTGGAGGAAGTAGTTAACTGGGGGTATGATTATGGGGTATATATTTTGTATCTGGAGAGTGCAGTCTATTTCTGCTTCCTGATCATCATGATGAGCAGCTTCCCTTTGCCACACTCTCCTGCCATGTTGTTCAGCTTCATCTTGAGCCCCAAGGAATGGAGCCAGTTGTCTATGCATTAAGACTGCTGAAATCTTGAGCCTTCAAATAAATCTTTTCTCCTATACAATTGTGCTGGATGGGTCATTTAGTTATAGTAGTGTAAAGGATGACTAAAGCATCTTGGACCAAGCATTTAATACTATGAGGCTCTAGAGATGATTCTCAGGCATAATAAAATTTTGAGAAGTGTTTCCTCTGATGTTCAGGAAAAGCTAGTCTTTAAATTCCTCTTGTATGAATTACTCAGTCTTACCTCAACAAATTTCATTCCCCATACCATTGTGTGATGCCTTCTGCATTGCTATTTCCAGAAGTGTCATTTAAAGTCTCTTTTATTATATTTGATATGATCTCTGGTCCCCTGGAGCATTTAGCATTACCTTCCTTATTGTCAATGTTTGCCACCTGGGCTTTCTAAGAAGCAGTCTTGGAATAGCTCCTGAAAAAAATAGAGTCCATTAACTGTTTTCAGGAAATTAAACCAGAGATAGCAAAAAATGCTAAGGAAACTCCTATTATCTTGTCAGAAATGGCAGGAATGTTTAAAAAAAAAGTGTGGTTATAGTAGTTGCTCAGAATTTAACAGCTGACCAAAGTTAGTGAGACATTCATCAAAGTGTGGTCCCCATGGTCAAATAATACTATGGAATTGCACAGGTTTCCAAGGGAAGCACCTGTGTAAAGACAGTAGTTTGTTATCTTAGAATCATTAACTTCCAACTGGCTGTGGTTCTTCAGCTGAGTATGGGAACAGTATAGATGGGCTCACTAGTTGGAAGAAGTGACAAACCCACAATTTACCACTTTAGTGTGTCACTCATGTTATCCATTTCAAATGGAAATTTCTTTGTCTGTAAAATTAATGAATTAATAAGTATCTCAAAGTTTATTTTGATTAAATAAATACTACAGAGGATAAAACAGTACTTGACACTTTGGCTTTTAACAGAAGACTACCTGCCTTCATTATCCTTTTGAGAATTGGATTTGTTTTTTTTAGGAAAATACTTAAGAAAATTAAGATGCAATCCCCATAGGTAGCATAAGTGGAAATTATTAGTCCAGGGAAAACTGAAATAGTTGTTGATGTTTGAAAACCTCCGTGGGTGGCTCTGTCATCATGGATTGCAAGACAGAGGTGAACATGAGCTAAGATGTATGGAACCATTTTTCCAATTGACTTTCTGTAACAATGCAGAGGATATGAACAAAGAGGTATAAAACAGGAATCTTTTTAGAGGAATTACAAAAGCCAGTTCCAAACATTGCTCATTTCTTTGTTCTAACAGACCCCTATAAGCACGTTATAAGATGTGTTTTGAATACTTATACTTGAAGCTCTGTTTGTTCAGTGGGAAGCTGAGACCCAATGAGGCTAGGTACCACTCCCCAAACACTGAGCTAACAGGAGCAGAACTAGGATTTAAAACAACATTTGTTATTGCTCTTATATTCCATGTTCTTTTTGCTATCAGGATCAGGTGACTTAATGAAACTTTCATCAGAACTGTACTTTAAAAATATTTTCTAAGTTTGTTCTACCTTTTTCAATTCACACATTACATGCCATACTGATCAAACTGAGATAAAATACTAGCATTGTTTTATGTGAACTATGAAATTCCATGAAATGAAAATGACCTCATTTGAGCTTTATCCCAGGTTTGTAGAGCTGCTTGCGGTTTATAACATTTTGCAGAGTTAGGAATCCCATATTTCTAACTACTACCTATAATTGTGAAGTTAATGAAGCAGGAAGATGCCTAGGCTGTCCAAAGAACTGTAGGAAGATCAGTTTGGTTGGGAGTTGGCATCAATTAGAAAGAAATTTGGGTATAATTAAGATGGTAGTTGTCAAGTTGAATATGATAAATGGTAACAGAATCAAGAGAGTGTCACAAAGTGGTTGCAATGATCAAAGAATTCACACAGCATTAAGGAGGGAGAATATACCAGGGGGATAAATGAAAATTAAAAGTTTATGGAATCAATGAATTGAAAGTCTCTGCAAAGTGAAAAGATTTTGGAGGCCAGAGTACCAAAAGGAGTTAGTTAGAAACAAATAAGAGGCATTTGTCACATAATAACTAGATTCATAAAATAGAGATCATGGAAAACTCACATTTACTTATTAAAAATAAAATTGTTATATATGCCATTCAAGTGGGTGAACAAAATTGCTTTAAGTCAATGTCATTGTATGACCACACCAGAGGAAATCAAAGAACTTAAAGGACAGAGTTCTGGTGATTATATAGTGATCTTTGAACATTCCAAGAATACAAAAGAGACACTAGAGTATGTGATAGAGAACCATGAAATAAAATCTTCAAAAAACGAGGGAGCAATGACCTGGTTAGATTGAGGTTAGACGAGGTAGACTCAAAGTAGTTAGTTGTAGTGCAATTGTGGAGGGTATGTCTGAGCACAATTATCTGTGGCTTCATCTACACCCTGGAAAGACATTTCCCTAGTCACTCCTGATATTTTGGCAGAGAGCTTAACAAATGCTTTACATTGCTCTCAGCACTAATGCCAAGATCCTTAGCATAACACCATAGCTCGTCCCAGCTATTCTTTCTCTACCTTCTCCTTTTCCAGTCCTGACACTCCGAATTACAACCACCAGAACGACCAGGCTTACTCTGCACAGAGGTTCTCCCAGCATTCTTCATGTGACAGTTCTTATTTGTCCTTTGTCATTCAGTTGAGAGGCAGCAACTTCTGAGGATGTTTACACCTAGCCTCCCTTTATTCTCCTCTTTTGCTTTTTTATTTGTTTTTTTTTTTTATATATTTTTTAAAATTTTTTATTGTAAACAAATGGGGTACAACTTGTTTCTCTGTTTGTACATGAAGTAGAAGCATACCATTTGTGTAATCATACATTTACATTGGGTAACAGCACTTCGAATTGCCTGTTTCCCTGAAGTCTCTCATTGTACTTGAATGACACCTGCACAAGCTGACACTTTCTTATTTACTCTTGTTGCTGCAATTCCCACTTTTAGGAGCAGTGATCAATAAACACTGGATGTTATAAATCCCTTTGGTTTCCAGAAGTAACTGATCTGCTTGAACATTTTAAAATTCACAATTACAAAAAAATCCAGAAGTAATTTCCAGGCTCCATAACCTCTACACACCTACCATCATTAGAATTCACCAGTGCTACTTTTAAAGGATGCAAAGAAAGAGAGAGAGAGAAAAAAAAAAAAAAGAATCCTAAGTACAGACACATAAGTAATGGAGATTAAGAGAGCAGCCTTGCCTGGAGCTTGTGAGTTTTGTGAAGGATTTTGCTTTTTTAGCAAAGTTATCAAATCTTTATAACTGGAAACTTCGATGTGTTGAATATGAATGTCATTTTTTTTCTTGTTCTGCATGAAAGTCATCTCTTCACTTTTGCCTACACTAGAGATAATTGGAGTAAATAGGTTTCTTTCCCTGAATTAAAACTATACAAGAAAAAAATATTAAGATCCTTTGAAGTTCATATTAGGTTTGGTCTGTTTGCCATCTAGTCACTTACATGATTTGCTCCAGGGGATGACTAATTTAGATTTTGGTAAAATTATAGAGGCATCATTTTCATGTAATCGAAACCCAGCTGAACGCTCACATCTCCAGACGTGAGCAATAGTGAGAGTTGGCCTTAAAGGTGGATTAGAGTGTCATTTTGTGTGTTGTTTTGGGGGCTACAATATGTTAAATATGTTTCTATTATGTACCGTGATACCAGAGAACCCAGTATTCAAGATCTCGTCTGCTGAGTTGAAAGAATTGTCTTTAGAAATCCTCTATAAAGTACAAATGGTTAGGAAAATCGATCATTAGATATTAAGTCTGTGATGCTTTTTTTCCTTCCCAGATCACCCAGAAAGGAGGGAATGTGACACAGAAAAAGTTGAGTGTAGATATAAGGAAACTGGCATTCCAAGGCATTATGTGACTTAGAACACTTGGCAAGAGCCAGAGTCAAGGTGCAAATCCAGTCTGGCAAAGGGGAAGACATTCTTTGCTCACTGAGTTGCCGTAGTGAGAGCAGAGTGCTGCTCAGGGTCAACTGGTCTGGCAGATGCAAAGTGTGAAACTGGGTAGGAGGTGGAAAGCACACTTTGGTTTCATAGGACAGAGGGTACAAAACCAGAGGAATGGGAGGCATGATGTACAAATTCATCCTTTATCACGGTTTTATTTAAGTCCTCTGAATTAACCAGGAAAAGAGAAAGCCCACTTTTCTTGCAACTGCCAGTCCAACTTTCTGGATGTCTTTCCTTGCCTGGAGAGCACAGAGCATGGCCTCATGCCAAGCCAAGGATCTCTTCCAACTGTCTCTCCCATGTTCTCTTCCTGGACTGAGACACAGTGAGCAGGTGTATTGATTTCATCTCAGATTCTCCTCTGGATCATTCAACCTACATTCAGCAAGTCGTGTTCTTTTCCTCCTAGAGGTGGAGACACTGTCAGGCTCTCCCTGGAGGACAGTTGACTAAGTGTGCTGAGACTCTGTGCTGGCATCCCTTCCCTTCTCTGGGTTTGTTTTACATAATCACATGCCACAGCTCTTCAAGGAACAATGCTAGAAATTGCCCTGGCTTCACTTCTCCCGACATCTAGGAGGGAAACATAAGTATTTGCAAAGCGCTGCTTGCTCCAAGCTCAGTTCTCGGCAGGTGGAAAATCAATTTTCCCTAATGCCCAACCCCTCTCTCCAGCTCTCCCTCTTCTGCCACGGTACACATGAGAATCACGACAGAGAGGCACACATATTTCTAATTCTCCAGGAAGCAGAATGGGAAACAAGGGGCTTCAGTTTTCTCATCTTTAAGATTTAAAAAAATGAACAAGTTGATCTTATAACCACAGTATCTGTGGTTATGGTCATTGCATTATTATTTTAGTTGTATGGACCTAAAATATGTGCAATGCTTTTGAAGAAATGTCACTCTGAGAAAATTGCAAATTCAGATTCAATCTATTGGCATTCTATGTCTTCCATCTGGTACTAAGTAATTGTGCAACCCTGGTGGTACAATTTCTACTCTTGCATTTTACTGATAGATGAAGGAGATAATCCCTGATTCTTTTTTTCTACATACAAATAGTCTAAGTTATGTACTTTCTGTTTTCCAATTGGTCTGTCTTCTATTTACCTTAAAGTGACAGAGGTTTGAAGAAATTATTTTAGAACTAAAAATAAAGGGGACTTTATTGATCAGTGTCTTTTCTTAACAAGAACAATAATCCAACCAGCAGAAAGAAATAGAGTGTGTGGGGAATGTTTTTATGTCACCAGAATTTTCTTTGCCTTTCTGCAAAAGATGAGCTGTGTATGCTTGGTGAATTTGACACTGGGTCAGATTACAGATGTCCAGAGAAGCTGATACACAGCAAACAAGGAAATAAACGCGTTACCTTTTTTCCTGAGAATATGTCTTAAAACATCACCAAGAATGTTTTCTCAATCATGGCAAAGATTGGACATTTAACTTACAGCAGATATTTTCTCTTTTCTAATGTTCTTTACCTAGCGAGTCAGTTTTCACACACTATTACAATTATTATCCCTTTGCAATTGGATGCTATATGTGTTTTAGAAGTTGATTGCGGGGAGAAGCTGTATATTAGTATGTATAAATTTTAGAGTGTACAACCTATGGAAACTGCCTAAAAAGAAGTGGTAATTTTTCCTCCTCAATGAATGTCTATGGAAGGGACTTTAATTTGCTTATTATTTATAAAAGACAGATTCCAATTAGTTAACCCTCAGATGTTCCATGAGAAGTCTCTCCTGATCAGTTGACTGGGAATTTGTTGTCACTGTGCTGGGAACACTAGTGCTTCAGCAAATAATAGAGCTCTTTAAAAGTAAGGGCTCTTATGCTTTTCCTTCTTATTCTTCGTAAATCATAAAAGCAGTTATTCCACATCAAGGATTTGTTGAATGCAAAATTTGTTCAGGCACTTAGGCGTGGAAAAGGAGAGGGGACAAAAACCTACCAAATCTTTAATGTAAGATCCATGGTTCAATTTTATAACTCCTAATTTATTTATTGAAATAAAAGTACTAAAGGGGAACAAAAGCATTGAGGGATAACTGAGAGACCACGTTTTAAGTGAAGGTTTTATTCTGTGAGCAGTGTTCGCTCCCACTCAAGGTTCTTCTTTCTAACATGTAATATGAAGGAAATGTCCTGTTCTGTAAATTTCATTTCAGCTCTGACACTACAGAGTCAAATTCAAATTTGAGTACAGCAATGGAGGGACTGAAAGTTCCCTATATAATGAAGCCAGAGACAGTTTTCATTTTGGTAGCAGAGCATTGTGCCATTGTTCTTGATGCTGATTAGACACAGAATGCCATCTGTGAAAACATATTAAGTGCCAACACAAAAAAGAGTGGATTTGGAGGGCTTTAATAATCTCCTGTATGAATTCTGCAATAGCAAAAGACACACACAGGACAGTTGCCTACACACCATGACACATATGACCCTTCTTTCAGACCAATTGTTCCCAGAGGCCTTTTCTGCTCCAAACCTTCTCTATGGACAGAGGAAGCTTGGTGCCAAACCCCGTTCAGCCCCGCCTTTTAGAAAATGCAAAAGACACACCACTCCACGTGGTAGGTTGCACTTGAATTTATTCTTTGACATGTAAATCGAAAAAAAAAAAAAAACAAGACGAGCTAGAGTTCTGAAATTCCCGTGTAATCTGAAAATGCATGTGGCTTCATGCTTTTCCCAGTCTCCATAGTATGTTGCTTAATTTCATAATTGAGTTACAGCAGACTTCATGGTGGACTCTTGGGTCTGGAAACAGTGAACTACTCTGACCCACAACACAGTCTGGGCTGTGGCCCTCACAGACTTTTGTGTCTGGAATGGAATCTTCTCAGTGGAACAGGATGGGTAGTTTGGTTTTCTTTTGCTTCACTGCAACTGGATGTTGCAATGCTAGAGAGGAGCTCCTGACAGATGTGTACCAATAGCATCATCAGGTTTACAACTGGAAGAGGAAGGAATCAGGCTAAAGTTTTAACTTCCTAAATGACCTGCCTCATGGTATATAAGACTATAAAGACAATAGAATGAATCAGACATTATTACCCTATGTGCCTGTATGATTACATGACCGGGGTAATTCTACATCATGTTCAACCAGAAGAATGAGAAGTTATGCTTCATTTATGTATGATGTGTCAAAATGCATTCTATTGTCATGTATAATTAATTAGAACAAATAAAAATAAAAAAGGAAGACTATTAGTATGATTTTTTAAAGTATGAATATAATTCCAGTAAAATTTTAAAAAAGAATATGAAGATAGTTACTGTAAATACAAACCCAAATGAACAGCTCTAATTGATTTCAACTTGAGTCTCAAGATCAAAAAACCCTCTGAGTTATTTGAAAGCATCAGGAAAAGGAAAAAATAAATAATAACATTCAGTAATATTTGTGGAACACCTACGATAGCTCAATCCCTTTCTAAACACTCTGCAGGAATCATTTTATTTAATCACCATCACAGTTGTAAGAGGTAAGGACAATTATCATCCCCAGTTTTCCAAGTGGGAGACCTCAGACCAAACCTTGCCTAATGTTCTAGGGCAAATGAAGATCCAATGAAGAAAAAATTGCTTTTTCATTTTTCATCAAATGCATATTACTTCATTTTTTAGAAATAACTTTTAGATAACAGTCATTGGTGATGTTTGCTTCAACCATGACATATGAAATATGCTTCAACTACGTAGATTTAAATAAAAATGCTATAAAATTATTAGGTACTAAAAACATATTTAACATTTATATAGTATTTCCTCTAGACACATCATCCAACTTAAGTTCTTATATTTTATAGAGAATAAAGAAGAAGAAAAGAAAACTAGAAGTTCTATTCATCCAAAATCACACAACAAAGTCAGACTCAAATAGGAATTAGAACCCAATTCTTCTAATTTTGAATTCAGTGTTTCCCCCACCAAAATATAAGGTCTCCTTATTTAGAGAAGTTGAGCTTTGTAAATCTGTGCAGCATGGCATAATGAACAGAGTTTAATATATATATATATATATATATATATATATATATATATATATATATATAAAGCAATGATTTTTAGTAGTTATCTTAAAAATATCCTTGGCTATCATAAAACACCAAACTTCCTGAGTAAAAGAATTCCATGGGGTAGGGGAAAGGACTTAAAAATTGAGTGCTTAGGAATAAAGAGCAAGTAAGGCCAAGGTTTTAAGCCTGTAATTTTGCAAAGTATCCCCAGGAGTGATTTGACATCTCAGGGAACATTTTGTTATTTGACCTTTTGCAACCAGTGCCTGCAGTTGCCTGAATTTGAACATTCTTTTTTTTTTTTTTTTTTTTTTTTCCCAGCTCTTTTCAAAGCCATTTCAGAAAGCGTGGTATTCTGATAACATTAGGTTCCACAATCTCCATGGAGCCTTTTCTTTAAGAAAATGTCAGGGCCTGGGTTAGAGTAATCAAGTCTGTCTTCAAATGCAAAGCTACACCAGGTTCATTGAGAGAGAGGGTGAAAACAGGAAAAATAAAAAAATAAAAATTCTAATACCATGCTTATTTCTCCAGAAAAAATTTTCTAGGTTTAGTGATATAATCATTTCTATCTTTCTCTCCAGATTTTGGAAACATTTTTGTAACATAGACATCAACTGGACAGATAGCATTCAAATCATTATTAGTGGTAGTATTAGGATTAGATTTTGAATATAGCTTGAATTCTTAACATTTTTCCTCCAAGCCTGATATTTGGCATTAACCAACAACCAGGAAAGAGCCTGGTAAGCGCAATTTGCACCCTTGCTTAGAATAGCAGGTGGTACCTACTGAATACTCAAAGTAGGGATAGATTGAGACCATGAAAGCAACTTCTAAACATTAGTTCTTTTCTTAAGAGAACTTACCAAACAGAGGATAGAAGGAAGATACCAGATGCATCCAGTAAGGAAACAACACAGTAGCCAAGTGTCTCATTTTACCAATCAGATAACATGAAATACATAAAGTTGGAGGAGTTATAGTGGAATCATTTCTTTCTAATACTTCTAAAAAGGTGGGCATTTCTTTTTACTAGGTCAGGAGGAAATGAAGGACTCCTGAGAGGAGGATGTGCCACAGCAAGTCCTAGTGAACTGTGGTACCAGGGGCTTAGTGAGTGTCTTAAAGCATAGGTGCTTTCAAACATTACCAGAAATAGTAAATGCAGAATAATGCAAGTTTTGAGCTGAAAAAGGAACAAATGTTATAAAAGATAATAATTTTTAAATGATGAAAAACATGTATAAAGATTAGATTCATATAGAATAAGAATTAACAAATGCTTATTTTCAAATCTATAAGGCAACAGGTTAAAATTATAACCCATATTTCATAATTCAAATGTCCCTGATATTTTGCTGCCTTTTTACCCCTGTTGCATCTTTTATCTTTCTCCAATTATGGAAAATAATGATTAAGCCTAGGATTTGGAATGAAGTTTGATTTAATATTTTCAACACAAATATGAAAGCTTTCCATACTAATCATTGAAATGTGTCTAATAACAGTCAAGTATAGGGTTGGGGAGACATGTAGTAATAGAGTCTTAGGAAACAGAAGGGATTCAACATAGTGGTGATTACAAGAAATATTAATCATTGCAATAACTCTGTGAGGATGCTATGGTGGACTTTCATCATCTCTGTTTTACATAAAAAGGTAACTGAGACCCAGATTGGTTAGTTAAAATAACCCCATAACATCACAAATTAGATCCTGGCAAATTTGGGACAAGAACTCAGATCTTACTATCAATACTTTCCTGTTTCTTCAAAGTGTGGGTGTCAAAAGGCTCTTGCAGAAAATAGACTTTCATCTTTCGAGCAGACAGAGTGTGGCTGGTCATAACTGAAGGCTGTTTTCTATAACCGTCTTCCACTGGGAACCGTGGTCCTTTCCTCAGGTCACAGAAATGGTTTCTACTCATTTGCTCAGTGAAGTGCAATCTGTTAGGCCAGCTTGCAAATATCATATATTGACGCCTTATTCTGTGGTTCTGGAATTGCAAACTCTGACCAATTAATGATAATCCTGAACTCAAATGTGCACAAATGTCTTCCTCTGATTCAACTTACCCAGCTGCGTATAGTTGATAGAAGTGAATGATTCGCTCTTTCTTGGGACTTTGCCAATCTTCCCTGATACCGCTTTACATCCCATTTTGTGTATTAGAGACTTATTTTCTTCCCAAAGTTAGCAGAAATACCCATGCTATTGCACATGCTTCTTGTTGACATCTCTCTTCTAAACTGCTCAAAATATTGTCTGAGTACCCTAAGAACTAAGAGTGAAACATGAATTCATATTCTAAAATTTGTACAGAAAGGGGACTTCTGAAAGAGGTAAATTAGATCTGTTCTTGCCACATAATATTCTACACAAAGACTAACTATATATTAAAGAATATTTTGTTAACTTTGACTATGAACCATGTTGATACATAATTAATCTGCACTTCAGAGTATGAACTGAACAAGAGTATAATTTTACAAAATTGTGAGCTCTACTAAACTGGAAGTATATTAATGGTATTCCCAGATACAATGAAATTGGTATAAACAAGAAGAAGCTTAGTTGCTTTCCTTGTATCCTTGATAGTTGGAGGTAGTCTTTTAACAAAGGTTAAATACTCATATCCCTCAACAGGAATCTTACCTACCAATGTTATAGAAATTATTTTGCAAAACAATTGTCTTTAGGAAGCTGTATGTAATACCTTATGTATACGTTATGCCTTACAGAGTATACAACATTTCCCTTACCATTAGCAAATGTGGTTTGTATAACAACCTTAGCAGTAATATTCTTCTCACTATTTTTTTGGGAGAATTTAAATGACTTGTTAAATGTCCAGGTACCTTGTTATTCTTATCCTCTGTTATCACTACGCTTTGTACTTAAATCCTGGCACTAAATCTGCTCCTGGGAACCATAATGCACTTATGTAATACATGTTTTAATATCTAGTCAGATGTTTGCAGGAGTGAGACTTAATTATGCTGGGAAATTGCATTCGCTTTTGGTGGATAGAGAGGAAAATATATTCATTTGTATATAGAGTTTCTGATTTCTCAGTCAGAGTTGTTTTATTCATATAGATCCCAAGGTGAATTAATTCAGTTTCTTGCTGCATTTTTGGAATGTGATGGTAGATTCAGAATAATGAATTGCACTATGAAAGACCACACTGGGCAAGGCATCTGTAGTGGCTTTATTGGAGGTTGAAAAAGCAAAGCTACTACACTGATTAGTAAAGAGAATTGTCTAGCAGAGGACTGCAAAAAACTGTTACTAGTGAATCCCTCATTGTGTGAACCTACAGAACAAGCACACTCGAAAGGATTTGCAAAATTTGGTTTTCCTTGCATCCAAAGCTATTCTTCAAGAGGAAAACTTCACAGTTGTTGATTCTGCCGGGCTGGTTTTCCAGATGAGTTCTCAGCCTCCTAAGGGTACTGTGTGCTGCTACATAAGGTTCAAGAGTAAATGAAGGCAGTATTTGTTTGAAGCTGGGGACTCCAGTTATTCAAATCAGCTTTCTGTATTAACTGCACTCAACAATTACTGCTTTTCTCTTTCTCCTCATCTTTATCTCCATGGTACTATCCACTGGTTCAAAATGAAGAGATTGTTTTCTATAGAAAGTGTGTGGGTTTGTGAAGCAGGAGTCTTGGGCCTGCTTATAGGAAACTCTCTCTTGGGTGAAGTGTACTTCTTTGATGAGACTTAATTGCTTAATCTTCAAGGGGACAGAATTGCTTGGTATAGACCAATTCTAAGCTCTTTTCAAGCTCTGATTCTCTGCTGCATGTTTGATAACATTTCTTCTATGATTATTAGGGAACAGAATGGTGCTTAATTGATTACCCTACTTTGTAACAATTGAATAATGAGTCTTATACTACGTGCTAGAAGGTGCACCAAGCCCAGGTGATATATGAATTCTGTGTATGTTAACAATAACCCTACCAGGTGGATTCTATTACTATCCCTATTTTACAAATAAGGATGTTGAGGTTGGGTGAGTTAAAGAAGTTGCCTAAAATCACACAGCCGGTTAGTGACAGGACTAGGAATTTTGAACCTAGCTCATCTGATGTGACAGCCCTTGTAGTGGACACTATTTTTGTCCTACCACCTTATCTCCATCCTAGAGCTAATGCATCCCTTCCCTGGATACTTGTTCATTGGCTGCTAACAACTCAATGCTTTCCCCTTCTTCAGGGAATGCAGTTATTTGATAGGAGATTAAGACTACCCTACCTCAGTGTGCAAGAAACAGATGACTCACCTCTCACCTTGCCTCCAGGAGAAACCAACACTGCAGTGGGTTGTCACAGAGCCTCCTGGAGTCTCTCCCATGCAAGCTGAAACCTATTCACATTGCTTAACTTTTACATTAGTGACAATTTTTATTTTTCATTATATTTTTCCCAATTGCCCTTTTGTTTTGTTCTTCAACATTTGAACTTGAAGAACAGATGAAATAAAAACAGTGAATTTTTTAAAATGGAAACAAACCCATTAGACTTAACACGGAGATTGCGAAGGGCCTGTGCAGCAGCAAGCCCCTTTGTTCTTTTCTGGCAGAGAAATGGAATCACCAATGAATGCATTGCTAAGTATCATGCAGCCTGATAAGGTTGGTTTCCCTCGCTTCTTTTCTTTATGGTAAAAAGTTAATATTGCTAATAGCAGTTGTGATCTTACATTGGCATGTCAAGGGATTGGGTTAAGCAAGATATGTAGAAAAAAGAATACTTCCAAATTCAGCAACTTATAAAATGAAAATTTAATATTTTAAAACCTCATGTTGATTTCTGCCTTGGTCTTAATGATGTTGTATAGTTTACCCAGGATTTTCATCATGACATTCTGAGATAAAGCATTATTCATTATAGGAATTTGTTATTCCTTCTATATAACTAGATGCTGAGAATATTAAAAAAAAAAATAGTACAGCTATTTCCTAGATGGAGCTCTGGATTATAATCCAGAGTGTAATCTAGGAGTCACACCAATCACGTACTCTAGATTATGATTTTACTGATTGATATCTTACTGTGAGATCTTACTGAAGACATTGAATCCAGTAATGACTTTTTGGATGCTGGTATCAATTAATTGATATTTAAAGCATGAAAGGTATGCATTCTATAAAGATAAAAATATTAGAATTGCAGTCAGAGGTATCGGCATATGAAAAGTCCCTAAGACAAGAAGTAGTAGAGTCAGGTAGGGGCCTTTAAGGAACTGCAAGAACTCCAAACAGCAAAGAAACACTAGTCAAAATGAAGCTGAAGATGTAGTCAGAGGAAAGACCATATGACAGGTTACAGGCCAAGTTAAGGAATTTCAGCGTCTGATATCAATGGGCAATAATTGAAAGGATCAGAGGTCTGTATATGTGTATGACATGACCAGAGTGGCAGAGAACATTCTAGAAGTTGGGAGCAATGTATGACAAAGAAGAACAAAAGAAAGAAAAGTACTTCCTTGGGGAGGCAGAATGTAAATCAGGTGGACTGGAAATAAGCTGGGAACATTATAGATGGTGAGGGATAAGGCTGTAATGGTTCAGTGTGGGTAGCTGGCACTATTTTTGTCCCACCTCCTTATCTCCATCCTTGAGCTGCTGAGTCCCAGATGAAAGGAGCAGTACCAGATGTGTGAAGCAGTGAGAAATGTGAAGGGAAGGTGCAGAACACACACATATTCTAAAAGGAAGAGTTGAGTCCAGCACAGTCCAGTTGAACTGCTCTACACTGCCCAATACAGATTATACACCAGTCACTAGGCACCTGTAGTATTAAGACCTTGAAATCGGGTTTATACAACTGAGGAACTGAAGTTTTAAATTTTATTTAATTTTAACTTTTATTTCAGACGGCTATCATTTTACACAGCACAGACCTAGACACACTGTGAAATTTGTGCACGTGGTGGTGCTGGTGATTTTGGTGTGGATGGCCAGAAGCTTGAAATGGGAAAAGGGTGTGAAATTTTCGAGGAATCTGGGAAAGAGCTGACATCAGGAAGAACAGAGGCAGAAGAGTCACAGAAGCATGTAATGCAAATATTTAATTTCCTCTGGCTAGGCTTTAGGGAACATGAAGGGAATAACAGAACAGAAAGACATAGGTTAGATTCAAATTATAGACAACCTAGAAGCCAGCATATGGAGTGGATTTTTTGAAGAGGAAAATGGACCTGGTTAAATTTTGTGAAGGTTGACATTATTTAATTAAAACTTTCAGAAACCTACTTGCCAGAAACTTCAGTGGTGGTGCATAAGATCGATTAACATCTGTTTGTTCTATTGGAGCTCTGGTGCCATAATGTAGGGATGATAAGCTGGCATGGCTTTTTAAGCCTGAGAACTCCTTGACAGGCAAGGCTACAATATAGCTCTCTGTTTACCCTCCCTTGACCTCTCAGAAGCTAGAGAACACTGTGTGTATTCCAGAACAGTTAGTGAGAGGCTAAACTACCACCGGGAAAGGTGGGCAGGTGACAGATGCCGCAACTGCTTGGAGGCAACACGCAGAGAAGTAAGTAGCTGATTAATGTGGAAGCCTTTCCTCCCTCTGATCATGCTCTAGATCTCTCCAACTCAGCGCCTGGGATTGTGCCCATGGACTGGGAATTCACCTCAAACTTCGAGGCAACTGATCTGGAGAAAACCTTGGGACCAAATGAAAGGCAATATTGAAAAAGTTTATTTATTTATTTTTTAATTTTCGTACTGTATTTAAGATTCTGCAGAAATTTAAAAGTAAAATATGTTTTATAAATAAATAATTTCAGAGTACCTTTCAAAGTGTTTGCATCTCTGGCCAGCTCACCCCTACCCCCGACTACATATGTAGCTCTGCCCTTTGTTCACATCATGTTGGAGCAGGGCTTCGCTGGTCAGTTTATTTTTTCCCTCACTCTGACAGGTTAATATGAAATATCATTATTTTATTCTGCAATTCACTGATCACTACTGAAGTTAAAAATATTTTCATACATTTAGTACCCATGAATTCTCCACTTTTTATTTCAGCTTAGTTAAAAATTTAGGTGTCTTTTCTTGGTGAATAATGGGAACTATTTATGTATCTGTGATAGGAGTCTTTGATTTTTTTTTAATTTTGTAATATTTTATTTAAGTGTTGCATTTTGCCTTTTAAAACCAGGTATAGAATTCTTTATGAAACATAATTTATGAGTTTTACACAGTAAACATTTTCATACTTTAATATTTTACATTATGCTTGATAAAACCTTTCATACATAAAGATCGTAAAGATATTTTATATTTTCCTTATGTGGTATTTATATTTGCTCATAAATTTGGATCTCTGATCCATTTTAAATTTATTTTGTGTGCTAGGTTGAGGTATAAATCTAATTTGAGAAAATGACTTCTTCAAATGAAAATCCAACAAAATTTATCACTTGCTTCTGGTCAAAATCAACTGCCCAGAATTATGACTCAGATTCAGATGTCTAATGAAGAATGATGAATAGATTTGATGCATTGTCTCACATCTCTATCTGGGTTGGAGAGAGACAACAATCGTGTTCCCATTTACCTGTTTAGTTTAGAATCAGTTGTGAGATCCCACAGATCTTAATCTCCATATCACCTAATAGAGCACTGTACGCATAACAGTGCTTAAAAATATTTTTTGACTTAAAAGAAGAAACTAAAAAAAGGAATATAGATTATAACATCATTTAAAGTTAACCTAGCAGAATACTATATGCTCTAATCAACCATTTTTAATAGACTAAGAATGATAGAAGAAGAACAAAGTGAAGGTATATCTTAGGCTTTTCATTTTTTTTTTTTTTCATTTTCATGACAAACTAATTAGGACATTCAGCCCAGTGTCTGCACATAATAGGTCCTATTAATGTAACTAGAAAATAATTTTTTATTGTTTCAGGTTTCAATGGAGACAAAGAATTATCTCCCATGAAATCATTACATTTTTAAGAGACAGTTTCATGTATGAAAGAAGTTAAACACCCTACTAAGTTCTGAATTTTAATGCTTTCACATTATTTAGGTTTTTTTTTTTTTTTCTTCTTCTTCCTTCTGTGGTTTTGGAGAGGGAATAACCTCTGGTACGCTTAATCACTGAGCCACATCCCCAGCCCTTTTCAATTTTCACTAAGCTGTTTAGGGTCTCACTAAAGTTGCTGAGGCTGACTTCAAACTCACGATCTTCCTGCCTCAGCCTCCCAAGTCACTGGGATTACAGGCGTGTATGCACCCCTGCTCCTGGCTCAGGCTGATATGATTTTTTTAATACTACAACAGAAAAACAGAAAAAGTAATTAGAGTCTCATGTTTTGCTGACATTGATGGTTGCTTCATAAAACTAAACATAAGAAGCTTGTAAAAAATAAGGAAATACCCTATGTAAATGTATGATTACACAAATGGCATGCCTCTACTTCATGTACAAACAGAGAAACAAGTTGTACCCCATTTGTTTACAATAAAAAAAAATAAGGAAAGAGATGGATGGACAGTCATGGCTGTTATTTTGAGTGCTGCCTCCTTGACTCAAACATAGTCTACTCCTGTACATTCTAAGTTTGGACCAAAGTAGGGACGGAACTAATTTATTAAAGCTATAAATTTAAAAATCAAATGTTAGGATAAATCAAGGGGAAGAATAAATTTGAAGTGTTTGAAATAACCACCTTTGATTTGGTGGGCATTTAAACCTTTCTGGTTTGGGGAAATCACTGATGCAGCACTTTAAGGGGATTTGATTTGATAGGCTCCTCAGCCCGAGAGTTTTTAAGAATACAAAAAGCACCATGGCCTTGAAGATAAGACAGGCATCAGGCTGTCACTCTGAAACTGCTTTGCTTTTAAATGACTTGTTCCCAAGTTTGAATCCATAATCCATTGGTAGAAAAGCTTTAGATTTTCTGGTAAAGATGAAAGGTGCTCAGAAACTCTTCCCTATAATAGAAATTCACAGATAAGTACACTATGGAAGTTTAGACTCTGACCTAAAGCCAGCTGGAGAATTGAATTGAGATAATTATCTTGCTAATGTTGGGCAAGATTAAAGTTCACCTTTAAAGAGACAGATCATTAACGTGGAAGTACAGATTCTCATTCACGTACATGATAGAGAGGAAAGAAGTTACTAACCTTGGGAGGTTTTACTTAAAATATTACAATTTGCAATTTTTAATTTAAACATTTAAAATGTGGGGAAACTCAAGGATATGGAAAATAGCAAAAAAAAAAAAAATACTCACGGATGATATTAAAAAAATAAACCAAACCAAAACAAATGAACAAACAAAAACCTCTCTTTCTTTGTATTTTCCATACAGAATAAGAGGTCTTGCATTTTCTTTTAGTATTCTGATCAAAGAAATGAGAAAGAGAAAGATGGACTTTATAGAGGCCATCTCAAATAAAATGTTTTTACTCCTCAATCATACCCTGTGTCTATTCTACTTGAAGTTAGGACAAAAGCAGAGACTAAACTAATTTATGAAATGCTGTAACTTTAGTTTTATACCAGAAAAATTAACTCAGAAAAGCGTAATCTTAAGAGTTAGATAAAATCTACTTATCGTTAATAAAATATTTCTACTTTCAAACCTTGAGGCACAAAGACTTGTACTAAACTAAAGAGTTTCTACTCAGTGATCTTTGAGAGGGTACAGATGTCCCTCAGGAAGCCTAATGCCCCACTCTGCACCAATTTGTGATCCCTGCATCAACCAGGTTTAGCTTTAACAAGTAGAGAGATAAAAATCTACGGAAAGGCAGTGCCAAGGGACATTCAAAGTGCCACCAAGGAAGCATTGCAGGGTGTGGGAGAGTTTTGAAGAGGGGCTTACGGACTTTCTATCTCATCAGTTCTCAAGAAAAGCAGGTAAAACTGAAAATGTCAAAGAACTGGACTGGAGAGTGACACCCCACAAAGCCAGGCTTCTTAGGGTTTCTCATTTCAGATTAAATCAATATAGGCACAATGCCAAATAGTTAGGCCCAGACAAATGATTTGGATTTAATTATCTATGTATTTTAGGACAAAGTATATTTTATTAAAGAAAAAAAAAAGCAACATTTGAAAAGTGATCCCATGTGTTTCTCTCATGTCATGAGCACAATTATGGTTTTTGAAACCAATATTCTCTAACAATATATAGAAAATATAAATATACTGTAACTGAGACATAATGCCATTTTATGTTCTGTAATTTTGAAAATTAAAATGTTTTAAAACTTTACATGGAATGATACAAAATGATAGACATGGAATTTTAACAAAAACATGTATATCATGATTTAACAAAGTTAAACACTTCAAATTGTTTTATAGTAAGTTGTTCTTATGCATAGCTATATGGTTATTCCTTAATTCCTTAGTACCTCTAAGCAGTATACTTACTGGGTTATTTATATAAATTCCATTTTAACCCAAATGTTTTATGATACACTTTTTGAATTTTTTCTTTGTATTTTAAATTTACAAATGCAGCCATTCATTTGTTTATTCATCAAGCAAGATGCCCAGTACTGATTGTGCAATGGTGAACTAAAATAAGCACTTTTAATGAACTTAAGCGGGTACCATCCAATAAGAAAGAGAGGTATTCAAAATTCACCTTGTAAGTGAATGAACAATTACAAGTTAAAATAATTTATATGATAAAAAATCATATGATTCAGTAAAAATATAATAAAATATCTCATCATAAGAATTGGGCTATAAATTCTGAGTAACATATTCATTTGTTATTGTCAAGCACCAAGATAGTCCTCTCTGGTGTGTGTAGATAAAGGTCTAAGAAAGGCAGGAAATGCTGACAAAACTTAGAATGTACCATATTTCAGGCAAGATAGGCAAAGCATGAAAACAATATCCCTACCAAACAAAAATTTTATATATAGCGTGTCAAATATGAAAAGAAGATTAAAAACCAAGAATCATCTAAAAGAAGAAAATACGATCGATGCTCTTAAAATGATTTTTTCCCACCTAGTAGTTAACATTATTTCCTAAAGAATCAGGATTAATTTCCCATTGCATTTTTTTTTAAGTCAAGTATTTAGAAGAGAGTGTTCAACATAGCCCTCATAAACTCCCCATTTAAATGTGTGTTCAGGATAGTTAAACAACCTGCTTATATTTAAATATTTCCCAGCTTTTGATATGGGTTGTGCACTACTGTCTCTATTCTACTCCAGGGGACTACGTGGTCATGACTGTCTACTTTGATCTGAGCAGAAGAATGGGGTACTTCACCATACAGACCTACATACCCTGCACACTCATTGTGGTCCTATCCTGGGTGTCCTTCTGGATCAACAAGGATGCTGTTCCAGCCAGAACCTCTTTAGGTGAGATATGTTTCTTTGCATTGTGGTGTCCCAAGACAAATTCATAGCACAAGCAATTTTTCTTTCCTCTTCTAAGTTTATTTGCTCAAAATTCAGCCTGCAATTATATAGAAGTTCATTTATTTCATCTTTAAGAAAACTAGTACATTTTAAAAAGGGCTTATTTACAATTATTTTAAATAATTGTATTTAATAATTACATAATAATTAAATAATTCATGCCGACCTATACCCAAAATACACTGAGCCTAATATGTTAGGACTATTACTTGTCGCTGAGTAGGTGTTGCATGACATGCTTACATGTCATTGCAAATCAGAATGTAAATGTCTTCTGCATTTCCAGTTTTAAAAATAGCGTTTATTTTACAATTATTGAATTGATATTGGAAGTAACTGGCACTTTATAGAAGATCCATCAAACAGATTATTTTTTTGAAAAACACACTTACCTGTGACATAATGAACAAAAGACCAATTTTAAGATTATTTGAAGTTTTCTCCAAATATTACATATGATGATATTTATCTTAGATTCTCCATGTCTTTTTCCTCACCTGGGGAAGAAGTATTAGGTAGACTAAATCAAAACCACGGGAACACAGGAGCGCCGGAGTCTAGGTCCATGAATGAAACTTTAAAGCCTTAACTAAATAGAAAGCAAGGGAAATGTAATTATGAAACCACAATCCCCTCTCAACAGCTACGTGAAACCTAGAACCACAGCCTTTGTCAGCTCCCTGGCTAGAGAAGTGTCATCATGTATAGTTAAGAATTGAGGTTTTGAAGTCAAATCTGAACTTCCAGTCATACATACTGTATGACCTTGGAATGCCCTTCAATCTCTCTAAATCAGTTTTCTCACTTGTAAAACATGTAACATTTCTGGTTCTTAATTTGCAGACTCTATTTGGGTTATATAAGGTATTCTATGCACAGCACACTGAACGGGGTGAAGACTCAGAAATGGTAGCTACTAAGTAGTTGTTTCTGACAAAATGATCTGTACTAGGTTATTAAACTGAGGGCAGAAGTGATTATGGGAAAAGAGACATCATTTGCATATCTGTCCTCTTCCAAACCTAATTTAGTTTCCCATCTGTTTCCAAATGAAGTTATTTTGATTTTTTCCTGTTATATGCAGTACTTTTTGTTACAAATCCTATTCAACAATTCAAATATCTTGTCTAATGCTTCATGCTGACACATACCCAAAATACACTGAGCCTAATATGTTAGAACTATTACTTGTCACTGAGTGGAAGGTGTTGTGTGACATGTTTACATGTCACAGCAAATCAGAATGTACATGTCTTGTGTATCTCCAGTATACTCCCTGGCACATAGCTGTTACCTCAATGACCATTCAAGTAATGCATATTTCAATGAATTGATGGGACAAATACATTGATATATTCCAATCTACCCTCTTCTCAAAAATATTTTGAGGAAAATATTTCAGTCACTTTCTCCTCTTGAAGCCTGGACTCTTATTGGTCAAAATCACTTTTATCACCCCTTAGTCAACTCATTTCAATTACCCATGAACTGTGTTCATTCGCTTGTTAGCAGAAGGGTTGCAGGTGAGTGAGTTAAGAAATGAGGAACCGATTCCTGAGCAAGAAACAGATACACACTTCTCTTTCTTGATGATTTATGAATAGATCAAGCACATTCAGTATGTTCCCTATAATTTCTCTACTCTTTGTAACGATTACAAATAGAAGTTGTAATGATAACACAAACTATCACAAAAATTTTAGAGTTAAGGAAGTAAAGTGTTGCAAGGTTATACAGTTTATATAAAGTTACACAGACAATAGGTAATAGATATGCACCTTGGCTAAGTGAATGTTGATTTATTCTGGGTGTGGGGCTGTGCTAAAGGCTGGTTGTGGTAAAGGTGAGGAGCCAGCCTGAGCCAATATGGCTCTTTTAACTTTGCTGTCTCACTCATCTAAATCAGTGCCTCTTAAATTCAATTACATATTTATGTAACTAGGAGCACTTTTTAAAATAAGAGTCTTCAATACACTCCCAAAATAAGCTTATTTACATTGTCAAGGGCATGGCCTGGGCTTAGGATTAAAAAAAATTCAGTTGATTTTAATGTGCAGTCATCTTTTAGAACATTGCTCTAGAATTCATTGAGTTCCATTATCTTTCCCAGTGTTCATAATCAAGAGTTAAATGAGATGAACATGAACACCTGCTAACTTTAACCTTATTGCCAGAGAACAGTCAAAGCCAAGTTGTTTGCTGAGTGAGATAAATATGCCCACATTGCTCAGACACATGTGCTATTTTCTGTGCCTAGACCACCAGAACACAGGCAGTGGTCATTCTGGAGCTTAGAACACGTGACTGTAGCTACACAGGGGTAGCTGATAAGGTTCAATTGTGTTTCAGTGATGATACACCAAAAAAGTAAAATGCCCACTGGTATTTTTTAACAAAGTAATCTGAGTTGAGCTAACTTCCCTGAAAAGCTTACTTCATGCCAAGACTGGAGGACTTGGTAAAAGCTATGGATATTTTTCATTTACCTCCAGTAAGGGAAGTTTAAGGTCTTTGTTTAGCAAAACTAATTTTAGAAAGCTATCTTATTATTGGTTAGTGAATCCGGGAAACCCACCATGTCGTCACTTCTCGTTCTTGATGTCATAGCCATTTTCTTTCCTGTGGCTCCAGGTAGCTCCCTAAAAATATCATATAGTGATTCTTCAGATTACACCTTATATGACTGTGATCAACTTCTATGTCGCCTAAATAATATCTTCCACATGTGCCAGATCAGTGTTTAATTTGCATTCAGAACAGCTTTGCTTAAACTATCACACACTAGATTTTCTAAAATGAACTCCTCTCGGGCATCTACCATAAATACTGAGATTTTCACTTGTCACAGGTCAAATATGGCATGAGACCTGATCACGAAATGAAGGTCAAGGCTCCAATTTAATTTTTAAGTTTTCCACAAAATTTAGGAGCTGTAATTGGGTACAATCAAGCATTTCAACTTGGATTAATGCATAGATAACCCAATTAAAGTTTGTTTTTACTCTAAAAAATAGATCTTCCTTCTCCAAAATAAAAGATGCCAATACCTAACATTTACTGAGACTTATGAAATATTGGCACTCCATGTTGATAAGTTTTCTAACACTGTATCAAATACCCAAGATAAATCAACTTCAGAGGAGGAAAGGTTTATTTTAGTCCATAGTTACTAGACCCTGTTGCTCTGGGTTTGTGGTAACACAGCATACCCTGGTAGGAGTGCATAGCAGAGGAGGCCTGCTCACCTCATGAAAGCCAGGAGCCAATGACAGAGACCAGAAAGGGCAGAGGTACAATATGCCCTTTGGGGGCACAACCCCAGTGACCTAACTTCATTCTCCTGCATACTGTCTACTTACGGTTCTACCATCTTCCAATTGGGCAAAGCTGAGGATTCAAGCACCTGGACCTTTGGGGGACATTTTACAGATCCAAAGTATGCTCTGTGCACATTATTTAATTTAATATTCACAAAAGCCTCATGAAATTTCGCACTACTTCCCTACCTTCCATCCTCTGTTGGTAGATGAAGAACTTAAACCTTCCTAAGATTCCTCCACAACAGCACGAAAGACCCTCAGGCCTGTAATACTTCCTCAATCAGGAATCTACATAAGCTCCCAACTCTCTGATGCTTCATGCAGCATATCATTCATATATTTAAAGTCAGGCTGCTCAGGTTTGTATCTCATCTCTACAACTTACTAGCCTGGACAAGTGTTTATTCTTCCATGCTTGGTGTTTTTCAGTTATTAATAAAAAGGTGACAGTTATAGGACACATCACAGGGAAATTAGGAAGATTTTCTTTGATAATATATAAAATACTTGACAAAGTGCCTTGCCACTGAAATTTGACTATCTCCTACATGTGAATTTGGATTACTATTCTCAAATGTAGGATGAGCCTCTTGAGTCTTTCACATATATATTATCCATTGACACCTTATTTCACATTTTCCTTCAACAAGTATTTATTGAATCCCAGCACTATGCTCTACAATGGGGTTACAATGATTATCAAGAGAGATCTGTTGTTACAGAATATGTCAAACAGAAAAGGGGAAATGTAATACTGTATAAACTGTAGACACTTATAGCCATAGTTTCCTTGATCACTCTTCTCTTCTTCCAAAACTTGATCTTTCCTATTTTCTTTCCTTGGTCAAAAATAATTGTCATCTGCCATCATTAAATAATGGAATCTTTGTGAGTTTTCTTCCCCCATGAGAAATATCACAAAACTGAAGATGGTAAAGTCATGGAGCTACTATTTCAGAAACACCTAAAGACACTTCCAGTCACTACAGGAAATGTAGACTTAGAATCCTACAATGATGAAATTTAAGGTGAACTTTCAAGTAACTATTTCAAATGATGGGGAAATCAAAGCCCAGATGATTAAGATGGGTAACTAAGTTCTAGAGCAAGAGCTAGAAAACAACTTGTATGCTGAATCCCCATTGCGTTTTCCACACACAACACAGGTTTTATGGCAGAACCTGTCACCTCTTCCTGGTTTGCAGCAGGTTGTCTTAATTTTGTACCCTGTCACGAAACAACTATTGGAATGGGCTAGTTTGCTTGGAAAATGTCCCAGTATATATTCAATGTTTGTCACAATAACTGATGCATAGTGGACATATAATAATATTCATGGAGAGAGTGCATTAAGTTCAGTATGTCTCCTTTCTCACCATTAAATCTGCCTATCATAAGTCACACACCAAGGTTAGTTTCCATGGTGACTTAGTAACTCAAAGTACTGATGCTATCACACCATCAATTCTATTGTGCCTCTTTTTAGGTATCACGACCGTCCTGACAATGACCACCCTCAGCACCATTGCCCGAAAATCTCTCCCCAAGGTCTCCTATGTCACAGCAATGGATCTCTTTGTGTCTGTTTGCTTCATCTTTGTTTTCTCTGCGTTGGTGGAGTATGGCACCCTGCATTATTTTGTCAGCAATAGGAAACCAAGCAAGGACAAAGACAAAAAGAAGAAAAATCCTGTATGTATCATTTCTTATTGGGACCATAGAAATGTTTATACAGAAAGTTTACCTGGTTTTGTCTTAGTTTGGTTTTGTTAGCTTTTCTGCAAGTCAGGGTTCAGCACTTTGGGCTTCAAGATGAAAATAGAATGTGTGATTGTTGACCAGACCATAAATAGATTCATTTTATGGCCATTAGTTACTTGAGAGAGCCCTGATTATCTTAGAATCCTTATGCAAATGTAACTACTTGATTTCTTCATTTTGTGAGGATTAAAGCCATTTCTGAGTAATCTATCCATTTACTAATTGCTACTACTCTAGGTTTCATTGGTTTTTATGTTTATGCCCAACTTACTCTCATATTTTAAAGTCACTGGTGTTTTCTGTTAAAACTTTCATTCAAGGCGTTCCACTAAGAAGTCACAGGTTTTTGAAGTTTCAAGGTTCACAATGCTTTTGCAAATAGTGTGTGTGTGTGTGTGTGTGTGTGTGTGTGTGTCTGTGCACACGAGCATGCATATGAACATTGCCAGTTGAGGACGTCTACTGATTGCATACTTAACATGCATCTCTTTGTTTTTAAAACAAATGGTTCATGATTGCGTGGACAAGTTACTTAGCCTCCTTTTTTTTTTTTCTTTTTCTCATATATAAGATAAATTTAATATTATTCAAAATGAATGCCTTCTGGGGCTGCTGTGAGGAATAAATGTGGTAATGGAGGCAAACAAACAAACTATAAAAACATTACCAAAAATTGCATGAAAATACGTATTGTTAGCAGCTGGTCATGAAAGTTACCGTTAATGGTCTATGCAGTTACCAGCCTGAATTTCTTTCTGTGTTGATGTGATTTGGATACAGGTAGGATGACTTCTACTTGCACTAAAATTTAAACAGAGGATAAGGCAAAATTATAAATGCCTAAAGCAATTTTCTTTTATTGTGGGTGTTAGTAGGCTTGGTTATGGGTGGGTAACCCATTTTCCCACTTGAGTGCAGTATCTGACTTATAGGAGCTTGCATCAGAGTTAAGGTCCATTCTCTTCCAAGAGAGGACGAGGGTAATGGCCCTACCCTCCTGGACTTACAGTCTTTCCTGGTCTTCTGCTCTCAGGGCCTCGAGGGCCTTGACAGTGGCTAGCTATTTGACTCATGGACTTTGGGAACTGAATTATAAGGGAATCTGACTGATTATAGGTAATATCTTGATGCATCTTCAAAACCCAGGTGAATTTCAAAAAAATGTTCATGTTTATTTGACCATGAGACTGTGTAGTAGGTAAAAAAAGAAGCAACATTATTCTAGATGATTAGCAAAAAGGAATTGTTTATTTTTAATTTCCAAAATGTTTATTATGCTTTATGCAGTCCTTCCTTCCCTAGCTGTTTTGCTTCTCTCTACTTTTTCATTTTTTCTCTCCTGGTTTTAATTTTCTTGTTGTGTTGTGTTGTTTGGTTTTTGTTTGTTCCCCCTCCTTCACTTTCCATTTCATTCTTCCCCAAGAGGATGTCTCTATTGACACTCAGCATTATTACCTGCCAGCGTCACAAGGATGTGAGGGCTGGCTCTCAGATGAATTCTGAAGAGCCCTTTAGAAGTTCTTTGGCCTTCTCTATCTGCTGTGTCACTGCAGAGTGGATTTTGTTGCTGAGTTAGACACAGATGAATTCCTTTAACCAGGGTCTTGGAAATAGCAGAAGAAATAAAGAATGTAGAGAGGAAGAGGGATTAAAAAATCTGAGAATGTGAAAACAACCAGGTGATTTAATTCATTTCCCCCTCTAAACAAATTTGTTAATTTATCAAAGCTAGAAAAAGCCTAAATGGTGAATGAGCTGCTGAAATTTCATCTTCCTGTTTAATATACCCTTGGCTTATTGTATCAGGACTCAACACTAACATCAGGTCTCCTTGATGACAGTGAGAAAATAAATCCATAGTATTTCCATATCAGAAAGCCAGACAATAGAAAGTTTCCTCATAGGTGAACAACACTGGATTTTGCAGTCAGATAACTGTGGACTAATTTATTGAAAATTTCATTAGTATCACAAAATTCTGTTTTCCAACTTTAGGCATATACTTTATCCCAAGCTCAAAAGGTTCCTCTGTGTTTATAATTTCAGTTTATTTTACTTACTATGTTTTCAAAATGTATTTTTAATTTATCTTATTTTGTCTCTCTCTCTTTTTTTTTTTTCTTTTCCCTTTTCCTTCTTTTTATTAAAAAAAAATGCTATTCTCTTTTCTGTCTACAAACCCAAAGCTTCTTCGGATGTTTTCCTTCAAGGTATAATGTTTTTGGAATGGAAATTCACTGCATGCCACTGCTAAATTTAACTATTAACGCTTCCATGGTGTTTTATTTATGTTGTTATAAAGAGAAATTTAAGCATTCTACTAGAAATAACCTGTTTGAGATGAAGGGAGATCTAGAGATTTCTAGAGTTGATTCTACAACTATACACTAGCTCTCATAGGTTTTGATCTTATACAAAGCTCAAAAGTTATCAGGCCTATGAGAGATATCATAGGTAAAGAAGGTCTCTTTACACATGAAAACCAAAACTGATCCTCTCTCCTCAGATGAACATGGGATCCAATTCTACTGGTTAACTTTACCACATATGTACCCTTTTAGAAGTAAAATTTAACTTTGTAAATACTAATTTTAAGAATGGAATCTAGGGGCTAGGGAGATAGCTCAGTCGGTAGAGTGCTTGCCTTGTAAGCCTAAGGCCCTGGGTTTGATCCCCAGCACGCAAAAAAAAAAAAAAAAGAATGGAATCTAAAATGTTGTTTTGTAAAGTCAATCTCTATTTGTCTGAACTATACTTGCAAATTTTTTAAGAATATTTCCTTTAAAAGTCTGAATTTAAACATCCATACTTTTCTTCTACAGTAATTATCAGAGTTGTTGACTCTGAGAAATATTGCAATGAACATTTCTATTCAACTCTAATATCTGATTTAGACACATTATTTATATTACTACAAGTAATATAAATTTATATTATTATAAAGCCAAGTTTGCCAAATTAACATTAAATAAATCCTTCAGTTTTTCAGCAATTTTATTATTGGTCCAGCAGCAAAGGTTAGATTAGCATGTGGTTATTTGGAACTAGTTTCTCCTCAGATGCTAAAAAAATTTAACAGGTAGTTACATTCTTTATTGAATGTTTCATTCAGATGTAGGTCAATATTACTGTTATTTTTAAGCTTCAAATTGGTGAAGGTCAGACAAAGTGCTCTAAAAACTTAAGCTATCCCTTATGGTATAAAATCAGGAAACATCTATTTTTACATATATGTTAGCATTTTCTATTAACATCATTTAATATACTTGTTCAATATAATGAGGTACCCTATTTGCCTATAAGTAAGCATGACATAAAATTTGATTTCCAAATAGATGCATTTTTATTTCTCTGTTTCACTCACATGCAGTACCATTAAATGCCTTCATGTAACCAATCTCATATCTAATAATTATTAGAATAAGATTCCATGTAGTTTGATTTAAATCTTCAAATTTGAGTTCTTTTGGTGTTCAATATTCTTGCTGTAGCTATTAGCTTGATGATATTATTTTCAGCTGCACTGCTTAAGCTCAAAATTTGAAATATGCAAATGTGCTCTCTTTCTAAGTTCAATTTTACCATTGTAGATCATGATGTCATAGCAATTTCCTGAGTACCCATTTTCAGATTCATCATCACATTGGTGACATTATGGAAAAATCATCTAGGATTTCTCAAGCATAACTACTAACTCGGATTCCTCTCCTTCCCTACCCTTGTCTCAGGCCCCTACCATTGACATCCGCCCAAGGTCAGCCACCATTCAAATGAACAATGCCACGCACCTTCAAGAGAGGGATGAGGAGTATGGGTACGAATGTTTGGACGGCAAGGACTGTGCCAGCTTCTTCTGCTGCTTCGAAGATTGCCGCACAGGGGCCTGGAGACACGGGAGAATACACATCCGCATTGCCAAGATGGACTCCTATGCGCGCATCTTCTTCCCCACCGCTTTCTGCTTGTTCAATCTGGTTTATTGGGTCTCCTATCTTTACCTGTGAGGAGGTATGGGTTTTATTGATCTGGATGTTATTCACTGAATCTCATGGAAATAAGATGTCCCTTCTAAGTCCACTTCAAAAATCCCCTGTGTGGTTGATAATGACCCGATAATTTGTTTCTATGTCTTAACCTGGTAAATTGTATAATGTCATATTGTTTGTGCCCAACTCTCCTTTGGTTAGTACAATTTAAACTTTAATGTTTAATGTGTTTCATACCTGCAAGGCAAAGTAAAATTAGAGCAAGAGCATTGAAACCCAAGCAAGATATTTTTCATCTCTAGCAATTAAATAGTGAAAGCTCTGCCCGATTATATTGGTGGAGTCCTTACGTGATTCATAAAACAGTTAGATACGAAGGTCCAAAACTGTATCCTAAGTTCACTCGGGGGCAAGTTGTGGTAAATTTGGACACAAGGAACACAATGAACTCCCTCATTTGAGAATATTCACAAGCCTAGACTAGAAATCTCTTATTCCTTCATCCCATGATAGGAAGAAAATTTCCTCCACATCACATGTACAATGATGTAAATATTTCAGTAATGTAGAATGCTTCAAGTTTAATGCATGCATCTCTTTAGAGCCAAAATAAATGGATTGAAGTTATCATCATATAGTATTGTCCTTTATTTTGTGTCTTTGAGCTATAAAAGAATCATGAATGTAATTATAAGGATTTGGGTTTAGAATTGGAGGGAGGAATTTCCATTGCCTTCTCCCTCATGCATGAAGATTGAGTTTATTTTTATTTCTTGTATGGCATATTACAAAACACTTTAAGTAAAATATAGGCTGAATAATTGACATTTGCCAACTCTAAATATGCCCAATTTCACAAGTAGGCTATAAAGTAATCATATGTGCTTGCCGCTATTTTTTCTTCCTTTTAGGATGATAGATCATAGCAGACTTACTCTCCATCTCAAGATCTGCTTCTAGTGACTGTTAGTGCCTTGTGGGCAGAATCCTTGTCATTTCATCTTTGGGTCCTCAGCACCTTGCATAGTATCAGCACTTAGTCAGTGCTTAATAAATATGGTTTGAGATAAGTTGCCTTCATAAATTTCTGGTGAATCTCTCCGTGCTGCCCCGGAACGAGTGATTCATCTATTCACGTTGGCATTGTCAAGTGATGCTTGATTTTGTAGACATAACCCGAGGATCCAAAGATCTTTGGTTATTATGTTCATCTTCAAAAATTTGTTTCAGGTGAAGTCTGCACTCCTTTTAAAATAGTATCTATGTTCTATATTTGTGTACAGAAATGACTAAGAGGGTATAGAGCTTGTTATATTATTTTTCCAGGTTTGGGTGTGAGTCAGTTCTGACCCCTTGAAAATTTTGCTGGTAAATTTATGAGAGGCATAAGCAAGATTCATACCTGACTGTCATTCAGAATGTAGTATTCTATGCTCTATGAAAACAGAATACTGAAGATTAAATTAAAAACCAAATGAACAATTGAATGGTTCACATGGAGGTCACCGAGCCTATGACTGTGGCCCCATGAGACTATAGTGTAATCAAATGAAGTGAATGTCCCAGACTTCAAATATGATGAGTTGAGTCTCATATTTATATACTTACCTGAGTCCTTATTTTTCTAAAATAGCACCCTTTGTTGGTTCTTCTTTATGGCAATCATTGCTCTAAGTCAGAATTTAATAATAACTAGTGTAACTTTATAGATAATCTAAAAAGAATAGAAAAGAGAGAGAGACTTTGTGATATAAAACCATGTAAAGTCATCTGGATGAATCTTGAAATACACTTAGCTGCCAATTTTACAAACTTTAATATATCAGTGCTCTCATATTTAACCTCAAACAAATGTAAATAGAATGAATTATTTTCTTGTTTTAAATTGTCAAGATATTAAATGTTGACTCTTTGGGAGAGTTGTTGGCAAATTTCAATGGTGAGAAACATGTTATTATTGTCAACTTGAAACGTGTTCTGTAATGGGGACACACAAAAAAGCTAGCTTTCCAATGTGTGCATAGTATTGGCAATATGAATATATACTATATATAATCTAATTCTTAATTATCAGCTGCGCCCTGTCTCTGTAATTGAAAGCCTTTTCACAAAGGGAATTGCCTAACGTGGACTTTTACAATAAAAATGCTGCATTCTAATCCATGGTAGCATCCCGTTATCTGGTTGGACTGTTTTTCTTAAAGATTGTGACCTTCCTTGTCTCATTTCTCCCAATTTACTTTCAGTGAGCTCTAACTGTGAGCTGTGTGATGACGTTTTCACATGGTGATTCTGTTGCCTTCAGAAGATTTAGGGCACATTTCCAGCATAGGATGAAGGAGGAAGGTGGAAATGCCATTAAGTTAGTAAAGCTCAGACCCTCATCTTGAGACTTTTGATGTGGTTAAGAATATGGACTCTGGTATCAAGCCGAGTTGGGATCCCAAACTCAGCCTTTAGGAATCTGTTTTTGTAGCAATAAATTGGGTGTAATAATGCCACCCTGTACCGTAACACTTAACAAATACTCAAATGCTCTCTGCTTTTCAATATCACCCATGCACCAATCAGTGTTTTGTTCCCTCCACTCCCAGTGAATCAATCCTACTGAAAGAATGAAGCAGTGGCCACAGATGAGTCTTAAGGTGACATTGCATCTTGACATTTCATTTTAGAGGAAGATTTGCCTTGCAACCTTTATTTTAAACTGTGTAAGTTGGAAATCCTGACATCTCTTTGGAAAAAAAAAATCCTCCACATCATATTAGTTATTTTTAAGGCTCACAGAACCCCAAAGAATTTCACTTCTGAAACTTAAAAATATAAGGAGTTGATTATTCCTGTGTCAGCAACAGTATTATAGATTCCTGAAATCCTTTGAAATTCTCCAAAGAATAAAGTAATATAACTCTTCGGTAGTAAAACAAATCTAACCTTCAGAGGAAGTCCAGTCTCTTCCTCCTTGTGGTTTCCTGCATCTAATTTAAATACCTATTTCTGGCTTTCGATGTATGTAGACACATAGTTTTTACTCAGGTATTGCCTGTCAGCTAACTCAGTACCTTATCTTATCTTTAGCTGAGTGCATATTTATTTCATAGTCCTCATTCCTTTATTGGTCTCAATATTATTCTATTAGTCACACCAGCATTTGTATGTGATGAAGTTCTATTTAAATTAACCAAATTATGTGCTCTTTAGGGATTATGCAAAAAAACGCTATCTCTATACTTTGTCATCGTGGATTTGGATCAAATGGGTAAAAGGGGGACAACCTAAAAGTTCTTCTGAGTCTTCTCCAAAAAAATGTCATATTCCTAGAATCTCCTAGAATTGGAAAAGAAGAACTCAAACTATCCCTGTTCGCTGATGACATGATTATATATTTAGAGGAACCTGGAAATTCCACCAGAAAACTTTTAGAACTCATAAGTGAATTCAGTAAAGTAGCAGGTTACAAGATCAATGCTCATAAATCCAATGCATTTTTATACATAAGTAATGAATCTTCAGAAAGAGAAATTAGGAAAACTACCCCATTCACAATAGCATTGAAAAAAATAAAATACTTGAGAGTCAATCTCACAAAAGAGGTGAAAGACCTCTACAATGAGAACTACAGAACACGAAAGAAAGAAATTAAAGAAAACCTTAGAAGATGGAAAGATCTCCCATGTTCTTGGATAGGCAGAATTAATATTGTCAAAATGGCCATACTACCTAAAGTGCTATACAGATTCAATGCAATTCCAATTAAAATTCCAATGATGTACCTTACAGAAATAGAGCAAGCAATTATGAAATTCATCTGGAAGAATAAAAAACCCAGAATAACTAAAGCAATCTTCAGTAGAAAGAGCAAAGCAGGGGGTATCACAATACCAGATCTTCAACTCTATTACAAAGCAATAGTAACAAAAACAGCATGGTATTGGTACCAAAATAGACAGGTAGATCAATGGCACAGAATAGAGGACACGGACACAAACCCAAATAAATACAATTTTCTCATACTAGACAAAGGGGCCAAAAATATGCAATGGAGAAAAGATAGCCTCTTCAACAAATGGTGCTGGGAAAACTAGAATCTCTTTCTCTAGCCAACAGACACAACAGTCTCTAATTAGAGATTCTACCGTGTCCATGAAGTTTTTCTGGTTTTACTGGACCACAATATGCTATTTTATTTTTTCTTTTTCAATATTTGATGTGATTTTTGAGTAGACTACTCCTAATGTTTATCTCATCTGAGTATTTAACATTTATACAATCCTCTTAGTAAACAAATTTTAAATTAACAATGCTATGACAAGAATATGATATAAATAATTCACTATCCATTTGCATTTTAAATAAGATTGTTTATCTTCTACCTCTCTGCTGAATAAATGTATCCCATGAGTTTTTTTCCTGTTACTTGTAAGTAATATCAGTCTACAGTTAAGTCTTTTATCAAAGAAATTTTGATTATGCAATGATAAATTTAATTCAATAGAAAGCTTTCAGTAAACAGATACCACAGGCCCCAAATAAGGCACTGTAGATGCAGGAAGAGAACAATTTCAGTCACTCTTTGCTTTGAAATATTTGTAATATGATAAAAGACAAACAAGAATACAATAAGAATACAAGTAACTATAATGGGGCTTCACATAAGAGCTTTAGGTGGGAGAGAGCATTATTTTAACTGTGAGTAAAATTAAAAAAGTGTTTCTTATATGACGCAAAACATTTCATCATATTTGAAGAGGTCCTATCACTCTTTCAATGTTTCCTTTCTGATCACTATGAAAAAATTGTGGGAAAGTTATAAAATGTGAAAAAGTTCAAGGAAGAAATATTATTTTTAATCCATGAGCAAGAGTTAACCATCATTTATCCTTTTATCTTCTTCTCTACATATTTATTTAACAGATAAAATAGGTATATATATTCAAGTATAGATAAGGATATGGACATATCTGATTTATAGACTAATTTTTCACAAAATTATGCGTGTGTGTATGAATACATGTAACATAAACACGTCCCTGAAATCTATTATTATATTATACAGCTTTACCATAATTTAGGTAACCAGTTCCTTGCTTCTAAAAATCTGCTTTATTTCTTATTTTTGTTGTTATATATAATGCTACAGTAAATGTCTTTGTCAGAAACTACAGCTACCATAAATTCACCCCTAAATATGGGTTTTGCTATGTGAAAATGTATATGCATATTAGAATCCTGACAGAAATCAGGTGGTACGTTTCAGGAAATAACTGAAGAACAATGAATGAAGGGATTACTCACAAAGATGGAGGTCAAGTTAAGGTCCACCAATACCACACATCTAGCAATACAGGAAAGCCATCATCACCTGAGTTACTTTCCTATGGTTGTTGTATTAAAGTTCCATGAATATATTGCTTTAGTCCAATACAAATGATCATATCTGAAGTTTGGAAGTCTCACTGGATACAGTCAAGATACAAGCATGGCTGTATTTCTCCTGGACCTCTCCTTTGCTCTTTCCATGTCCTATAGGTCTCTGCTTACCTCAGCTAAAGCCTCCCTTCCAAATTCAAAGCAAGCAACTGCATCACTCAGATGTTTCCTTCATCACATCTCTAGCTCTGCCCTCCCACCTCCCACTTGTATGGACTCTTGTAATTACATGGAGCCTATCCATATAATCCAGGATAATCTCCTCATTTCCAGATTCTTATTCATATCTGCAATGTTCCTTCTACCACATAAGTATTATATTCACCATTCACAAGGATTAGTTTATGGATATCTTTAGGGACCCATCATTCTACCTAACACACCACCCTAATCATATAACCACAAGAGAAAGGATGAGCTACAGGACTTTAGTACAACAGAAGTCATTCAACAGCAGCTTTGGTTTTAGATAAACACCCCTACTGCCAGGCAGCTGCCACTCAGGAAGGAATAAGCACCCTGAGTAAGTGCCCAGGAGTAAAGGTGGGACTAAGCACCCAGAATTCTTTATTCTCCTACCCAATTAATATCTTATTGGTCAAACCAAATGGAAACTGGAGGGCAAGGAAATCCAAATAATATGGGCCAGAGGGGTCAGTCTTTGGAGGGGTACATGATAAAGAGGAATAGAGAGTAGATGTAGTGAAATTCATAGAAATTCACTACCAAACTTCTCCAAAACTTTGTACCTGTGGTACAAAAGAAAGTTTATTTGCACATTGGTCATTACAAATTCTGATGATAAGGGAGGAATTTAAGTTTGTCAAGTGGAATTCTATCCCATGAGGAAAAATGTAAACTTTAAGAATATTAGAGACCCATGTATTTTATGCTGGGTAATACGTTCAACATGAAAAACTTTCTAATTGGCTTTATAATGGTCAAGTAAATGCCTTTATGGAACTACATTCTGGGAGTTAATGTGGGTTAATAGTCATGGCCCTTCGGTTTGTCCCACAGCAAGAGTGCTGAGGTAGTCAGTGATTTATAGGTCCAAGCATCCTTGAGCTGCTTTAGGAATAAGGGGAACGTCTAAGCCAATATTTTTCATCTGCTGCTGCAGAACGAAAAAGAGACAGAGCTTCTGAGTCACTGAGTGCCCAAGGGTACAATTTTATATTGGGTTAAGACTAAAAATAGCAAAGCTACTGTTCTATTTCTGTAAACACAATGACTATAAGAACAATTAAAACTTAATTGGCACAACATAACCTGAAGTGAAAACATTTGAACCACTTGGCAAGCAGACTGGTTTGGTCTGTGGTTTCCATGAACATTTCAGACTGGATAACTAGAACCTGGGTGTTCTACTGTAATACAAGTGCACCACCAGACCGGTGCATTTCTAAGATGCATATCTTATGCAAAATTTCTCATACAGCAATACTCTCCTTAAAGTGGGGCTACAAGTGTTACCCCTGCGTCTTTATTACCTAGTACAGTGCCTGATCCATAATAGGCCTGTGAGGAATGAAGTCTTCAAAATAAAATCCGTAAAACTGATGCCACTCTACTAATGTTTATGAAATTTTCATTTAAAATACATATTTCATTTAAAATACATTTTATTTAAAATATACTTGGGGTTTAGATCAGTAGTTGAGTGCTTGTCTAGTATCCTTGAAACCTTAGGTTCAATCCCCAGCACAAAAAAGTAAAATAAAATACTTAGCATGTTTTTGATTTTTGAAAGAGGAATAAGAATATATGTATCTTTTTTCACCTAAATCTTCCAGAGGTACCCCATTAAAATCCCTCCACCAAAAGAAGACATTAGCTTGATGAAAAAATCAGAATTAAACTTTTTCATTAATTTAATGCTGTCATCACAACTGAAAAACAATGAACTTTCAGAAAATATAACAAGGTTTATTCACCAACTATCCATCAATGACAGCCAGTAGATTGAATTAGTTTTGGGGAGAAACAAGAAAACCTTTCCTTAAATGAGATTTTGTAAGGTATAATCTGTCCAACAGGAGGCAAGTCTCAAAACACTTTCTTTTTTGATGAGTTGGCAAATTTTTGTGATTGTTTTAATTGACTTCTTCAAGTCCTCATGAAAACCTACTTTGAGAGTTTCTCATTTTCCATGCATATGGTTCTCAAAACTAATCAGAGTTAGGAAAATAAAGAGATTTTTTAAAAAAAATTTGTATAACTTCAGAGACATTTTGATTATTTTATAAACTTTTGTAAATTGTATGAAATCTATCATTATTTCTCAGAGTTGAGAGTAAGAGTAAGACTAAAAGCAAGCTAGAGCAAGTAAGAGAATGAAGAGCACAATAAGAAAGGATGCTAGCTATTTACACTCCTCTGACCATTGCTTCTTTACCATTAACAGTTATTTACTTGGAATTCTAAATTTCATCATATTCAGATTTGAATTTTTTTAAATGCACATTAACCTTCATATTACCAGTAGCAGTAATTTGAGCACCTATATTTGCTTCTGTAAGAGAAAATACTTTTTTACAATTTTCCAAGTGTTCTTTTGTTTATGATAAAGTGTTATCACAGTAGGCTGCTCACACTCATGTTCAATACTTGTGTGTTTTAGTAACAATGAGAACTACAAAAAATTTTATACAAGGAAAATCCACCTCTGCATTTGGCGTACATTTTCTCAATAAGTTTAACTTCATGGAAATTGATACTTTATGCCAAATTACAAAATTATTCCACTTTTCCCCAAATGAATTTTGTCTTGTGGAGGTATGTTTTTATATTATTTGGTAAAAAAAACAAAACAACATCAAAAAAATTAAAAATGTAAAATGAACAAGAAGGAGAAAAAGATGTTTTAGTCAAGATAAAAAAACACTAAGGATAATTTGAGCAAGTGATAAACTGGATTATATTAAAATTAAGAACTTTTATTCAAAAATTTTTCATTAAAAATTCTTTAATTCTTTTATTATGCATTTAAGAAAATAATCCAAAGAGTATTTAGGAGTTATTTACAATACTTGCATTTAACAAAGAGTTCATCAAAATTGCCTAAAGAATTTCTACAGTTCAATGAGAAAAAGACAACACAATAGAAAAATGTGCAACAAGTGAAAGGATTCTTTCCACATGAATACACCCAACTAATATATTGAGGCATCATGAGAGTGCAATTAAAAATCACAATGCTGTCATTATACAATCATTGAAACTAGTTTAGGAAAAGAGAAAATTTCAAGTATTAACAAGGACATGAAACAACAACAACTCTCAGGTTCTGCTGTGGAAGTATAAAGTTCACAATACAATAAAAAAAACTATCAGAGAAAACTACTAAAAATGAACTGCACACACCTAATGACATACCAGTTCCCCTCCCCAAAGCATAGACATGTACACACACACATACACAACACACACAAAATGGTTATAAGAATACTCAATTAGAACACTTATTTTTTGTTTGTTTGTTTAGTTTATAGTTCAAATCATAAACTCCCTGTTCAATGCATATCAAATACAGAATGAATTTTGAAACAGCAAACTATGACATAGTCTCACAATAGGATACTAATCTATAGTAATCTGATGAGTGTAAGTAATGATATGGATGACTCCCACATCTGTAATGTAGAGCAACACCAAACTTAAAGGAGAACATTTGTACTTCCAAGAAATTGGACATTTTTATTCCTACCAAATCCATAGGTTGAACCCTCATCCTAATGTGATGGTATTTGGAGGAGGAATCTTTGGAATTGAATAAGTCATGAGGGTGCAGCTCTTGTCAATGAGATTAGTGGTCTTACAGGAAAGTCTCCCCAGGTTCTTTCCACCATCTAAAGTGTTATGGTTTAGATATGAGGTGTTCCCTAAAAGTCCATATGTGAGAAAATACAAGGTGAATTGATTGGGTTATGAAAGCCATGACTTAATCAGTGCATTGATCACACTGACTGGATTAACTGGGTGGTAACAATAGGCAGGTAGGTGTGACTGGAGAAGGTGGGCCACTGGGGGCCTGACATTGGAGTATGTATTTTGCCTTTGGGTCCCTGATGAGGGGAGTTCTTTCTCCTTCCTTGTTCCCATGTTCTAGGCTCCTTTCTTCCTCTACTCTCCTCTGCCATGATGTTCTGCCTCACCTTGGGTGCAGAACTATGGAGTTGACCATATATAGACTGAGACGCCTGAAATTGTGAGTCACCTAAAGTTTTCTTCCTCTAATTGTTCTTGACAGCTCTTTTGATCACAGTGATAAACAGGTTGACTAAAACATGAGTATACAACAGAAACCCAGCCAACTGTATCCCAGAAGAGGACCCTTATCAGAAACATAATATACTGTACCCTTACCTCAGATATCTAGCCTCCAGAATCATAAGAAATAAATTTCTATTGTTTATAAGCCACCCAATCTATGGTATTTTATTATAGTAGGATGACCTATGACAGTGAGATTCCATTTATATAAAATTAAAAACAAATCAAAACTATTCTATAGTGTGGCAGTGAGGAGAATTCTTGTGTATATGTGATGATGGCGGAGAGAAGATTCCCAACACAAGAGGGGCCTCTGGGTTACTGATAAAATTTCTTTTAGATTTTGGATCTGGGTACATGAATAAGTCATTTTAGAAAAAAATATTTGATCAGTATACTTTTCAGTATATATATTCCAATAAAACTTAAAGACTGCATAAAGGGTTATATTTGTATCCATCTACAAACCCTCAATCCACCATGAAAATAAAATTCACCCTTTGTCATGAGACATAATACAAAAGATTTTGTAGAAAATCGAATCAAGTTTGTTGTAGTTCTGTTTTTGAAACTAACCAGCATTGTGACTCTACAGGAAATTAATGCAAGAGACCAGAGTTTTCTCAGGAGGAGTTCCGGACCACACTAACTTATTCTTTTATACTCCATAAGCTATGTATGGAATTTTACATAAACCTCTGAAGGTTGGTGCTTCCTTTGAAAGAGAGTAAAGAAAAATAATGTAGTCTTCAGATTACTCATAGATCCCTTGATTCATTTTAGAATCATACAAGTTCACTTCAAAAAATGCTTTTCATTAAAAGATCATAGTTTCAATGACAGAACTGTAAAGAGATGAAATTTAAATATTATTTTAGTAGTTGGAAAATATGCTGACAGTTTTATAAGCCAAATAATGCAAATACTATGAAACATATACCTGCACTAATATCCCTATCCATATAGCAGTTTTCATTTCTTTGAAACCATTGCCACTCACAAATGAGGAAATCCTTAATGCCATTTACTCTCATGCATGCTATGTGTATTGGTAAATCAATAATTAGGCACATCAAAATTGACAGCTTATGATTCTAGAGGCTAGATATCTGAGGTAAGGGTACAGCATAATATGTTTCTGATAAGGGCCCTCTTCTGGGATACAGTCGGCTGTTTTCTGTATTCAGTCTCAGTACCTGAAAACCTACCTTCTCTGACCAGACCCTCTCTCTGTGCCTACAGCTTAGTTAGATGCTTTCACGCCCAGTTCTCCAAGGTGAATCACCAGGACTTTTGCCACACACATGAGAACAAGTTGCAAAAGAGTCACTCATGTTCAAAGCAAATCATAACTAGCAATTTTGGGGGGAGCCTCACCATTACTCTACTAAAACAAATTTGGAGTAAAATAATTAGTACATTTTAAAGAGAAAATCATAAAGATAACTTGCAAATTTGTTAGATGGATTAGATGGAAAGATGATAGATAGAACAAAAATGCTAATAATATTCATATTGTTTGGGGCATTTGAGATTATTAGTGCTTCTAAAAGTATTTCCTTCTGAGTTTTCTAAAATCCTTAATTATGAACACAAATTAATTTTATAGTCAGAAAGGGAGTATGCTATTCAATTAGATCATTGCTATGATAGAAATTCTAGATTTAAAAAATACATTATACATGCTCAGTATAGGAAAAACTTCCTTACAGAATAAAAATACTACATAAAAAAAGTCAGTACTAGCAAAAAAATCTCATAGAGCTACATATACAATACACAAAAATAAACAGAAATAGTTTTTGTTAAATGTCAAGTATTGTAAAACCCAGAAGCTGAGTGCATTCCCTTTCCACTGTTGTTTAAATACGTTCCCTTTGTCCTTTCCCCAAGCCCTTCCTGTTTTAGATGGCATTTCAGGGAGCTATTTGAAGAATCAGCCCCTCCCCTCCCCATACCTACACTTTCAGTTGCCTTTTCTTTTTAAAACATACAGAAAGTGCTCATGGGAAGCGACAGAGTAATAGCTTTGGAGACTGGAATTGTCTTTTCATTTCCGTCATTAGTGGAGCTCGGGTGGCAATAGTCATCCATGTTCCACCATCCCACAGTATGATTTTAAATGTTCCTGAAGTGGCAGGGCCCCAAAACTAGGTCATGGTGGCCCTCCTCCAATTAGTCACAGTGACTCTGCTGTGAGGCTGACTGGAGAAGGTTGCAACATTCCTCTTCCCTAATGTGAACTGCTTAAGACTGAGCAGAGTGCTTTGCTCTCCACTATGCCCTTGCAGAGACAATAAAGTGACAAGTGTTTGATGAGGACACTGTGAAAGATGTGTATTGATTTAAAATTGTATGTGTGTGTGTGCGTGTACACACATTAGAATCTCTCAGCTTATAAGACCTTCTAAGATCTGCTTCACTGAGGACTTCCATCAATTATTCATTCATTCAAAAATATCTAGCCAAGCACTAAGCACTAGAAATGATGCTTGATGATGAGAACAGAGGCATGAATAAATCATAGATGCTGGCCTTTATCTTTTTTGTTTTTCAATATTCAATTATTTAATAAGAAGTTTTACGCACCTAGTAGGTATCAAATGCTATAAAGTACTTGTTCAGGTCTGTTGGAAATGCTGTTGAGGACCACATCGATCAGCTATATTTGGTGTGCAATATCCTAACCTTTATCTGCCTTCTCCTGTTTCTTTTCCGGAGTATTTTGTGTTGCTGGATTTCATTTTACCATCTATACCACAGGCTAACAGTGTCAGGGAGTTAATAGCCACCCTCCACCCCTAAGTCCTCTTAGAGTTGCCTTCAACCAGTAACTGATTGTATCTGCTGTGAAGGTAAAATCAGGACAGTTGTGCAAACAAGTTAGTGTGTGCAAATGTTAACTCTTTCCTTGACCCTATGGCACAGATTATACTGGCTCCCAGACTGCCTCAGTAGTAGCAAGCTCCACTTACCCAGGGTGCTAACATGATTGATGGGTGCCTTAGTGATGGTTTTTTCCTTCTCTGTTTCTCTTTCTTATTCTGCTACCATTATTTCCTATGATCACTTTCAAAATTGTTTGCACTTGAATCCTTCCCTTTCCTGGGGAAAACTGAGCTACTAGAGAGTCATAATGCCTACCTTTGAAGGGACCTAAAGTGCAGTGACAGAAAATGGCTAATTCGGATGCAGGGGGATGAATTCTCCAGTGTAATGATGATGCTGTCTGGGAGAACAGAGGGGGATCCTGGGAGAGAGAAGACTACGAGAGGAAGTTACATTTGAGATGAATTGTAAAGGATGAGATGCAACCAAACTGTTAAATGAAGGAAGAAGGTAAATGTAGACAGGAGAAAAGGACATTTAAAAAACCTTGATACTAAAATAAAGTGCAGTGTGCTCAAGAATCTCAAAACAGTGTCCTTTTCTTGAGGTTTAGGATGAAGTCAGTACTTTTGATAGAAGAAGCTGTAGATTTAAACAGATGCTGGGTCATGAATGACCTTCATGCCCTGCTAAGGAGTGGACTTTATCCTGAAGGCAGTGGGATGACATTGGCAGGCTTTAAGTAAGCCAGAAAGTGATGTGATCAGATTTGACTTCAGAAAATCTCTCAGACTGCATTGCGAAAAATGGATTGGAGGGGCCGTGACCTGAAACAGGGACACCAGTTAGGAAGCTGCTGCAGGGACTCAGAGGAGGGCGAGGGCTGTTTGAACAGTAGGGATGGGAGAAAGGGCAGTATTTTCAAGGTATGAAGAAAGAAAGAGAGGAGTGGTGGGGCATGCCTGTAATCCCAGCAGCTCGAGAGGCTGAGGCAGGAGGATCGTGAGTTCAAATCCAGCCTCAGCAACTTAACAAGTCGCTAAGCAAATCAGTGAGACCCTGTCTCTAAATAAAACACAAAATAGGACTAGGGATGTGGCTCAGTGGTTAAGTGAATTCAATCCCTGGTATCCCCCCCCCAAAAAAAAAGCAGAAGCTAGAAGAGCTAGGAGATAAAGGATCTGTAAGAGAAAAAGTCCAGATTTTTGAGTGTGCAAATTAGTGAAGTGTTGGGAAATTTTTGCAATAGTAAATCAGATGGAAGGTATCAGTTTGGGACCTGTGGGGCATGAGTTTTCCTGGCATAGTCCTTACATTTACCATTAGAGACAGTATGAAAAGGGGCTAATGATTGGGAACCAACCCATCTGAATTTTAGTTGTATGTATTGAGCAGTTTACTAAATAACTCTAAACCTCAGTTTACTTATCTGTAAATGGTTATATTCAAAGCTGCCTAATAAGATTGATATAATTCATGAAATCAATCTATCAGACAGTCTGGTCCATAGTTTGTGTTTATTATGGTCCTTATGTTTAATTGTCATCTATGCTGTGATTTTTAATAGATACAGGGATACTTAGACTAGAGCCAAAGAGAAAGACTTAGACTGGAAATAATCTAAAAGATTAGATTATAAAACAGGCCATGGAAGAGGATGACTAAGGAAGTGTTTAGAATGATGAGAGGATGTAGTGTTGAGGTAAAGCAAAGGGAGATCCAATCGCCAGGAGCCAAGGAACATGGCAAGAAGGTTGGATGTCCCAGTGTAACCTCATCTCCTCCAAAATAGAGCTCAGTGTAAGAAGAGGTTGGTGAGTAGGTTAAATTCTGCACAAGTTTAACTAAAGCTAAGGCTGAGATGCTTCCACTGATTTTGGTAGCAAAGATGTCAGTGGTGATTTTATCTACAGCAATTGTAGCTGAGTGGAGGTGGCAGAAGCCAGACTGCAGTTGTCTAAAGCACAAAGGGGAGGTGAAAAGATGGAGACAGCCATTTTCATAGGTCACTCCCTGGAGGCATCTGGTTGGGATGGGAAGGAGGGAGATGAGAGAACAGCTCCAGAGTCTCTACAAGAGGTGAATGGGAGAGAATTTTATTGGTTTAAATATTGTAAAGAACAAGTCAATCGAGAAGAAAATAAAATAAGTTGTATCAGAAATTATCCAGACTCTCAGGCACCCTGAATGCAATAGCACCCAGCACGAAGGTGAAGGAAAACACTTTTAATGTCATCACAAAAGAAGGGGAGAATATCAGTGCAGATGTAAGGTGGTGTATAAGTGGTCTCTCAGAAAAACTGTACTCTAACGGATGGATCACAGGATCTAGGCAGGAGAGTGAAGATTTCAAATTGTGATGGGGATATCTATAGTAAAGTCATAGACCAAATCCAGATTGCACAGATTCCCGGGCACCAACCAAGATCAACAGAAAATCTCAGGCTATTGAAACTAGGTTACTTACTAAAACCTCCCGAGTAATTCTTATAAAATGGAACCAGACCCAATTCATAAAGGTGTGTCTGGGAAGTATGATCTAGTTGGCATTAAAGCCTAGGTCAGAGGAATAAAATATAGACCAGGAAGATTAGGTGAAATGGATCCAGATAATAGGATATATTAGCAGTGAGTGAAGGTCACGGGTCCGTAGAATAGAGATGTACAAAGGACTCAGGCTATGTTGTTGGAAGAATGAGCCACAGGTATGTTGAAAAAAACTCGTATTTATTCTAGGATGTGGGGTGAGAAGGAATAAAGCTATTAGTTGGATCCTTTATTCTCCTGTAAATGATAAGGTGCAATAGGAAGATCAATGAATGTCACCAAGTAGAGGAAGTAAATGCAGGTAGTGACTTAACTGAAAGTTATGCTTCTCGAGTAAATGCTTTTCTTAATTTTTATCTTAATATTGGGCTATCAAGGACTAATTGCCTAGAATGCTGTTTTTTTCATAAACTAAGAATAGATCTGTTCTCACTGAGCAAATTTGTTGATACAGAAAAATAAATAGAACCAGAGAAATGACATTATTTTTCTAAATAACAGTTCCGATTCTCTTGACTTCTACTAGGATTTGTTCTCACTTATATCTTTCAATAGTTTAGATATGAATAAATGGAGGTCCAAGGTTTTTAGTAATCCGATAAGATACAAATGTAGTCAACGGTCTAAATGGTCTAAATGTAGCCAATTATGATCTAAAACACACTGTCAAAAGTCCTTGCCAAAATATCTCACTGATTTATATGGAATTTCTAGAACAGAATCTTCTAAAGCAATGACTGATGGCTTATATTATAGACAAATTGGTCAGGGCTTGTTGAATGCAGTTGTGTGGGATAAATTACTATGAAATGAAGCATCTCAAGGATAGATTTTCTGTCCCCAGAAAGTTAAACTGTTTCCACACACTATGAATTTCAATGGCTGCCGCAAAAAAATAACTGAAACTTGGTGCCTTCAAACAACATAAATTTATTCTCTCACAGTTGAGAAAACTAGCAGTCCCACATCAAGGTGTCAGGAAGTTCACGCTCCCTCTAAAGACTCTAGGATATAATCCTTCTTACACCAGCTTCCAATGGCTCTAGAGATTGACTTCCTTGACTTCAGTTGCATAATTGCTCCTCATGGTCACATGACCTTCTCCCATGTTTCTCTCTCCTGTGTATCTCTTAAATGGTTACTTGTTACTGAATTTTGGTTCCTTCTGGATAACCCAAGATAATCTCATATCCAAATCCTTCATATAATTACATCTTCAAAGACCATTTTTCCAAATTTAGTCACATTCACAGGTTTTGGGACTTAGATATATTTGAAGGGGAAACCATTCAACTCATTGAATGGTTCAAATACCAATTCTAGCAGATTAAAAATGAGTCTTTAAAACACTATTCAATAAGGTTTTATGTTCATGAAAAAATAAACTGGAAAAAGGGCATTTTATTCTCTAAGAAAGGAAGAGGAGTATTTCGGGGGTATTACATATGATCACATGCTTTTCATATGCTAATGCAGTTAACATAATAAGTCATTTCTTCCAAATGATACTTTAGAATATGTGAAATGTCCAGGAAGGTATTAATTGACATTTTAGAGAGCTTTTATCAACACATGACTGCTAATATTATTGTCAGTAATCTGGCCCTCAGAATTCTCCCAAGGGCTCTACAGGTAGCTTTGACATATCTAACTTGTTCACAGTAACTGTAGGCTCTCTGCTAGCTATTAGGTGTGCATTGTATGATATTTTTAGTTTGTCAATGAAATTGTACACCAGGAATCACTGGTATGGAAGTCAATGGATACCCTAGAATGTTCATGGATTAATTTCAAGTGTTTTGCCAATGTCTGGATTTGCATGTTACTATAGTTTGGATGTGAGGTGACCCCAAAAGCTCATGGGTGAGACAATGCAAGAAGCTTTAGAGAAGAAACAATTGGCCTTAACCCAATCAGTGAATTAAACCTGTGATTAACTGAAAACTGAAGGTGGGTAGGATTTAACTGGAAGACTTGGGTCATGGAACATGACTTTGGGGTGTATATTTTGTGTCTGTGGAGTGGAGTCTCTCTCTGTTTCCTGATCATCAGGTGAACTGCTTCCCTCCACTACACTCTTCTGCCATGATGTTCTACCTCACCTCTAATCCTGAGGAATAGAGCAGACAATCTATGGACCAAGACCTCTGAAACCATGAGCCCCCAAGTGAACTTTTCCTCCTCTACAATTGTTCTGGTTGGGTATTCCAGTCACAACAGTGGAAAACTGACTAAAACACATGTGTTTTTCTTAATTCAAATGAATGGAAGTTAATCCCAGTGCACATAGTTTGTGCTGAGTGGTCATGTTCATCCTATTCTTTCTTTACCTATTTATAAGTATTTTCTTTCCAAAATAACTGCATCAATTTAGACTCTTGCCAGAAAGAATATGAGAGAATAATACTTCTGATACATCTGCTGATTCATATTACTTTAACTCTTGTCTTACTTTCGAGTGTTGTTTAGTCTTTATTTCTGGCACCCATGAATTTTCATTTCTTGTTGTAAGCCTAACTTGTCTGCTAAATAGTTTTGATTTCTGCTATCTAGAATTTGAAGATGTTTGTAGCTAGAATTGGGCCAGAATGAAAAGTTAGTTTGTACACTTGAGGAATGGGTTGTTCGCACACAACAGGGACTACATATGGAGGCTCATTTTATAGTATTAAAACATTAAAATCAAATTGTAAATAAACATTTACTACAACCCACCATTATTTTCCTTTTATTCAAACTCATGCTAAAAATACAAATTATATTGTGATAGGTGTAAGCACTGGTAAGATGTCAGTTGATCTCAACTTTTCTTTATGGTGGTGTCTCTCATCAAATCCTTGAAAATACTACACTTTTCTCCTATCATGCTTATTTACTTTTTTTTTTTTTTTTACTGGTTTAAACCAGTGATTTCACATTCTTGTTTCTAATCACTGACCTATCATTTCAATTGAAAATAAAATTTTGCATTACTATACTTTCATTTTGTAAAGTGAAAAAAAATCACAGAAAAAATTTTAGTAATAATTTCACTTAATTCTATGCTGAAGACTCTATCACAGTTTTCCCTAATAATGCAAAATATATTATTAATACTATTTATATTTCCCTGTATTTGTTTTATCACAAATGCCTATCTCTTTATCCAACACTCTCTTAAACCAGCCAATCTTTAAGGGTAAAATTTGGATTACAAAAGGCACAAATCATACGTGTACTGTTATATGAATGCTCATAAATTTACATATCCATGTAAGGTAAACCAATTTCAAGAAACAGCATTATTGATGCCCCCAGAGAGTTCCTTCTTTTCTCTTCCCAGGGGGTTCTTACTGTCAACTCCCAAGAGGCAATCCTTGTTCTGATTTTTTTCACCACAGATGACTTTACCTGATCTAGAATGTCATGTAAATGGAAATGTACCATGCATATTCTTTTTTTTTAATTTTTTTTTTACAGACTGCATTTTGTTTCATTGTACACAAATGGGGTACAACTTTTCATTTCTATGGTTGTGCACAATGTAGATTCATTCTTTTTCATAAGACTTCTTTCATGAGAGACAATGTTCCTGAGATTCATCCATGTTATTTCATACATTGCTTTTTTCTTTTGTATTTCCAAGTAGCATACTATTTTATAAATATAGTGAACTTTATTTAACCATCCTTCTATGTTGGAAAATTAACTGGTTTCCTTTCTTAAGGCCATTATAGTTAAAGCTGCTATGAACACTGATTTCAAAGCCCTTTTGGGTATATAACATTATAGATCTTGAGTAAATATCTAGTCATAGGATCGCTAGGTCATGGGTCAGATAGATATTTAATTTAATAAGAAACCACCAGAAATTTTTCAAATATGTCGTATTAGTTTCCAGTTCCACCAACAATATACAAGAGCTCCAGTGACAGCCACTGGAAGCGTGTCTCTTAGTTTCACTCATTTGGGTGGAGGTGTCTTATTAATTTATTTATTTATCTTTCTAAACTGCTTGACTGGACCTGGAAGTCTGGGAAGGTGTGGCATTCTGGTAGGGGAATTTTGCGTACAACCTGCAGAAGCTGCCTTTATCAGAGGACGAGGGGTTTGTGAGTACAGCACAAAAGGTTAAATTTCTGAAAGACAACTGCCTTCGTTTCAACAAATAAATACAACACCAGATGGTCTCAGTCCTCAGACTGGCTGATTGAATGTAATTCCATTGAGAAAAGTAATTTCACAGAAAAGTTCAGGGAAGCAAATTACATTTTGATTGTCTAGATCATAGTTAATGTTATTGGTTTTTAATTTAACCAGTGTATCTGATAATTTTATCTCTTACAAATAAATCACTAGAGTATATTAACGTTATTAGATAAATAAACTTAAGAATACTCTGTTTCTTATGATAGTTCCCCTACTTATTTGGCTGCTTTCTTAGCTTTTTAGAGCTATTCAGCCTAAAGTATGTTACTTGGAATTTTACATCATGAAATACCAGGGAGACCCAGGTGAATGTTATAAGGATTATCCATCAAATGGTTCCTTTTAAAATTATAATACACAATGCCTACCTTGTAAATGGATTATTGTGAATTTTCTCACTTACTTAACTATAACCTGCCTTGCAACATTACTAAATGACTTCTAAGGAGATGGCTCTTAAAAAATGCACAATTGGGCTGGGGAGATAGCTCAGTTGGTACAGCACTTGCCTTAAAAGCACAAGGCCCTGGGTTTAGGCCCCAGCACTGCAAAAATAAGTAAATAAATAAAATAAAAGTAAAAAATGCACAAGTTAGCTGCTTCTAATATTTTTCCCAGGGGTGTTAAGAGAGAGGTATAAGTATTAAGAGTTGCAGGGCATCTGTTTCTGTCATATTTCCTTCAGTTCATTTTAGTGATTTTCTTTTGAAGAAAGTTTCATGAAGATTCTTAATTCAATCAATAGAGAAACAGAATAATAAATTCATAATTTCAGCTAAGCATGGTGGCGCATGCCTGCAATCCCAGCAATTCCAGAGATGGAAGCATGTAGAGTGTAAGTTTGAGGCCAGCCTCAGCAATTTAGCAAGACTCTGTCTCAAAATACACACCAAAAAGGGCTGGTGTGGCACTTTGGTGGTATTAGCACCCTGGGTTCAGTGACTAGAATCACACAAAAAAATGCACATGTACTTAATTTTAATTTAGAGAAAGATAAGATTCAATCTGGAGTTGAAAAATCAGTCCCATGCTAAAGGTTTCCACAAAAGTGACTATGAAGATGTAATTCGGAAACCTGCCAGGTATTTTTTGCTATTTTGTATTCTATCACATTAAAATAGAAATATAATAATTTTAAATTCTTGAGTCCTGTTACATGCTGTTCGTCTTCTTGTGTTAATTACTTTTTTCCTAAATATCCAATATTCTTCATTGATTCCTTTATAATTTATTTTTATTTGAGTATTGCCTGGAAGCCGAGGGATTGTGAACATGTCCATACCCTTTGCAGTAAAAAATGTGACTTTGAACTAATGCATTGGCATCTTTTGAATTCCTATTTTCCTTCTTAACAAACTTCCAAAAGAGGAATTATTATCCCCAGCTTATAGGAGGAAAAATGGGAGGTGTTTTTGTTATCCTACAGAGCAGGCACTCGTCCATCACCCTAACCTTGATTTCCATGATGAGATTGGTGATGCTATAGATGCACTGAGAAGGCAGGAAAATATTTATTACTCACATATTGAGGGTTTCTGGGGAGCACAGGGGCAGGTGCACAATTGGTCCAAACATGACTTGAGAGCCCAGTGAGTCTTGGTTCTACTCATGGCTGGTTTGTGAGACTGAAAGTTGTGTGTTCCAACGCACAGGCCAGGGATTACATGGTTTGAATTTCAGGAGACCCTAAAACAGGGAGCAACCATGTTTTTTAATAAGCTTCCTCAAGTGTGGGGCAGAAAGGCAAGGGGAATGGTGAGGCTTCCAAGCTGTCAGCAGTCAATACGAAAAAATGGAGCCAGACATCTTTGTAAAAAGGACACAATGGTTCTATTTGGCAGAGTACAATGTACACAGAAAGTGCCTTGCTACTCTGCTAACTAGGTGGGTGTTAGAAATCTTTAAAATAAGAATGGAAATGTCACAGAAAATTGCATTCACATGTTTTATCTCTGGCTATGGATGTTTGGGATCCCCTTCCCCATATCATTCTGAGTCCCCATCCCTGGGTCATAAAAATCTCAGGTAGCCACATGTAAGCTTAATGTAAGGGTTATGCAACAAGAAACAATTCTAAATCAAAAGGACAATTTCTTGATGACTTTTTTTTTTTTTTTTCATTTCAGTATAACGCAGGTAACTGGCAAAGCTTCACTGAACTTCAGCTTCTTTATTGTTACAAGGCAGATTATGTACCGTTATGTTGTTACCATCACTTTTGTCAATCAAATATGAAGTCACAACTGTCACTGTTTCAGTTTATAAAGTCGTACTCCCTGTATATAGAAAAGAGCATGAACATTGATCTAAGTCTCACACATTTATGAATACAAAGAAAAAAGTAATTGTTATGTATGGGTCATTATAATAGTAATTTTATGGAACTAATTTTTTAAGGAATACTCACATTTTCATCTAACTCCCTCACTTAGCATATGAGAAAAATAAGTTATATCTTATCCAAACCAGAAAGTTGTAGAAAGTAGGAATATTGTTTGTGAGCTCAGAGAATATCAGTATCAACCAAATTGATATTGGTGGTATCTTCTAGAGAACTAGGCAGATTCCCTGAGAGTGTTTCAAAGCATAAGAAGGTTATGAGCAACTTTTCACACATTCAAATTTACCATATATAATAGAATTAATGCTAGATTTTAAAATATAATTTTTTGTGTTATGCCTGGCAAAGTACCTAGAACTCAGTAAATATAAAAGTTGCTGCTTCCAATACAACCACTACTAATAACTGCCATTATTCCAATACTATTAGGCATGCTCGGTTTAAATTTGAAATGAAATCTAAACTTAAAGGTTATTTGCAAAACCTGTGTATTAAAACAAACAAATCATTGGTTTTGAGCTTTTCTACCTACTAGCTTTGTAACTGTATCACAAACCATGAGAATTATAAATTGAGATCCATGTCAGACATCTGGAAACAGATATTTACTTAAATAAATACTGATTAACCTGGTTTAAAAAAAAATTCATTATGATGATTTCTGCTACAAATATGAAAAACTGACCCAGCCTGGGTTTAAATTATCAAGAAACTGATTACCACATAAAAGGTGGCTTAAGGTACAAGAGGCTTCAGGTCTGGTTGATTTAACTGCTCAGTTTCACCATTAAGAACTCAGTTGTTCTCCATCTCACATCTTTGCCATTCTTAATCATGGTTCCATTCTTGTGGAACACAGGATACAGAAGATCCATAGTTCACATCTGATACATCACCATTTAGAACAAGGCTTCTCAACTTCACTATCAGTTTTTGGTTGGGATAATTCTTTGTTACACAGTCTGCCCTGCACTGGAGAAGGTTTAGCCACATCCCTCTACCAACTAGAGGCCAGTAACACTTCCCTTGGCTATCCTCCAGTTATGAAATATCTCTAGACATTGGTTTCTGGTTGGGGAAGGGTCAAAACTTCTCCCAAGTGAGAGCCACTGATTTAGAGGAAGAGAAGGAAGCATCCATATTCCCAGAAATTCTGCATCAGTCTTTTTCTCATGATTTTTAGGTAAGGATTGGATCATGTATAAAAGAACCAAATGAGGGCATCCCTTTGTCACATAGCATTGGGAATAGAAAAATGAACACGAATTCAGAATTTCTAGGAGTAGAAATCACTAGTATGCCACACACCATGTATATTAGAGTAAAGAATACTTCCTTCTCTGTGGGCGAACCCCCAATCACAGGGCTTAACACCAAGAAAGTGCTAACATTTCACCTAAAATCTTACATGGGCAGTGTGTCCTGTCTTCATCTTGTCACCTGACCAACCTGAAATCAGGGAAAGAGAAAGATGTTCTTAACATTTAAATATTGAACCCATATCAAACTCACAGAAAATTTGCAAAAAGTAGTGCAAAGCGTTCTTTTTTAAAATCTTTGACTCAGCTTCTTCTGATTGTTAACATCTCACATGGTACCATTATCAACACCAAGATGTTATATTGGTACAACATTGTCCACTGAACTTTAGATCTTCTTAGAAATCCACCAGTTTGTCACCTAATGTCCTTTTCTATTACCATCTCAGCCTGGGAGTGACACCAGTCACTTCTCAGAATTATTGACCAGAACTCATTATGTGACCCTAAGCAACTGAAAAGAGGAATAGGAAATGAGGGAATAATATGAATATTTGTTGAGAACAAAAAAACATTTCCATAATGTTTTTTAAGACAGTTATGTCACCTAACTGAACTCATCCTTCCAGAGAGTTCTGGGACACATTTAACCTGAAGATTCTGATTTCCACAACTCATGCACAGTGTGTATTTCCATACCTGGGTCCTTGCCAATTTTAGAGCTATTGAAGTGTGTTTCTTATTGACAATTTGTGGAAAGCTGCTAGTCCAACTCCATCTGTATTATTTGCCTGATCGGCATTATGGACCACAACGAGGCACATATCCATGTCCCTATTCCTCCTAAAATAGTTACAGAGTGACCCAGTTATCTGTCTAAAAATTTATAGATGGCTATCTCCTTGAAATAAACTTTCTTCACAACAATCTTGATGAGATGCTTGACTACTCTGAGATTCAGTCTCTACTTCTACAAAATGGGACATAATAGTGTCTCATATGGTACATAAAACAGTTAGATGAAATAACATAAAGTCAGTAGAAGGTTGATCTATTGATCTATCTATCTATATTCAATAAAGGAGAAATGCTAATGGTATTATTATGATAATATTTATGTGCATCACTGATTAAAACATTTAGTAATGTTCCTTCTGTGACTCTGTCATAGAAATTTAGCTGGTTAGATATGATAAGAAAATTCAGTTCACATATCATTATTCATGTAACATTTAAAATTGCATTTTAGACTCATTTGTAAATTCCAAGAAAACCAAATGAGTGAATGCAATCTATTTCTTTGGGAATATAGGGTTCAAAGAGAAAATAAAAAATTTAGTTTTCAATTCTTTGTGCCACTTCAAACTGACTTCCTCCCCCCTCTTAAAAATAAATTGGGTTTATTTCTATAATATGTTTGCTCACACTATCCCCTGAGAATTGGAAAATTGTGATATTTTTAATGTAGGCTTTTTTTTTTTGTTGTTCCCTAGAAATTGGGCTAAAAGAAGGTGAGAATTGCCATAAGAGAAATGTGATAAATTATCTATCTGAGCATGTACAATGGACACACAAGATATTCTGAAACTGTCAAAGCAAATGTAAGCATGATTAGAATAAAGTCGCTCTATGTCAAGGCCTTGCTTAAATAAAAGTGACATGTTCTGACAGAATTCCTGCCTGTGTAAATGAATGACTGAGCAAGCAGCATTGAGATGATTTCTGAAATAGCTTTTTTGTCAAGGAGACATTAAAAGTCAGAGTTGTTCTGCTGTGGACCATCTGCAGACAGCTCCTCAGAAATGAGGATCACTATTACTTTTCCAGAAGCCAGGCATTTGCAAGCTGCAGGGTGTGGTCTTCCTCCCACAGTCTTTCACTTAATGGCTGGGACTGATCTTTGACCAGCTGTGGGTAGAATGACCCTGTGATTTGCAAAACCACAAGGAAAGCTTGATTCAAAGGGCAATGCCCCCTGGTCTCTTGAGTCTAGCTGTTCTCTCTACCAATGCATTTCTTTAGAGAGCAGCTTCCCTTCTCAGAGGAGGGATGTGTCTTCACACATCACTAGCAGTGGGAAGCTATACCGAGATGATGTGGGTTCTTGATCCTGGATCTACTGAGAGCCAAGTGTGTAATGTAAACAAGTTATTTGCTTTCTTTTTGAATTCTCTTGCTCCATATAAAATAGGAATTAATTATGCTTTCAACATTTATCAGATTCCTGCTGCATGTTACGCACTGTGATAGACATGGAGATGTATAAGATGTGTTCTCTGTCTCTAAAGACTTCATAATCTATTTATTTACTGAACTAGAGACAATTTAAGACAATGTTTAAAATATAAAGCACTAGATCAATACAAGGATCTGCTGTGATATGTGTGTGGTGTGTATTCAATCTTTCTCTCACTGTCGCCATGTCTATCTATGTACACAGACACACACACTGAGAAGGAGAGGAAGAGAAAGAGAGTGCCTGGTTAGGAGAACAAAGCTTGTAATTGTTACCTTTTTAGTTGTGATAATACGTGATATTTTATTTTAAACCTGTTTTTATCAAGATGATATGCACTGTTTTGTTAGAAAAAAGCAATCTATGAATCTTTCATCTGTGTTTAATAAAAGAATGTTTTCTTGCAAGCATGTGAATTTGCAGCTTCCAGCATCATTCACCTCTAATGTTCCTTAGTTAACATGAGTATAGCCTCTTTCTTGTCTTGCAGATTATTTTCCTATATGGTGAGGTTAAAGGAAAGGGCAGAAGCAGGTGACACCAATTTTATGTCCAAACAATTTTGAAATATCTAGGAATTCCCTGAGCAGGTCGGGAAAAGACTGACTCGGTGGTTGGTGCAGAATGAAGGAGAAAGATGTTTGTTCACAGGCTGGTCCTGAGTGGCTCATAGTCATCCTCACTTTAACGAGGCTCCCTGAAAACCTTTGCTGAGCCCTATCAGGTATGAGTTCCCTGACCCCAACTTTGTCTATGACACATGAACCACATAATCTCTTTTTTGAAGTCTCAGTTAATGATAAGCAAGTTTTGAAGAATCGAATCTTTCAACAGTTATGTTTGTTAAAAAAGAAAAAAAAAAAAAGAAAAAGAAGTCTTTGCAGTGGGTACAGACAGGTGTTCACCTTCACTGTGCCCAGGTACTGCCGTCCCAGTCTTCTAGGCCTCAAAGGCAGGAGGCTTCATAAACAGTCATTTATCTGTGACAAAACATATTGTATGTGCTATCTATTGCTGTGTAACAAATTTCCCACAAACTTAACAACTTAAAACATCAAACCTAATAATCACAGTTTCTGAGAGTCAGAAGTCTTGGGGTGTCTTGAGGTGGGTTTTGTGGGTGCTTCTGACTCATGGCTGCTGTGAAAACAGGGCTAGGGCTGCAATAACCTCATGACTAGACGGTAGGCCAGAAGCTCCGGCTCCTGTCCACGCTCACACGTCCTTTCACAAGGCTGCTCACGACACATCAGCCCAGAGCAAGGCGAGAGAGAACGAGAAAGAGAGAGAGAGAGACTGAGACTGAGACAGGGAGCCACAGAGGATTCAGAGACAAAGAGGGTGCGCCAAAGAAGTCCCAGCGCTTCCGTGGCCCATCCCAGAGTCAACAGGCCATCAATTTCACTTTTTCACGTTAGCCTGTTTGTTAGAAGTAAAACACTAAGTCTAGCCCAGTTCACAAGAGGAGTGTCAAAGAATGAGCTGGCACCTTTCTTAAAATCACCCCAATTGGACTCCATTTGGAGGAAAACTCAAGTATCCTGGTTTTGGCCTTTGACTGTGGCTGTCTTTCACCCCTCTCCTTACCAGGCCGGATCTATGATGTTCCAACTCAGTTGATGTTGTTGAGCAGTAATGTATGCCTCCGTGAAGAGCCCGGTGAGTGCTGAGGATGATTTAAGACTCCATGGAGACCAGTTTTCATTTTCATGGATGATTTCACTCACACTCATGCAATTTCAAAAATATGATAACATCGTCTTTCGGTCCTTTATTTGTTCATCCTTGCCTTCCCCAACTGGTGTTTTTTGAGGGCCCCAGAGAAAACTGACATTGTGCCCAAGAAGAAGCAGGGACCACAGTACATATTTCCAGGTTAAATGCTTGTTAAAATTGTAGCTCCTGTTCTCATAGCCTGAGGGAAAACTAGATTTATTAGATAAGAAAGACTTTTTTTTTTTTTTTTTTTTGGCAATATGTTATTCCTTCTCTCTTTCTTGCACTATGTGAAAACATTCATGGTAGAAACCATTATTTTAATAAGGTCACTTTATAAAAATTATACATAAATTAATCAAGCACAAATTATGCTTTCTGGAAGCTAAAAAAAAAGCAGTCTAGATAAGAACTATGCTATTCTCACTCCCATCTTATAATCTCAAAGCACTTCTGAGTTTATAAATAACTTTTCATAATATTTTATTCGGCCTTCATAAAGACCCATTGGAAGGGGTAAAATCAGTATGAATCCGTCTGTATTTGAATGGAGAACACACAGAGCTTTGGTGCCTTGACGAAAGTCATGTAATTATTTAAATCATCTCAGAGATATCTTAAAATAAGTCAGTGGAGAGAGAGAGAGAGAGAGAGAGAGAGAGAGAGAGAGAGAGAGAGAGAGAGAGAAAGAGGGAGAGAGAGAGAGAAGACTGAGGTTAAACTCAATACAAAGACATCGCACAGCAGGATCCTGGTGAAGCCCACAGAGCTGACTCTCGAAAGCTAACACAAACAAGAAGGAAGACATTGTGAAGACTTTGGAGACTTGGTGAGTCACACAGCACTGTGGAAAATTTTGAACCTTAAAACTTTCATTTCATCCTGGAATTTTTCCTGCCTTTGCTGGGAAACAAGTCCTTATTGACTATAGTCAAAGACACTGGAAACAAAACAAACAAACAAACAAAAACCAAAATAGTTACAAACATCTTGTCCAAGTCATTCCATGAATCTCCCAATGAGTCTCAACTTGAGAAACCATCAATGACCCGAAGTTTCTTAAAGCACAGACTGGGAACCAGTGTCTGCCCTGCACCTGTCTGATCTGATTAATAGTTCTGGGCAGGGGCCCAATAATTTGTATTTCTTACAAGTTTCCAGATGGTGCTGATATTGGTACTCTGAGGATCTGACTGTGAGAAGTTGGTCTGTCCTGTTTCTGTAGTTCTTGACTCTTAATTCCTGACCTTGGCCTCCTCATTGCCTCAATATCTGGTTTGTGTGCACTGCCCCCTGGTGGTATCAGTGCTGGCCTTACCTAGGGTGACCTATCATCTAACTGGGACACTGTGGGAGTAATGACCACACTGGGGTTGTCTAGGTAAACAGGCCCATAAGCTAAGTCCTGATATCACCAATTTGACTTAATTCTCTGCCTACCTTTAATCCTGGATGACTATGTAAACAGTCAAGTTTTATAAAGGGGTCATATATATCATGGGGTGCTTCCCCCCGTACCCCCACGCAAGGTTTAAAATCTCTCTATGCCCTGATTACTTCATCTGTAAAGTTGGGATAAGAGCACCTACTCCTGGTATATGGGGACATTTAAACAAAATAATATGGGAAGTGTAAATCCCAGTTCCTGTGCATTATGGTTACTTCTCTGAGGAGTACCTTCAGGATGAAAAGATGGCTTCATTCCTTCATCTTCCCGCTGAACACAGCTAACAGTGCAAACTTCGGCCTTCTTAAGAGATCACCTGAAGGGGAGCTGACTGCCTCTCCAAGACCCTTCTCCTTTCAAAGGCAGCCCACATCAACACAGGATGGACAGCCTCACTCCCAGCCCCTTGGAGTGACCCTCTTAGCTCTAGGGAGACCCCCTGGGGAGGGCCAAAGTGCACACTGAGACTGCTCCACAGCTCAGCATCACCCCCCATCCCCCTGCAAACTGCAGATGTCCACATACTCCTCTTGTCTCAGACCTGCTGCTTCCTAGGTCCCTGTGATGCACACTTTTAGCATTCAAAAAGGTGAATTGCTGCTACAGCTACTATGATAACTACAATTTACTCCCTTTACTGTGCATGCCAGAGGCTTCCTTCCAAATTGTGGTATGTCATACTTGATCTATGATAACGACTGAAATGACTCCCACAAATCCTGTGATTAAATTAAGAGCCATCCACGAGTTTGCACAGTACCCTGGGTAAATAGCGATGCACACCATATCTTGAAGTGCATTTGAAGCTTGCCCTCAGTGGGAGTTGTTGTCATGCTTGTCCCTGGGATGATACAGTGGGTGAATGACTGTGCTGCACTTTTAGATGTGCTTATTTAAACTTACTTACTCCAGCTCCAGCAGGTGATTGCTATGATTTCTCCCATTCTGCATTATGGCCTATTGTGTACTCTCAGTATGGACTGCAGAGTGTGCTCTGCCTGAATTCACACTTGGCTGAAGATGAGATCTGATACTGAGCAGCCCTCAGGAAACCAGGCTGCATACTCCAGGCTTCACAGTCAGCCCAACTTTTGTAAGGATGCATTCATGAGATGGGCTGCAAGCAATCTGGGTTTTCTTGAGAACCGCCACTAAGAATATGTCATGTCATTTCTAAGGAGGAGGAATGTTAGCTGACTGGTTAACAGGAGCCCCATTCTGTGCAATTGGAACATTTATATTGCTTGAAAATATTTAAGATCAAGCTTACAAAAGACCTATGAATTACTTAATCATTGGCAGAAGCTTAGCTTCCTCTTGGATGAAATTCCCAGGCCACATTTTCCAACTTCCTTGTCAGTTTCAAATGACTTGGGACTCTGCATAAAGGCTTGGCCCCATAACTATCTCCTCCTTTTACATGCTTCCTGACAGATTTTTTAGAAAGAGAGGTGAACGGTTATTTTCTCTAACTGGGTTTAAGAATACTACTTCGCCAATTTGCATTTCTTATTTTAAGACCTTTGGGTATGGCCCTGAGCACTTTTCAATAACTGAATTAAAACTCATCTGGGAGAGTAACAGGGAGAGGAATGAAGAGAAACTAATTAGGAAAGGAAGGAGAAGGAGAGCCAGAGAGGAGATAAATGCAGTGCATTTAGATCAAGCCTTCTTAGGCTCAGCACTGATGTTTTGTGCTGGATGATTCTTTGCTGCAAGGGAATATGCTGTGCATTGGATGGGGTTTAGTAGCATACCCTGTCCCAAAATTTCTCTGATATTAGGAAAAATTCCCTCATTAGAGGAACAAAATCACTTAAAGTTGGAAACCACTGATTTGGATGTTAAGGGACAGATGGTAGAAAGAGATAACAATAATCTAAATGATCTTCTTTCCATTCTAAGCAGCATCATTGATGTCAGAAATCGGGTGACGTGACCCCACTCAACATTTAACATCCATTTATTGAGCAAATGCTGACAGTGTTTTCTGTGCCGTGCTAAGTCTTCGAGGAACCTATAGCCAAGTGAGGAAGGCAGACACTGAATTTAAAATCAGAGAAGTAAATGACATAGGATGGTATGGCTTAGGATTTTTTGACCTTACAATGGTGCAAAAACATTTTCCATCCGGGAGAAACCATAATTCAAATTTTGAGCTTTTAAGTATAGCCCTAAGCACCTTTCAATAACTTGATTAAAACCCTAGTATACTAGCATGCTAGTCTTTTCCAGGACTAGCAATATGTGGTGTGATACTCTTTCATGATGCTGGTGAGGACAACCACACCTAAACTGTGGCTAAGCATTTGATGACCTAGGATATTTTCTACTTAATGTTGAGTTTATGATGACATAACCCCATTATAGATCTAACAGCAGTTGTAAATAAATGCAAAGGAAAGGAACCTTATGAAGGAAAGTGGAAGCTGGCATCAGAGAGTCACAGAGGGGTCCGTCTTACAGCTACAGTCACAGAAGGATCCCCATTGTGCAATGTTGTAACGATACCTGAAATCTAATCAGAGCTACCCAGAGAAGATCTGGCTCTACTTTCCCACTTGAGTCTGTAACTTTTCTTAAATTGTCCTATCTGCGAGTCCTTCTAACACTTCCTTTTTTTTTTTTTTTTTTTTTTGGTTCTTTCCTTTGTCATTATTGGGTGGTGTATATTTACTAGACTCTGCTAAAGAGATTAAAAGTATAACATAGGGTAACACATTAAACCTGGAAATGTTGTTTACTGTAAAAATTATCACAAATTAAGTGTACATATGAGTTATTAAGAATAGGACCCCAAAATTGCAGATCAAAACCACCAAACTCTTACCCTTTAGGATGACCTTTGTAGGAATGTGAATTGGTATAATGGTAGAAAAGAGTATGCAATTTACTTGAAAAATTAAAAATTGAAATGTCATATGATATAACTGTCCTACTCTTGGTCTCCTGGTTATGTTGAAAAGAAATGAAATCAGTATGTTAAAGAGATGTGTGTGCTTCCATGTTCACTAGATACAGAAGCAATCTTGTCTATCATCAGTAATGGGTAAGAATATGAGACACACACACACACACATACACACACTCACACAAATACTATGATAACTGGACGAATATGAAGGATGTTATGCTGACTCACAGAAATGCAAACGCTGCCTTGTATCATTGTATGCACAATTTTAAAATACCAACCTCATAGAAGTGATGGGTTCAGTTACTCACACCAGTAATCCCAACAATTTAGGAGGCTGAGGCAGGAGGATCCTAAGTTCTAGGCCAGCCTTGGCAATAGAGCAAAACCCTCTTTCAAACTAAGAAATAAAAAAAGGGTTGGAGTGTATCTTAGTGTTTGAGTACTGCTGGGTTCAATCCCCAGTAGTACACACACACACACACACACAATTTCATAGAAACAGAAAACAGAATGGTAGCTGCCAGTGAGATTTGGGGGAACAGAAAAATGGGTAGATGTTGATAAAAGGGTACAAATTTCAAGTTATGCAGTAGGAATTAAGCACTGGAGACTTCTTACACAATATGGTGACTACAGTTAATACTGTATTGTACACTGGAACTTTGCTAAGTAGACACCAATGTTCTCACCCCATGACCCCCTAAATTATAACTGTGTGGAGAGATGGATATGTTAATTATATTGATAATGGTAATTTTTTCATAATGTGTATGTGTGTTAAAACACCACATTGCATACCTTAAATATGTGCAATTTTTTATGTCAATTATATCTCAACACAACTGGAAAGAAAAGATCATAACAGGAGGTGGAAAACAGGACCCTAGGATAATAGAATGGAGAAGAAAGATTCCCTTCAGCAGAGGTGGCAGGAAGCCAGAGACAGACTCTGACCACCAGGTAACCCAGAGCCATGGACACCTCCTAATTCCTCAGCAGGGCGGGCGGTGACAGGGAGAGTCACCAAAATGGAGGAGGAATACACAGAGAATGAAAATAAAATGCACTTTTCCCTCAGGACAAGCCTCTCTGAACTGCCAATCACACTATTTCCAGAAAATTCACAGAAAGCAAAATCTAAACCCTTTGGTCTATATCATTAGAAAAGTAATAGAAAAAATAGGCCCGAATGGCCAAATATCTGCAAGGTTACAAAACAGGTTTTCTCTCATCACAGAGGCCTCAACTCTGAAGGGAGATGTGAGTAGCATAATAATATGACACTTGGTGCTGTTGGTTAAAGAGAATGTTCTCACAGTCTGAAATATGGCCAGCGGCCTCTCCAAAATTAAAGCTTCACAGATCAGGGTTCCTGAGGTACTTTCCAGACAAAATAAATGAGCAAATGTTCATGTCACTCGGATTTTGCTTAGAATTTGCCAGGTGACTGCTAAGCATTTTCTTAAAAGTTTTTATTTCTTTTAAAAAAGTTTTGTCCTATAAGAAAACTTAGTGTTTCTTATAGAATCAAGAAGTTGAATGTATTCTCATGGAATTATTCTTTCAACACTGGGCCAGGAGAGCAACCTAAGCAGCACATGGTTGGGTAGCCACAGCTCTGAGCAGGCAGGGAAGAACAGAGGTGTCATGTTCAGTACATCAAGGGAAGTTGGGAGACCTGATGAAAGTCCAGTAGTCAGAGTGCAGAAGGGGCCAACTTTCTTTAAAAAAAAAAAAAAAATTGTCTTCAAGAAACCAAATGGATACCAAAACTGTAGTCAGTTTGTTACACCTCTGCCTTGATCTACCTTGAGTCTGATTAAATGAAAATACAAGAAACATTTCAGCTCATGTCCTAAAATTAAAATGGCAAAACTTGAAAATGGTAAGTTATTGATCATTGATTGCTTGTACACAGCACTGAAGTGATCATTGTGCATTAACCAACATTAATCCTCTAAAAACCTATGATAGTGGTATTGTTATTCATGTCTAGAGAAGAGGAAATTGTGGTTCATAATGGCAGACAGAGACACCAGGGGCAAAATCTTTTCCACTTCAGCTCCAGAACAGAGAAGTGAGTGTCTTTTCTGGCATTCCTGACAAAGACCCTAGGATGTAACCTGCCCTCATTTAAACTGTCCTGATTTAAACTGACAGGTGCACACCCTAATTCATGTGAACTGAGACTGCATGCATGAGAGAGGAGCTTCCCCAAATAAAACTGAATGGTTTTCTGAAAGTTGGATACCTTCTGTGTAGGCAAACACAACGAACCCTATACCAGATGTGCTTTCTGACTATACCCCCTTCTAGATAAGCCTCTCTGAAGGTCCAGAGCAGTACCCCCTGCACTGAGAAGTGGCCTCATGGGGGCAGTAGAGAGGGGATACACCCAAAATCCCAGACCCCAGTGATGATAAAGTGCATATATCAGGGTACATGAAGCCAACCTGAAGCTTCCTGACCTTACCGGCAGGCATCAAGACTGGCTTGCACAACTGCTCTGGCTTCCCACTCTCAGGATTTTCCCTGCAACCAGTGCTGACTTTTCTCAGGTCCCTGGCAGTCTTGAAAGGCCAGAGAATTAAAATTACCTGGGAGCAGCCCTTAGCCAGGGATTCCCTCAGTGGATGATTTTGACATACACCTGCCACACTGACTCCTACTTAATCCAATAAGATCCAGTGAGTTGGTGGAACCATGAGCACTTTGCTTTTCTTAGTCTCAGGCCCGTGCTTCTTTGCCAGTTCCTCTGTGGATCACCTCCAAAGTCAAGTGCCTGTCCTTGAATTCTTCACTCAGGATCTGCAAACACACACATAAACTGTGGTTGCATAGAACGCAGGTTTTAAGTATTGTTGAAAAAAAATAGTTATCTTCAGTGGTCCTTTTTCCCTACCAAAGATTAAAAATGTGTGTGTGTGTGTGTGTGTGTGTGTGTGTGTGTGTGTGTCTGGGGGAGGTGTATAATCTCCTTTCAGAACCCACTATTAATATCTTTTTTTCAGAAAAAAACAAAAATGCCAGGCATGGTGGCTCAAGCTTGCAACCCCAGAGGCTCAGGAGACTGAAGTTCAAAACCAGCCTCAGCAACTTAGCAAGGCCCGGAACAACTTAATGAGAGCCTGTCTCAAAACAAAAAAATAAATAAAAGGACTGGGGATATGGCTCAGTGGTTAAATGCCCCTGGGTTCAATCCCCAGTAGAAAAAATAAATAATTAATAATTAAATAAAATAAATAATTAAATAAAAGAAAAGAAAAAATATGTAATTACAGAAAAATGTGAATAATATGATAGCATCAAAGTGTAAAACCAAATTTCTCTGCTCACATCCTCTCTGTTAATTACGACTAAGTCTCCTGCAATTCTTCTCAAAGAAAGGAGAATATATGAAAGAGAGAGAAGAAAGAAAAGATGGAGAATGAGTTAAAACAAGGAAGAGTGCACAATTTTTTGATAGAGAATTAGTCCCTAAGAAGTTGTGTTTCTTCAAAGCCTACTTCAAATACCAAATCTGGGTTTGAAAGTTTTCCAATAGCAGAATCTGCACTGCATACAGGTGTGTTCAGATGAGGATGCTCGAGCCTCTGAGTGTGGGGCAGATTATGTAGTGAGCTCACCACTAACGACACACATGGAATCCTCACAAATGGACAGAAGGGACCAGCTCTGAAGCCCTAATCACATCCCCAAGCAAATGTTCAATTCTCAGGCAAGCCAATATTTTAAAGATAAGCTTATCTGAAAGAGAATATATAGACATTTAAAGACTTTTCTGAATATTTAGTTGGTATTTGGTCTCTATACATTTTTATGGTACTAATGATAGGAAATGTAGAATACAATTTTCCTATTAATCTTTTTCTCCTTGACATAAAAATGATTCAGAAAATTAATAGCACTGATGGTCTCTGAGCAATTTGCAATTCCTAATGAAAAACCAGTCAACCAATCATTGGTATGATATGTTCAATCTCAAAACAGAAAATTGTTTTGGGTTTGGTTTTCCTTTGGTATCTTTTGTTCCTTGGAATACTGATAATTACTTTGGACTTCCTAAATTGTCTTTAATTAAAATAAATCAATAAATTAAAAAATAGTACTAAAAATCCACTTATATTTCAGCAGACTGATACCCATGCCAAAACAGGTATATTGTGCACACACATACAAACTCAATAAACAAACAGGAGTAGACAAACTGAGAGAAAATATTTTTCCATCAATTATCATAGACACTATTTTCTTAACTATGACTGTTCATCATAATAATAATAAAAAAAAGAATCCAGGTAGAAAAAAACTAAACTAAAATAATATAATATTAACCTTTTAAGCCTGTGTAAAATGCTCAGTCATACTCAAAATATAGAAGATACTAACTAAAATCACAAATTGACATTTTCAATTGCCTCACTGGTAAAGACCAAGAGATTCAATAAATCTATACTTCAAACAGAATATGGGGAAACAGGTGTACTCACCTTTGACTGATGCAGAAAATGAATTATTTCAATGTTCTTATAGAATAAATCTTTAAAAACCTACAATGCCTATTCCTCTCCTAGAAATTTATTCAAAATATATACTCTGATATAAATATCAAATTAACGATATCAGGAAAGCATCATAGTGAAGGCAAAATATTAGATACAGGAAATACACATCAATATTTTCTGGATAAATAAGTAAAGCACATTAACACAATGAAGAACTATGCAATAGAGTAAAAAGAATGTGGTCATTTTCTTATATTAGCATACAACTTTGAATACATATATGCACTTAAAAGCAAGGATAAGAACAATTTGTATAATATATTAACATTTGTGTTAAAAGTTAAACACTCTGTATTCCCCTGCTCATTTATTTAAAATTGACAATTTATGATTGCATATATTTACTGTTCTTTTTGATGTATAGAAATCCTGAGATTGTACTCCAAGCTCTTGGAAATTAATGGTCATTGGTTAGATGCAATGGGTGTCCAGGTTCAGAATGGAAAAATGGAATAATCTTCTCATGTGTTTATCTGTCCCTTCAGCAAAAGCTTTGGAGATATACTTGCAAAAACTTTCTCACTTTGAGATTATTAAGAAAAAAATGGTTTTCATTGTTCACATCTATCTTTGATTCTATTAATATTTTCATTGAAAAAATGAAAACACTTTTTGTTATTTATCAATGGCCAATGCAACTCCTTGGGTGGCCCACAGATTAATGAGAAGAAATAACACATAAATTAAAGAAAGTAATATTTTGCAAGTGGCTAGCCAGGTCAAGAGCACACAAAGAGGTTCTCTAAACCAATTCCTTCATCAGAGACAAATAGCATAGAGCATCTTGGAGGATGACCCCCCAGCCGAACGTGGAAGCTATTGCTGAACTATTGCTGCTTTTGTCATCTCTCCAGAAAAATATCTGGACATATTTAGAAACAACCAGTCCCCTAAATAAGCTCCTACAGGCAGGTTGATATTGTCCCCTGGGATAGGAAGTTGAGGTTGGTCACCAGATTCTCCTGGTCAGCATCTCAGCCTCCAGTCTCCCATCATATGGAAAATCCATTTGTCCTCAACTACCCATCTGCTTCAACAGAATATACTAAATTTACTCCTTTACTCGTGATGTGAAGCATGTCTCCTGTATCAAAGATAAAACTGTCTTGGCTATAAGGATGGATTGGGGGCTCTATTCTGCTTCATTTATTTTTCTGTTTAATACCTCATTGTGAGGTACCACTCTAAAAATGGTAGTTTAATATTCTGTTTTATTTTCAAATACTATCACTTTTTCCTACTTATTCCCCCCTTTCAGAAATTTTCATCATATGCTTTGCATGCTTACTCTTTTCCCTAAACTTCAAACTTTTATCTTCACATTGCAGATAAGAAGACTGAATATCAAAGAACTAAAAATGTTGGAGTCGAAGAGCTTGTAAGTGTAAAAACAGAATTTGGATTTAATTGTGTCAGCCTTGAAAAATCTACATGTAAAGTCTTTAGATCTGAAATCTGCCTGCTGTAAACACAATTTTTTGTATTTTTTCTTGTAACTTGTACATATTGATTTTTGCTCTTTTTTAGTATTTTGGAAAACCTACTTGAAATGCTAAAATCTCGGTTCTCATTAGTATATCCCACAACTATTTTTCCTGGGATAGGACCTGATAGAACTGATTTAGAATCAATATCAAACTTTTGGGGACTCTGAGCAGTCACAATTTTACAAGAAATAAAAGAGATGATCAAAATGGGAATAAACTACTTTACAAAAATTCTAAGTAGTTTCAAACTTATAGGAGGTTGAAAGAACAGGAAGGAACATCCTTCTCCATACTGCTTAACCAGATTTGGTTAGTTTTAATATTTTATCTAATTTATACTCTTTATATGATACACATCTCATTCTCTTTCCTGAACATTTGGTAATAAGTTGAATGTATTATGAAACTTTTCCTTTAAATACTTCAGAATATATTTCCTTAAAAGCTGCAATTTTACTCTTAGTAAAATTATCAGATTCCGTATGTTGAATACATATATAAGATTTCAACTAGTCTACATTTCAATTTGTCCCAAATATTCCTTATACCATTATATTTCTTATAGAGCCTATTAGTCCATGGCCACAGATTGCATTTAGTTACCTGTATCTTTTCAGTTCTATAATTTATAAAAGTTATTCATCCTTTGTCATTTATAATGTTAAATTTCTGAAGAATAAAGTAGATAACGCTGTTTTTGTAACTCCTTATACAACCTTGATCTTCCCATTTTTGGAACTTATCTTTGTTCAAACTGTTGTGGGTTTTATTTGTTTGTTTGCCTTTGTTTTGTTTGTTTGTTTTGCAGTACTAAGGCTAGAACCCAAGGCTCACATGTGGTAGACAAATACTCTAACACTAAACTTCATCCCCTACAGAGGGCTTTCACATAGAGTAGTCCTGGGCTTTTACAGCCTTCCAGGGTGAGAATCAAGACATAAATGATACCACCAGAGATGTCAGGATGTTCAGAGGAGACTTTTCAATTCAAAACAACCTCTTCATTACAGCTATAGTCAATAAGACATGCAGCTAATATCTAAGTTGCAGGGAGGGTACCCAGCTAAAGAGGACCTGTTGTTTCAGAAGAAAATGGGCAAAGGGAGGAGATGTCATCTTGGCTAAGACCCAGCCACATGGATGAGAAGGGCATGAAGTTCTGGAACAATGCTGGTTCCTGGGAATGAAAGGAGAATTGAGGAAGTCACCATGAGTAATGATGTCCTGTGGATTTCAGCAGTTTCTGCTCCTAGTTAGATGCTGTCCATTTCATGTCTGTGTTGTGAGCATGAATCATACAAGGAGAAATATACATGCACATTTATTTATTTCTATCTGCATCTATATATACCATTGGGTAAATTAACTCACTACTTATTCTCTTTTATTTAAAAATTTATTTAAAAAATAAACACCATTATAGGTTTGTATGCAAAATTAGAGAATAGAAAAACCAGGACAACATTCACAAAGAAAGTACCATAGATGTTATTCAACACATCTGTGTATGTTGGAAGTTATTAAGGAAAAGACCTGACCTCTCTCCTCTGTCAATCAGAATGGGCTCAGATTGGCAGCTTTGAATAGGGATGTAGGAGACCTGAATTGCTCAGTGTGAATACACAGGAATCATTAAATTTGCTCAGAAACCTGGAATGAGGGACCATCAAGGTAGGCTGTCCATAGGTGAACAGGGAACTTGAAAGACCTCAGGGGAAGAGCAGTCTGAATGAGACAAGACAAAGTTACTAAAAGGGATGCTCAAATTATTTGCCATGGGTTACACTGGCACCTCTCTCAACATTTTTTGAACTCTTATAATGCAGCTCCTAGGGTCTATATTGCTTATTGATGCTTCTTTGGATTATTTGGGGTAAACTTGAAGAGTTTCTAATTTCTGTATCTGGGTTGATGCAAGACAAAAGTAGATTATGTGGAGAAACTGGAGTTGAGGCCTAAGAATGAGCAAATATTTCTGAGAAACCTCTCATCTTTCAAGATCGTTTCAATGCTGAGAACTCCATGAAGTAATAATAGACTAGCCAAATATTAGCTTTATGTGGCAATAATAGAAGAATGTATTAAGATATGTATGATATTCTGAATCATCAGAGCTGGAAAATGGCAAGAGTCAGAGAAGAATGGAGGACTTCAACTGCCCAGGAAGAGTGGTGGGATCTGCTTGGTTACATGCTGCAGGGATGGCTGGGGGCTCACCTTTGTAATGGTTAATTTGAATTGTCAACTTGATTAGATTCAGAGATGCTGATGATTAAGAGGCCTCTGGGTGTGTCCATGAGGGCGTGTCCAGGAATGATTGGAATGTGGAACAGTGAACTGAAGTGGAGCCCCTCCCTAAGCGTGGGCAGCACTGTCCAATAGGATGGAATAAAAGTTGGAAGAACAAGGAAGCAGATGTAGAGGCAAGCTCGGGTCTTCTTGAACAGACTCTTGATTGCTGCTTCGATTATCGGAGGATATCAAACTCTCACTTCTTCACTCTTCCAAAGCAGACTCTGCCAGAGACTCTCCAGGGTTTCCAGAAGCCTTGGTCTTGGACTAGGGTAGCACTGTTGATCCTTCTTGTTCTGGGGCTTCTGTCTCTTGGACTGAGCAGCTGCAGACAGCCATTGTGGACTATCCAGCTTCTCGTCGGGTAAGCCAATCTAAGAAATGTCCGTTTTATAATCATACTTCCTGTTGATTCTGTTCCTCCAGGGAACCCTGACTAATACAACCTTCTACTATTTTACCCCCCTTCTGACCTTCAAGTCTTCTTTGTAAGTAGACCACAGGTCTGTAGGATATAGTACCCATGCTCAGCGCCTGTTGCCTGAGAGAGCTGTGAGCTGAAGAAAATGGAAGATGAGTCCCATTTCCTGGATAGCTGTAGTGCTCCATGCAGGAACTGAAACTCAGCTTCCTAGGATGTTTTATCTGTTTTCATTTTTTTCTTCTTTTGCTGTGAAACACTTCTTTCTTTTAAAAAAAAATATTGTTTACTTTTATTAAAAAGAAAATAATCTCCAGTTATAGTGAGTCACTTTAAAAACCCAAGTCGCTTTGTTATAATAATCTTTTATTTTATTTAAAAATTTAACTGCAGTAGTTATCAGGAGAGTTAAGACCAGTAAGCATGTAGCCTGAGGCATAGTTTTTCACACATACCAACAAAATTCTTCAAGCAAATACAAGAAAACTTTAGTTTCTATGCACTATCAAAAAAATAAGGACAAAGTGCCCTTCTATCTTAAATAAATTGAGTTTTGGATGATAGCTTTTCAACCTAATAAATTGCAGACACACAAAATAAAGATACAATACTTAAAATACTTCTCTTTAATCCAGGCATACTTTGAATGATCTTGTAGTAAGTTTCTGCTGCAAATGAAAATGTTCAAAGAAACTCTGTCCTGGTGTAGTGTTCTACAAAGTCAAGAACAGTAAGAGCAGGATCATCAGTAGTACTTCCGGAATCTATAAAATCCCAATGCCATTGCCAGACAAGTGAACAACGGGGCTGTAAGATAATGAACTGCCTCCACTTTATTAGACTGTATCAGTGTTTTTAAGGAAGCAATTTCAGTGTCAATTTTATGACTGGTTTCTGAAGTAACACTTTTGGTTTGAGTGTCCTTTCTGGTAAATTCTGTGGTTGTTTCCATACGTTGCTTTTCTTGATCTGTAAACATATCTGTAACCCTGCTCCTTTCTAGGTTGATGTCCAACTTATTTTCTACTTTGATTCTATTGGTTCCATTCATTTGTTGTTTAACCTGGTCTAATTCAATTCTCATTTTCTCATTCTCTGCTCTCAGATTTGCAAATTCACTTTTCTGTAGGATGACCATATCTTTCCTGATGGAATTCAAATGAACCATTAGCTGTTGTATTGTTATTTCCCGTTGAGCTTGAGTGACCATCTATTTATAGATAGTATCCAGGCTGACATTTGATAAAATGGTTAATGCTGATACAACTGTTTCTGCTTGTGCTTTGTCAAATCCATGAGTTTCCAAGTCCTGAGCCAATGCATGGGTATCAAAAGTTAATTTCCCTTGTTCTAAAGGAGTTATGTCCACTGGCCTCCTGTCATATCTTTCCTTGGTTGTAATGGTCAAGAAATCTCTCCTCAGGGCCTGGGAGAAATGCCTGCAGGGAGTGGAAATCCAGTGTCCCCTGCTACCTCCATACAGCAGAAACCACCAACCCAGTGACTCCTCATTTTCCAGAGCTGTGTAGTGGCAGGAGGCAGCAGATTTCTTTCTTTTCTATGTATTCTCTCCAAATGAATCAGTTCTTCCAAAAAATAGGAAGAGAGATCAAGCAAAGAATCCCAGATTTGGTCTCCAACATAGATTGACTCTTTTATTTTTGTTTTTAATGTTCCTTTTACTTTCATTTTACTAAATCAGTAGACTTGTGAGATGGGATATGTCAAGAGCAGACAGGGCAGGACAAAGATGAGTGGGAACTGAGTCTTCTATCCAAGGTGCAATGTTAGTTGCAAAGGGCTTCAGGATGAAGTTGGAACCCTGATTCTATCTCTACTGAGTGGATTATTACGGAGGTAGCATGTTTGCAGGGAAACACAATTGCCCAATTGTTCAGCATTTTATTTTCCATGTCTGGAGCCTTGGACCTATCCTCTGCCTTTGAGCTATACTGGAAGATAAGACTCAGTCTCTGAAAACCTTTGATCACATGCTAAATACTCAGCTCAGGCCTCAGAGAGCAGAAATCTACCTGCTGGAGCACACACAACTATACAGGTCATGGATTCTGCTCAGGTCAGTTGAGGGCAACTGACTATAAAATAGAGGATTGTTTACAGATCCTCTCTATAAAGACAGTGCTTCTTTATTTGAATTTTACAGAGAAGGTGAAATAGAAAATATATTTACCAAATGAGTAACAGAAAGGGAGCATGAGTCCATGAATTCCATGATAAATGCAGCATTGTGCATGAAAAAGGAAGCCCAGCAGCTTGCCTAGAAAGAGGAGCAAGAGGATTCATTCCCAGTTCTTCCTTCTCCTCCTCCTCCTCTCCTCCTCCTCCTCCTCCTCCTCCTCCTCCTCCTCCTCCTCCTCCTCCTCCTCCTCCTTCTTCTTCTTCTTCTTCTTCTTCTTCTTCTCCTTCTTCTTCTTCTTCTTCTCCTTCTTCTCCTTCTTCTCCTCCTTCTCCTCCTTCTCCTTCTCCTCCTCCTCCTCCTCCTTCTTCTTCCTCCTCCTCCTCCTCCTCCTTTCTCCTCCTCCTCCTCTTCCTCCTCCTCCTCCTCCTCCTTCTTCTTCTTCTTCTTCTTCTTCTTCTTCTTCTTCTTCTTCTTCTTCTTCTCCTTCTCCTTCTCCTCCTCCTCCTCCTCCTCCTCCTCCTCCTCCTCCTCCTCCTCCTCCTTCTTCTTCTTCTTCATCTTCTTCTTCTCCTTCTTCTTCTTCTTTTTTTCTGGCCAGTTGAGTCTTTTTCAAACCATGTCTTTCTAATCCAGACTCTTCTGCCTCCCTTCTCATTTAAAGATTCCATGATCACATTGAACCTACCTGTATAATTCAGGATGACCTTTCTTTCTTAAGGTCAGATGATTAGCAACCTGAATCCTGTCTGATACCTTGATTCGCAGGTAACACTCACAGGTCCTGGGAATTCAGGTCCATTACTGTGCCTTCATAGGTCTCTCTAGGCAGAAGTTCTTGGTGGTGGTTTCTGTGCTGGTTTCCTGAAGCTGACTCCCTTTTGGTTACTCAGGGTACCATCTAATGCCTCCAGGATCCAAGTGGTGTAAAGATGCTCCACTACTTCTTGACCTTCAGTATTCTCTCCACCTCAAAGCTGAGCTCTGGCTACTCCTCCCTGTAATAAAACAATTACGGCCCAGATGTTTGACTCCAATATAGGTCGGGGCCCACTTCAAGTCTACCTCCTAACCCAGCATTTTAGAGTCTGTGGAGTTTCTTTTCCCCAAATTCAGGAGACACTGTCTTTACCATTGACTGAAATTTGAAAACAAAAAATGGTAGTTGTAGGAGACCCAACTAGATAGGTTCTGGGGTGTATTTGCAGAGGAAAACCTTGAGACTTCCAGCTCACAACCTTACCCAGGACAGACGGGTCTTCCAGTCCTGTGTGACAGTATTCAACCTGCTTTAAGAATTACCTGTCAGAGCCGGACCCAGTGGCACACACCTGCAATCCCAGTGGCTCAGGAGGCTGAGGCAGGAGGATGGTGAATTCCACGCCAGCCTCAATCAAAGTGAAGAACTAAGCAAGGGTCAGTGAGACCCTGTCTCTAAATAAAATACAAAATGGGGCTAGAGATGTGGCCCAGTGGTCGAGTGCCCCTGAGATCAATCCCTGGTACCCCTCTCAAAAAATAATTACCTGTCAGTAATGAGATGTCGAAACAACTCAAGCATCACCTCCAAAATAGACCTCATCTATACATTTGAAAACACTCTGGCACCAGAGTAGCTTCAGAGAAAATGACTAGGGATATCTAAGCTGAGGGTCAAATGTGGGCTCTCATAGCCTTCTCTGTTTCATAGACAAAATGGCAAATAACTAGGGAGAGGGCTGGTAGATTCAGGAAGCTTCTAGCAGAGGAGTCTCAGAATCACCTGGATACGAAATGACTTAGAGAGGTCCAAAGGATGACTTCTGAAGGGGCTAAGTGACAAACTCAAAGAAGGGTCAGTGCTGAGTAAAGCAAAAAAGTGATTTAATGACTCATTCACTGAACAAATTATTTTCATTTATTTATTTTTAAATATTAATTTTTTTTGGAAAAGGGATTGAACCCAGGGGCACTTAACCACTGAGCCACATTGCCAGCCCTTTCTGTATTTACTTAGAGACAGGGTTTCACTGAATTGCTTAGGACCTGACTAAATTGCTGAGGCTGGTTTTGAACTCTCAATCTTCCTGCCTGAGCCTCCCGAGTTGCTGGGATTACAGGTATGTGCCACCGCACCTGGCTATTTTCATGTTGTAAAAGAGGACATAGAGCAAGCATCCAGAACATATCCAAAACACAGACTTGGTTAGAAAGACAGAGCAGATGTATCAGGGATATGTTTCTCATAGATAACTGCTCTCACTGTTTTCCCTCCCTAGGAAGTCTCACACCAGAGGTGCGTCACCTTCTGAAGTCAATATCATCACCTCTATACCTTTCATATCATTCCTTCCTTTCTTTGATCTGGATATTTGATAGAACTCTAATTGATACAACTTTGTTAGTAGCAGCGCTGGAGCCAACTTCTCAAGGTCTGAGAATCTATAAAATGTATCAAAAACTTGGAATAGACCCAGTATTTGACCCAGCTATCCCACTCCTTGGTTTATACCCAAAGGACTTAAAATTAGCATACTACAGTGATACAGCCACATCGATGCTGATAGCAGCTCAATTCACAAGAACTAGATTGTGGAACCAACCTAGATGTCCTTCAACAGATGAAAGAAACTGTGGTATATATACACGATGGAACATTATTCAGTCATAAAGATAATATATAATAAGATGTTATATTAAAGATAATAATATGACAAAAGCCATATTATGGCATTTGCAGATAAATGAATGAAATTAGAGAATATCATGCTAAGTGAAATAAGCCAATCCCCCAAAAACAAAGACTGAATGTTTTCCCTAATAAGTGAATGATGATATATAATAGGGGTGGGGAGGTGGGGGATGAGAGACGAATGGAGAAACTTTAGATTATGTAGATTTGAATGAGAGGGAAGGGGGTATGAAAGATGGTGGAATGAGAAAGACCTCATCACCCTATGTACATGTATGATTACATGAATGGTATGAATCTACATCATGCTCAACAATAGAAATGCAATGATGTACTCCATTTGTGTACAATGAATCAAAATGCAGTCTGTAAAAATAAAAATAATTTAAAAAAGAAGAAAAGTCTGGGGCTGGAGTTGTGGCTCAGTGGTAGAGCGATAACTTGGCATGTGTGAGGCCCTAGGTTTGATACTCAGCACCATGTGTAAATAAATAAAAGATCCATTGACAACTAAATATATATATATATATATATATATATATATATATTTTTTTTTTTTTTTTTTTTTTTTTTTTTATTTAAAGAAAAGTCTACCCCCTGGTTCCTTTCCCCATTCAGGCACCCTAGGTTTAGGGCCAGATCCCACAGTCAAGGATTTCTAGATCCTCACACGTCACCACTGAGCATTCTATGTAGAAGGTGATTACAATAAAGTGTCTTGCACATCCTGGATAATGTTCTGCCTAAACTTACCCTGTAGATGAGGAAGGTTGGACGCCCCTGAGATAATACCACTTTGATACTTGGCATAAATTTCTGAGGACCTGTCAAATTTGGGAAGATAGAAAGTAGAGTTTTCAGACCCTCACACCCTACCTGAAGGACAAATCCAGGCACAATGGGACTGACCCACAGAGGCAGGTGGAAGACAGGTGAAGCACATGGGGGTAGTAGGTACCTGCATCATTTCATTTTCAGATCATAGGAAAAAGGAAGGACATTAATTTTGGCCCTGCAAAAGCAACAACAAATAAAGACCCTAAAAGACTACTTATTCTTCTTAATATTTATATACTCAGGGAGTATAGAGGATGGAATTCAAGGTTGGGGAGGTCCAACATCAGAAGAAAGACAAATAACTTTGCCAGAAGATATTCTGCTGAGTAAAATGGTTGGTTTCCTTCCCAAAAGAATTAAGCTCCTCGGAAAGGTAAATTCAGGTAAAGAACACATCATCTGCTACGTTGGAACAGACTCAGGATAAAGGAAAATGTCACCAAGTTCTTCTAAAACAAACCAGATCAAAGTCAGCCTCTGAGCAGAGCACAGCCCAATTCCAGACAGACTGGTTTTGAGATAGTGGAGGTATGGAGGTCAGGACCAAAACCAGTCAGGAACATGATCCTACAAAGTGGACCGGGTCAAAGGTGTGAACTTCACACAAAAGAAGATAGTGAACACAAACAGGAATGGCAGCCCCAACCATAGCCCAGGGCTGAACACTGCTGTGAATACAGGGCCCCTCTGTCCAGTGCAAAGCAGAGAGGAGAAGGCCCAACATGCAGTACTGGAGCATATTCTGAAGACTTGGATTTCCTAAGGGGAAGCATGTAAATCAGAAAGAAATCAAGACTGCAGGAAAACATTTTAAATGTCAAAAACTAGTGCTGAGGAGTTCTGGTTCCAGCTATATTAACTTATGAGTGTTGTCAAGTACCCTGATTAGAATTTTTTTCTCTACTGTTTTCCAATTTCATAGATTTTAGAAAACTACTGAATCTAAGTGACCCTTTATTTCCCTTTCTATTATTTCTTATCTCAATATTTTACTTTAAAATACATATATCTTTACATTTATATATTGCATTAAGCCCAGAACCTGCTCAAAATGTTGCTAGTTCCTACTTTTTTCATTCTTATTTTCCTTTCCCTTGTACTTAGTGAAAGGAGGTATTAACTACTCATGCCTTTTGCTAATGGATGTGTTGAGTTTTTGACAGACTCTTAAAATAGACTTCAAATTAAAAGGTGAATGAAAATAAAAAGAGTAAAGACATTTTCTCTCCAATAGTAGAATTTACTTAAAAGGAAATAGGAAAGTGTATTTGTTCTACTTTTACGGTAGATTTTATTAGGATAGAAAAAAAAGAGTAAAAAAAAATGAATGGCTATCCTGAATTATCACCATAACAATTGTGTCAAGAAGGCATATTTTAGAAAACTCTGGCTTCCATTCCCATTCTTTCAAGCTGTCCACAGGCAGTGAGTGCATTTATTTAGCCCAGTTCAAATCTGTGGTCAGGGGAGATCAATATAGCAAAGAATGAACTTTGAGATTTTAAGGAATTAAGGAGCATTTGGAGTTTTAAAATATTAATCTTCTCTTTGATAACTTGTCATGTTTATATAAGGCTGAAATTCTTCTCATAACACTGGAAACTCCTTCTTTTATCTCCATAGAGCAACCTTCTTTTAGGGGACAAATATTTGCTAACATGTTTGGAGTGGGAGAAAAATTCCCTGGAGGGGTTCCATCAAATAACCAGGATAGCACTGAACTGCCTTTTTTAAGAGGATGAATAGTTAACTACAGGGCTCTAGCATTGCTCAGTAAGGTAGGTCATTGCAGTGAAAAGGTTTTTGGCTCTATGGGAAAGAGTTGGTGAAGGGGGAAGAGTTGCCAAGGAATTGTACACCATCAACAACTGGAGTTCATCACAGATAATGCTGCTTCAATATTTAAAAAAATTAATCTAATTCATCACATCAACAGCTCCAAAGAAGAAAAACCACAAGATCACAACAATACTTTTTACAAAATCCAACTTCTGGTGAGGAAAGGTATAAAGAAAGGTACTTCCTACAGCACATAAATAACATCTATAAAATCCTACAGCATTATAATTAAAGGTGAAAAACTATAGGGTGAATATCCCTAATTAAAAATGCCAAAATTTGAAATTCTCTAAAAATCTAAACTTTTGGGTGCCCACATGATGGTACACATGGAAAATTTCACACCTGGTCTCCTGTGTATTATAGTATTGTATGTATCTTATTATTTTACAAAGGCACACTAATAATATTATATAGCTTTCCTATAGTTCAAATGAATCTACTGAGAAAGACAACAGGAAAATAATTTCAATCACAATGGCCTAAAAAATGTACCTGGGAATAATGTAATCAATGACATGAAAGACCTCTATAATGAAAATAATAGAAACTGAAGAAATAAATTGAAAAACACTTAGGGATATGGAAAGACCTTCCATGTTATTGGAGATGCAGAGTTAATATTATTGAAATGGTCATATTATCAAAAATAACCTATGGACTCAAAGTGATCCCTATCAAATTAACAATGATCTTCTTCACAGAAGTTGAAAAAAAATTAAAATTCATATAGAAGAATGAAAGACCCAGAATATCCAAAGAAATCCTGATTTCAATTATACTATAGAGCTGTAATAATAGAATAACATGGTATTGGCATACAAAAAAGATGAAGACCAATGGGATAAAAGATGCAGAGACAAAGTTACATAGATACAATATTATCCTTGACAAAGGTGCCAAAACCTTATATTGGAGATGTGATAGTGTTTTAAAATAACAGTGTGGGAGAAACTGGATATCCATATGTAGAAGAATGAAATTAGATTGTTACCTCTCACCATGCAAAGAAGCCAAATCAAAGTGATCAAAGACCTAAGAATTAGACCAGAAACACATTAAGTTCTAGAAGAAAATATACGGTCAATTCTCCAATATATCAATGTAGGCACTGACTTCCTTAATAAGACTCCTAAAGTTTAAGAAAGAAAACTAAAAATCAATAAATGGGGATGGCATTAAATTAAAAAGCTTCTGCAGAAAAAAGGAAATAATTAGGAGCATGAAGAGGAAGCCTACGGAATGAAAGAAATTTTTGGTCAAATACTCTTCTGCAGTGGAATGACAATCAGAATATATAAAGAACTAAGAAAATTTAACACTTAAAAAACAAATAACTCAATCAGCAAGTGGCCAAATGAATGAAACAGACATTTCTCCAAAGAAGAAATACGAAAATGAAAAAATGTTCAATATCCTTAGCAATCATGAAAATGTGAATAAAAATTACACAGAGATTTCATCTTACTCCAGTTACAATGGTAATCATCAAGAATACAAATAATAATAAGTACTGCTGAGAATGTGGAGGGGAGTACATTCATGCATTGCTGATGTAACTGCAAACTAGTACAACCACTCTGGAAAGTAGTATGGAGATTCCTCAAGACTAAGAATGGAACCAGATTATGACCCAGCTATGCCACTCTTTTGTATTTATCCAAAAAGACTAAAATAGTTACTCATGCATACCCATGTTTATAGAAGTGTAATTCACAATAGTCAAGTTATGAAACCAGCCTAGGTGTCCATCAACAGATGAAGAGATAAAGAAAATGTGATATAAATTCATAATGAGTTTTATTCAGCCATAAAGGAGAATGAAATTATGTTGTTTGCTGGTAAATAGATGGAACTGAATAATATCACATTGAGTGAAATAAGTCAGACTCAAAGTCAGGAGTTAAGTTTTTTCTCCAAAATACAGAAGCTAGAGGTAAATAAGAATGTTTTTAAAAAAGGAAATCTTATAGAAATAGAACAGGGGAGTAGGGGAAAAGAATGAAGGGGGAGGGTGGAAGGATGTAAAAGGGATAGAACTGTGGAATAAAATTTACCAAAAAATGGTATATGCATGTATAAATATATAACAATGAACTCCACTTTTATGTATTTATTGTAAAACAAAATATATAAATAAATAAAAGGAAGACCAAAAGAATAGAGTAAGTGGATACAGAGGAGGGAGAAAAAGAGGGAAGGGAGAAGTCCTAGGATGGAATTAGAGCTAATTATGTACATTTATGAATGTATCAAAATTAGCCCTATTATTATGTATAACTATAATACACTAATAAATACTTTTAAAATTACCATCAGGCTAAGTGTAAGATGTACATGAAACAAGTGAATCTCATTTTTATACTTAAGTACTATCCCAAAGATATCTAGAAGCATGTATGTTCCTACTGCAAAATCTAAAAAAAAAATCTGAATAACAAAGCATTATGGCCCTGAGCATTTCAGGTAAGTTTTATCACTAAAATTGGTAAAAAGGCAAGTATTCCCATTCTTACCACTACTATTCTACATCATATGACAGGAATTAGCTGAGAATATAAGTCAAAAAGAGGTAATAAAATATATGTGTATTACAAAGAAAATAAAAAAATGAGTTTTTTAAACAAATGACATGATTGTCTACATAGAACATTCCAAAGATCTAAGCACAAGCAAATAAATATACTAACATTCAGATATAAGATTAGTATACAAAAGTAAACTTGTAGATCCAAGATGGTGGACTAGAAGAAGGCTGAATTCCTTGTTGCTCCATAACTTGAGTTTCAAGCAGAGGAAAATATGTTTCTCTGTGAGGCAGTCTTTGCTGCTCATCCATTTCCTGATATTTACTCTATTAGTCCACCATGATCACCCACTTTCTGCCAGTATATCAACTACTTTTTGACTGCAGATCACTCACTGACTGCCTCCTATCATCTGCAATTTGCCCTTATGCCTGCCTCTTGCCTGTTCATCGCCTGCCTTTAACCTACCTATCACCCACCGCCTGAGGTCTACCTGCCAATCATCCACTGGTAGTCTGCAGACCTCCCACAGACCGCCAACAGATCGCCAGCTGCCTGCTGTTGCCCAGAAGTGCAATGTCACAGTACCCACAGGTTTGGTTACACGTGGATGCTGCCATTTTGGGAAAACAGCCAGGATCTGCAGTACCCCTGGCAGGACTGACTGTGCCCCACCTCCAGGACCCCTGTCCTGATCAACCGCACCCCACATGGACTCAGTGCCCATGCCCTGTGTTGCAGTTCCCCATTTGCCAAAATGTTTGCAAGTCAGTACAGTTATCTTGGATTATCGTGGAAGGGGAAGGTGCCATCTTTAGGTGGGGTGAATCCCACTTGAGGTGCCTGTGTGTGGAAACTCATTGTCAAGTACCTCTCATGCATCAGGTTACTGAAGACGAGGAGGTTTGAACACTATATGACTGTTATAGTGTAGATTTTTTTCTCCTTTTCAAAAATGTTTAAGTTTTTATTTATTTTTCTCACTCTATTTTCCTTTTGTTTACTACTTATTTCCTCAGAGTCTCTTTCTCCCTTTTCTCATGTTAACACCAAACTTATTTTGATTCCACTTTCACTCTTCCTCCTATCTAGTACTTCTATATACTCTTTTCTTATCACATTAACAGCTACATCCTACACCCCTCCCTATCCTCTTTGTCCACCATTAGAAACTGTAAACCTCATTGCAACTCTATTTGTTGTACTGTAGATAATATGAACTCATTCTCTCTGTTTAATATGACAATATTGCTAATGTCTTCATAAGGGTTATTTGGTTTAGGGCTGCATATTGTCTGCACTGGATGGTGCTAATATTGATCTCATCCTTAAAGAAGAGGTTTTGGAAACCTATAGGGTCACTATAAGCCTATAGCAGGGGAACTGCAATATTCCATTTCTGCACTGCTAGAGGGGAAGATACTTGAACAACATGAAAAAACAAGGGGAGAAAGTGTTCCAAACAAACCAAGATTCTATATTAATAGAATCCAATGACAGCATGATAGAAGAAATGTCAGAAAAGGAGTTCAGAATACACTTAATTAAAGTGATTCATGAAGCAAAGGATAAGCTAAGAGAGTAAATGTAGGCAATGAATTCTCACTCCAATTAATAGTTGAAAGAGCAACCACAGGAAGCAAAAGATTATTTCAACAGAGATAGAGATTCTGAAAAAAAAAAAAAAAACAAACAAACAAACAAAAAAAAACAGAAATCCTTGAAATGAAGGAACTATGGGATATCATGAAAAGACCAAATTAAAAATTATTGGGATTGAGGAAGGCACAGAGATATAAACAAAAGGAATGAACAACCTATTCAATGAAATAACATCAAAAAATTTCCCAAACTTGAAGAATGAAATGTCAAATCATGTACAAGAGGCTTACAGAACACCAAATGCACAAAATTACCACAGATCCATACCAAGGCACATTATAATGAAAATGCTTAACATCCAAAATAAAGATAGGATTTTAAAGGTTGCTAGAGAAAGGCATCAGATTGCATATGGGGGAAACCAATATGGATATTAACAGATTTCTCCAACCAGATCCTAAAAGCAAGAAGGGCCTGGAACAACATAGTTCAAGTTCTGAAAGAATATGGTTGCCAACCAAGAATCTTATACCCAGCAAAACTAACCTTCAGATTTGAAGATGAAATAAAATCTTTCCATGATAAACAAAAGTTAAAAGAATTTGCAAATAGAAAGCCTGTGCTACGAACATTCTCAGCAAAATATTCCATGAAGAGGAAATAAAAAACAATTTAGGTGAGCAAAGGGAGGAACTACCCTAAAAGAAAAGCCAATCAAAGGGGAAACCAAGTCAAGTGAAAAACCAAAAATAAGCCCAAATGACTGGAAACACTAATTATATCTCAATAATAACCCTGAATGTTCATGGCCTAAACCCAGCAATCAAAAGACATAGACTGGCAGATTGGATTAAAAAGAAAGACCCAACAATATGCTGTCTTCAAGAGACTCATTTCATAGAAAAAGACATCCATAGACTAAAGGTGAAAGGACGGGAAAAAACATACCATGCACATAGACCCAGTAAAAAGCAGGTGTTTCCATCCTCATAAAAGATAAAGTGGACTTTAAGCCAAGTTTGTCAGAAGGGACAAAGAAGGATATTTCATACTGCTTAAGGGAACCATAAATCAGGAAGACATAATGATAATAAATATATATGCCCCAAACAATGGTGCATTCATGTGCATCAAACAAATCCTTCTCAATTCCAGGAATCAAATAGACCACAACACAATAATTCTGGGTGACTTTAACACACTGCTGTCAGAATGCTTGAGAAAATGCTTTCCCCTCCAGAGTCCTATTAATAGAGTATGTTAACTAACTTTGGATTTTTGCCAATGGAGAAAGAGAAAATGGTCTTTCTTTTGAAGTTTTAATTTACATCTCTCTTTTTCAATGAGTGAAGTTAACTACCTTGTTTATTTATAGCAAATTTTATTTCTAAGGGGTTATGATTTTGTCAATTTACACGTTAGGAAGGATAGCTCTCTATGATATGAGCTGTAAGTATCTCCCTTAGTTGTCTTTTTTTAAAGTGTGTTTATGATGCTTCTTTCCATAAAAAATCAATTTTTATGTAACAAAAAGTTTCAGTGAAATAATTTATGACTTAGGGATTTTGAGTCATGAAAGTTTAGATAGTTCTTGCTAACTCTAGATTTGTAAAGAAAAATTTTCAAGTTTTCTTATTATTTAATGGTCGTGTTATTTAAAAAATATCTTTGGTACATATGGAATTTACCATGGTATATGAGGTAAGGCAGGGATATTAATTTATTTATCCCTATAACATTTATTGACTACTTTTTTTTCCCAGTAATTTGAGATGTTGTCCTCTTTATACATTCAATTTCTATATGTACCTAAGTGTACTTACTTCTGGGCATTCTGTTTTGCTAATAGACCAGTATTATACTGTTAAATTATTTAGGCTTTTAAAAATGACAATGTGTTTAGTTCTGGTCCCACTTCTATATTTATTTTTTCCCCCTAAATTTAACATCGGGTGATACAGTTTAAAAATGTTAAGTTTTCATTGAGATTTTGTAACATTTACAATTCAATTTACATAATAATATGGTCCTTCTATCTGTAGAAAGACTATTTTTTTTGCCTTCAGTGGTATTTTAATTTTAATTTTTAATTGGTCTCATATTTTTATTTACAAACATTAATATATTCTCTTTTACTATTATATATGAAATATTTTCTTCCATTAAATCATCCAAAAGATTGTTTGAATATATGTAAACTACTGATTTTTGTATGTTGATTTTGTACTTGGTAATCTAAATGAGCTATCTTACTCTTTGTAGTAGCTGTTAATAAAATAGCTTGAATCTTAAAAAAAAAAGTAAACTTATTTCCTATGAATCAGCATTTAGTGTTGGAATTTGAAACTTTAAAAGAAAATATATTTCACAAGAGCAAAATCAGAAAAAAGGAAATATATAATTATGAAACTAATAAAATATGTATTCTGTCAGTTTCCAGGAAACTACCGTGCTCTGAGCAAAGAAATTGTTAAAGATCTAAATAAATGAAAAGATATTTCATATTCACTGATCAGAAGACTCAATATAGTTAAAATTCCAGTTCTTTCCAACTTGAGTTATAGATTCAAAACTAGTCCAATCGAAATATCAATTAACAATTTTGTAAATATGAATAAACTCATTCTAAAATTTACATGAAAGGTCCAATACCTAGAATAGCCAACAAAAGTACTGTAGAAGAACAAATTTGTAGGGCTCTTGCTGCTATATTTCAAGAGGTATTGTAAAGCCATTATCATCAAGACAATATGGTGTTGATGGAGGAGACCAACCAACACAGACCCACATGACTGATAGTCCAAAAAGAGACTCCTTAAATATATAGTCAATTTATCTGTAACAGAGAAGCAAAATTAATTCAATTGAGGCTGAAGAATCTTTTCAACAAACTGTGCTAAAATTTGGATATCTGTACACAAAAGAAAAAGAAAGAAAAAAAGAAATCTTGATATAGACTTTATCATCATTCAACAAGATTAAACCAAATGAATCAGAGAACTAAGCATATAATACAAAATTTTTAAACTGCTGGGGAAAAAATCAGGAACAAATTGAAGTGACCTAGATTTGGTAATGAGATTTTACATACAACTCTTAACCCCTTAATTGCCTACAAAAATAAAAAAAAGGAAAATTAGATTTTTTGAATTAAGAATTTCTGCTCTATGAAAGTTACTTTTAAATTAATCCAGAAGTCAGCCACAAACTGGGATAAGATATTTGCAATTCACATAGGTGTTTGGGGACTGACACCCAAAATGTACAAGAACTTTATATGTAAACAGGAGAAAACAAGCAAGAAAAACAGTAAAAATAAACAAAAAACATCTGAGCAGACCCCCCATCAAAAACAGGTGGAGAATAAGCACATAAAAATAAGCTCAACCTTTATATTGATTAGAGAAGTGCAAATTAAAGCAATATGATAACACTGCATACTTAATTGTGTGGTTTAAAACAAAACAGAAGTTTGACAATACCAATTGCTAGGGAGAATGTGGAGCAACAGGAACTGATTATTTGCTTGTGGGGAGAAAAAATTATAAAACATTTTTTATTTATTTGGTACTGAGGATTGAACCTAGGGATAGTCCATCCCTGAGCCACATCCCCAGACAGTTTTACTTTTTGTTTTGAAACAGGGTCTTGTTAAATTGCCCAGGTTGGCCTCAAATTTGTAAACCTCCTGTCTCAGCCTCTTGAGTCACTGGGCTTATAGACTTGTGCCACCACACCCAGCTTATGCAACCATTTTTGAAGAGATATTGAAGTTTCTTACAAAGGTAAGTAGTGAATAAGATCCAGTAACCACTCTTGTAAGTATTTACTCAACTACACAAAAAATCATGCACAAGAATGGTGACAACAACTTTATTCATAATGGCTCAAAACTGGAAGCAACCAAGATGTCCTTTAACAGATGAATATAGAAAAGCAAACTATGATCCATCCATATAATGTGATATTATACAGAAATATAAATATTAAAATAAATGCACTGTCAGCTGTGAAAACACATGGATGAAACTGAAATACATTACTAATGAAATATGCCTGTCTGAAAAGGCATATCCCATGTGGTTTTATCAGGAAAAGGCAAAGACATTAATAATTATAAAAGGTAGTGACTTCTGGAAATTAAGGTGGGAAAAGATAAGAGGAATAGGTTAAAACACTGGGTATTTTTTAAGAAAGTGAAACAATGTTACAGTTATTGTAGATACATGACACATGCTTTTGTCAAAAATCAGTATTTCACAGCACACAAAAAAGTGGATCTTAATTTATGTAAATTATGTTTCATTTAGAAGGTTGGGAAAAACATGTTTAGTTTAATATAGAGACAGATGTTTACATATACAAATACACATATGCATGTACATGGGCTATTATTCATCTGTATGAATGATAAATATAGGATAGAAATAAATCAATAAATGAAGAGACACAACTCTTCCATCTAGAAGCATTTCACAAAAATTTTTAACATGTTTTCCCTTCAAAGAGGTAAAGACTGTGTTCATTCCTTAAGTATGAACTGCACAGTGTCCTCCTTCCAAAGAAGGAGTGAATACCATGGCAAGTAGGAAAGAGGTGAGTAACTCCCCACAGGAGAAAGTTGACAGATGTCACCTCAGCCAGCTGATTGACGTGACATCCACAGTGAAGGTCATGTTGGTAATGTGATAAAAGAGACACTTTTCCACTTTGGTTTTTTGTGACAGAAACTCATAACTCAGGTCTAATCATGAGAAAAAGCATCAGACAGATACTAGTTGAGAGACATTCTACAAAATTCTTGACCAGTACTCCCCAAACCATCAGGGATTTCATAAACAAGAAGTATGTGAGAAACTGATATATCCAAGAGGAGCCTAAGGAGGCATTCTGATTAACCAGGAAGCAGCATCCTGGGTGCGGATCTGGATAAAAAGAGGATATTAGCAGAATTACTTAAATTAATTATATGTAGTAATAAAAGGTCAATATTGGTTCTAATTTTTAAAAATATTTTTAGTTGTTGATGGACCTTTATTTTATGCATTTACTTATATGCAGTACTGAGAATTGAACCCAGGGCCTCACACATGCTAGCATGCACTCCACCACTGAGCCACAACCCCAGCCCAATACTGGTTCTTTAATATTAACAAAAGTACTATGCCAATATAAGGTGTTAATAATAAGGCATACTAGGTATATGGGAACTAATTAATATCTTTTACAATCTTCACAATATTTCCATAAATGTAAAAGCAATCTAAAAACTAAGGTTTATTAAAAACCAAAAAGCCCCAGCAACTGTGTGCAAGGCATCTGCCTCTATGTGCCAGAGAGTCTGTGTTTTGCAGAAGTCCAGGCAAGATGTCCAGGATGCGGGGTCCCTCGGTCTGCCTATGCCACTACTTGGCTCTGACTTTTGGCTTATGTCGCTTCTAACCTTCCTGAAAGCCTTCCTCTGCTTCCTCCTAAAATGAAAGTCCACTTCAAAGAAAAATTTCAGGTGATAAAAATAAAACAATTATGTAGGCAGGTTATATGAAGACGGGTGTTTGTTTTACTAAAGAAATATATTTGTTTCTGCTAAAAGGAGGGGGATATATACATGTAATCTGTTTTTGTACCATTTGGGGCCAAAATTAGAGTACTGAAGTAGCATGGGATTAACAGAACCAGGGAGTTTCATTCAGCCCTTGAGAGGAGACCCGGTCACAGGGGGCTGGTGACAGTTGCTACTGTCTTGGGTTCCTTCATTTGCAAATGTTCACAAACTCTGTTTTAAAAATGCATACACACATTTTTCATAATATTGTGGTTAGGAAAAAAAAAACATGTACAATGGGAAAATTACTATAAAATCCTCCAGGCTCTTTTGACATTAAATAATAATAAGTAAACATCTAGTGCATGCCCAATCTCCAGTTCTGACTCAACAAGCTGGCAGTCTGTCTCCTCCCTCTGGAACTCTGTATAGCTGTGGGTTGGATGGCAATGCACAGGCCTATTAGCAGATGCCTTTCCTTGATGATTTTCCAGGAAATTAAGACAAGTTAGCTTCCCATATCACACAAGGAAAAACTGGAAGTCGAGAGGTAGATACACCCTGAGTTCAGAAAGTGAAGAGAATCTGTGTGTTGTTGTTCTGGTGAGAATAGCTGAACTCTCCACGCAGGATTGTTTTCCTTCCTTATGAACTCATGGGGTGGGCACTGGCTCCCAACCTGTTGCTTAGTCTTCATGAAAATTCAAAGAAGTTTGGCCCTTTCCTTCTTATATCTCAGCTGCAGAGAACAGTCTGCTGAGTGTGTGTGTGTGTGTGTGTGTGTGTGTGTGTGTGGTGTGTAGTAAGGGAGCTGTCATGAAGGCTGATGTAGGGCTTTTGTACTTCCCTGCCTCACAGGAGAAATGTCACCTGCTACTTGCCATTCCTGTCGCATCTATGAGAGGGTTCTAAGTAACATCTTGTGTTTGGTGATTTAGCCATTGGCAGTTAGACATTATTGTACTTGGGAACTGAATATAGTAAAATAGTTCTATAACTTAGTGTATCTGTTCCCAAACATGAGGAAACCAGAGAAGGGAAGGCAGAAGAAAGTCTCAGAGAATCTAGAGTTTTAGAAAGATATACTATGACCCAGCTTGGGCAAGAAATCACTTCATTGCTGCAAGTAATTTTGAAAAAAAAAAGTTAATATTATAATTCTAATACAGAGATAACATTTAACAAACTTATGATAAGTTATCTAGTCAAATATTACAACCAGTTCAAAGGAGAATCCAAAAGAACACACACACACACACACACACACACACACACACACACACAGATCATGAATATTAAAATGGAAATACAAATGGAGGCAAAACTAGTTTTTCCATAGAGTTGTCAGAAGAAAATCCGCATGGATTTAAAATGCATAGTTGTTGACGAGAACTGTTTTACATTATTGTCAATCATCTACAACTCTCCTAAAGTTTTGAAATAGAATCTACAGAATCAAGATTAGAAAAGTTTGAAATATATGCTATACAAGTAGAATTTTCCATTAAACCACAGATTTTGTCGCCCCTAAGTAAGTTCAAGTAGTACTGTGGCCATTCTCAAAGAAAAATACATAAGCTTGCAGTACACCCAAGGACATAAAAATTGACCCTCACCATGCCTGCTTTCCACATCTTCCATTCACCACAGGCAGCCCAGGTGGTAAGAACTCCCATTCCCTTAGGTGACTTAACCTGCACCCTGGTGTGTTTGTTTTCAAAGGGGATAATGAACATATGAGCAGAGAGGTGTGTTGAAGGTGCTGGACCAAAACTGAGTCAAAAAGCAAAAACCTCAGCAAGGGTTCTGAGGAAATTTTGGCATTTTCTGGCAAATGGATGAAGTTAGAGAATATCATGAAAAGTGAAATAAGTCAAACCCAAAAAACCAAAGGCCGATGTTTTCTCTGATATGCAGATGCTAATTCACAATAAGGGGGCACTAGGGATGAATAGTTACTTTATATTAGGTATGGGGGATTGAAATGGGGGGAAGGAGGGCTAGGAATGACAGTAGAGTAAAACAGACATTATTACCTCGTGTGCATGTTTGACTGCATGACTATTGTGATCCTACAATATGTATAATCAGAAAAATGAGAGATTACACTCCATGTATGTATGATCTATCAAAATGTATAAATACATTCTACCGTCATGTACAACAAATTAGAAAAAACAAAAAATAAAATAAAATAATGAAACAAAAATCCCCAATACGTATACAAATACACCCTTGAATTTCTCAGATACAAACTTCAGCAGTGTTTTATATTCGTTCTGATATGAATATTCTAACCCTCTCACACACAGTGATTTCAACACTAGAGAAAATAAGCAGAAAGAATATCCAATTTAAAAAATATCCTAATGGTTTTTTGGAAACCACATGTGTCTAGTTTTAATGAAAACTTTCATTAAGATCTCTTCTCTTAATTTACAAACATGCGTGTGAACAAAGTGGAACAATTTTTATGCATCACTCTCTTCTCTGCCAGGCACATTTTGTTGCTGATGCTCCGATGACTGCAGCCCAAGAAGAATGAAACGCAGTGGGGAAATAGTTGCTCTGGTTATTTTCCTCCTTCCCAGCTTTTATTGTCCAGTTCCCCACTTCTATCACACTTTTTTCTCCAACTTATTTAACAAATAATGAAGGTGACCTTGACAACAGGAAAGAGGCAAGGCTAACCCTTCAGAGAAACTGGTCCATGATGAAGTCAGAGAAGGAAAAAACAAGCAGGGGTGAGACCAGTAAGGGAGGGAGGCAGCTCAGCGAAGCCTCTTCTCCTTTTCCTCCTTTCGTTACTCTGAACAAATCATTTCTCTCATTCTCTATTTTTTTATTTCTCTATTAGACTGTGCTACTTCCACAGTCTAGATTTTTTTCTCTCTAAAATCCAAGATCTGTTATGGTATTTTGTGTAAAATATTCTCCCAAAGGAGCATATTTGGTCCTCCTTCTGTCAAGTTATTGTCCCTGTTTTTCAGCAGAAGATGTCCGTGAAGGACTTGCCCATGATCTTCAGAGTAGACTAACACTGTGATATTCCTAGTACATTTTACCCTCTATAGCCAAAATTATTTGTTAAAAATATATGTCACATCATATGGGATTTTATGTTTAAGTCTTGCAGGAACTTTCTTTAAATTCACATAAAGTTCAAACACTTGCCATACAAGTAATTAAGCTTCCAGTGGGATCTCGTCCTCCAAACTTGTTCAACTTCATCTTCTACCACCCCTCTAGTGTACCCTGTATTTCAGTTACTACATCTTCTTTCAATTACTCAAAATTGCAATCCACTCCCACATCCCAGTCTAGGCCCTTGCCATCTCTGCATGGAATGCTCTCCTCATATCTCCATAAATCTGATTCTTCTCCTCATTCAGGTTTCAGAACAAATCTCACCTCTTTCAGGGTTTCTTCCAGATCATCCCATCCAATATCATTGGATTCAGTAGAAAGACATGGTTTGACTGTAAAAAAGAGGCCAGTTTCATACTGGTAAGCAGAATTATGGATCTTATAAAAAGAGGAAATAAGGTTAAGTCATGGAAACCTAAAGTCTTCTACAAGGGTTAATCAAGGATTCATTTCAAATTAGGTACAGTTTGAGCTGGTCATCAAAATGGGGAACAGGTAATGGATCTGTATAGAAAAACAGGACATAAACAGAGGATAAGTGTAAAGAAGATTCATAGAAACAGAGGGGATTCTAAGAAAAGACGATTGATAGACTGAGAAATAAAGGACAATTAAGGAAGGATCCCACATGTTTGGCCTAAGAAAAGACATCATCATCATCTAATTTATTAAGCTTCCAGGTGTTTGAGTGTAGTGTATCTCTGAATGCTTCTGAGAAAAGGAGTGAAACAGGGAAAAACATTTTTGAAGACATTTTGCTATTTTTAGAATGATAAGACTCTTGTAGTGAATTCGTTACAAAAACAATATATATATACACACATATATATATGTATATATATATATATATATATATGAAAAGAGGCAATGAAGCTAGAGCTTAGTAAATTTAATCTGGCTGGTCTAAAATGTTGCACACATGCACAAAAAGCCTGGGTTCTTTGGTGAACATGCTTAGTGTCAATTGGGTTGTTTTTCGAAGGAAAAAATTATTTTAATATTGTTCTTTAATATTAATGTAACATTATAGGATATTTGAGGAAATTAGTTAAAATTTCAATAAAGACTCCTTTGGAAAAAAATCTATAGTATTATGGTATATTTTCATGTTTATTTATACCTAATTTACAAAATAGAATTATGTATATAGTCAGTAGGCCTGTTCTTGATCTCAGGTTTCCCATTTACTAGTCAATTAACATCAAATAAAATACATAATACTTTTTTACACCATAAGGAGCTAACACAGATAAAAACTTTACTTCTAGGGAGTTAAGAGACTTTATAAATCTTTATAACTTCTAGATTAATTCCTCTATCATAAAATAAATAAGATTCCTAAAATCTAAGTTTTTATATTACAGTCATCTAATATGTAGAGCAAGTGAAGCAGACCAAAGCAAATGCCCTTCCTGAAGTTTATGTAACAACAATAGTTAATGAGTACCTACATTATACCAAGCATTTTGTTAGTGCTGAGATAAAGTTAAGATCTAGCATTCTTCCAGTCTTTCAGAAAAATTATAATCTAATGGTCAAAATATTTCCTGCAACCCAGCTATATATATGCATCTTCTCCAGAATCTACTATTCTTTCTCTCTTTAAAACTACTTTATAACTCAAGGAATGAGTTTCAAATGAATCAATTTGATGATGGGTAACACAGATAAAAACTGTACTTCTAGGGAGCCAAACACTTTAATTCTAGATTATTTCCTCTATCATATAAATAATATATTTGCATATTTAGAATAATGGGTATGGCTGTATTTTGAAATATTCTACCTGCTGTATGGTCTTACAAAATATAGAAGTCAAGTTGGCATAAAGACATAACAAATGCCAAATTTGATTTCTTTTGCATCAAATATCCTTGTATTCTAAAGAAGGAAAAAAAATAGGAATAGATAAGTATTGAGAACTTATTATGTTCATGCTATGCTATATGTCCTTGTTAATTTTTAAATAATTATGATAACTATAATAATAAAATATCTATAATAACCAATATACAATATGATTTATTGGTAACAATTTTTATAATTTATTATCATAAAATTTGTTATGACAATAATAAAAGACTTATGTTCTCACTATATGAATATGAATCTATTGCCAGACATGTATGCAAAATATTTTCCCCAGACCATGGTTTTTTCTTACCAGTGACTTTATGTGAACAGAAGTATTTCAATTTGATGAATACGACTTGTTCTTTTTCCTTTGGTTGTATTTTTTATACTTGCTCCAAGATTGCAAAGATATTCTTTTAAATTTTCAATTTAAGATTTTATTCAGGATTTTATATTTATGTCTATGGTTACTTTTTTATACATAGAGAAAATGGTTGATTTTTTCTGAAAGATAGCTAGTTTTTCTGGTCATTTCTTTATAGAACTGTAGTTTTTTTTAAATACTATTTTGTATCTCGGCTAATTTCTAGACTTTGCTTCAAGTCCACTGATCCTTTCCTTTGGTATTTGTAATTTGCTGCTATATCTGTTTATTGAATCCTTCATTTCTTTGTTTGTTATATTTATACTGTTTCTCTTTTATATTTATCGATATAAATATTAATATTATTAATAAATATTCTACATTTTCAAATAAATGCATTAATAAATTTATCATAGTTTTGTTAAATTTCTTGTCTGAAATCCCAAAACCAAGTGTATCCCTGTATGTTTGAATTTACTGTTTCCTCACTTGACCATGAGTTACATTTTCTTGCTCATTCATGTTTAGAAATATTTTTGTTTGTCAGGCATTGAATATAAAAATAGATGGTACATCAAGATAGTGATATTTTGCTTAGGTAAGTGTGCATGTCCAATTCCATAAGGTCTCTGATATTTGGGCAGAGTTTAATTATATTCCATCTGAGTCTGAACTTCATTTCAGATTTACCTATTTGACTCACCAGTGGCTTCAACAGTTTCAGGAAAAAATGAAGATGCTTTCTTCTTCAAGCTCTGATTATAGCACCAGCAAAAGTTCAACTACCCACCTATAATAAATATTGGTGCACACAAATACTGTTTACTCAATATTTTTTGGAAAAAATACGATGTAATTTCAAATATCTCTACTGATTCATAAAATGTTCTATTGAATTGTTTTTCACTTGTATTATTTATGATTTATTTCTGATCATTCACCCAAATGTCATTTTTCATTATGCTGTACTATGTTGGGATATTTTATTCATTGTGCCAACTAAAAAATACAATATAAAATTATCCTACATAAAAGATGGAGTAAAACAGAAAAATTTGCAACAGACGCATTCATTTCAAACAGAATTAGTAATTAAGCCAATGAAATTAATTTTACATCTAAAGTTTTATTTTTAAAATCAGTCATCATCCTCAGTGGTACTTGTCTTGTTACAATAAAATTGTAGGGAAAACTAAGAACCATTTGATTCCTTCTATTTTTTTATACTTCAAAGATGATTGCACAAAGCACATTCAGTTTTTCTGCTTGAATATATAATGGTACAATGGGACACGCTACGAGGAGATGTTACCCACTGCTATTCAAATCAGAACAGCATCATGAAGAATCCGAGTTTCAGAAATATCCTATGTGTTTTCTTTATAATACTTTCCTTTACAGAATTAATCAATAGGTGGACATGCTATTCATTGTGCAGATGATGTCCAAAGCTGGCAATTAAATAGTGGCATTGCATTTGGGATCGCTTAAGCCTCTATGAGTAAAAATAAATTTTCAGTGGTTATAGCAGTTATAGTTCAGTAAAGGCTTATAAATTGTCCCTTACATGACACAGGCATAGCATATAGGATCTTACTTAGTCTTTATTGCAACTCTGTGAATTACATTTTATTGTTCCCATTTTATGGATACAGACAGATAATTGAAATTGACTTGAGCAATGTTGCACAGTTACTAGGTGCAGAGCCAGGATTTAAATGTAGCACTGTCTGATTTTCTCCCTGTATGGTGGGTGAATAGGAGCCAAGTCCTAGACTGCATTGCAAACATGAACTTGAGAAACACTAACTGAATGTGCCTCCTTACTATAAAAGAAGTACAAACCAGCATAATCAGTCAATAAATAGATATGATTTGTTTGAAAGTGTTATTTTGCTCCCAAATGGGAAACTGAATCTTAAAGAAAGCTTGTTAATTACTCTTTCTCCCATGCCAGCATTCAGCAGCAACAATAATCAAAACAATCATTAAGTATATACAAACCTATGCACTGTAAATATGATAGACTCTTTCACCAGCAAGTGTTTTGTGATTAAAAACTCGTGAAATTATAATTATTTTCAGACATCAAAGAAGTAGCTTAAATAATAGCTTATTTTAATTATAAGAAATGAAATTGCAAGCACAAGTAGATCTTTCCTTTTCCCTTCCGTCTACAGATATGCATACTACCTTGTAAGAATTCATTTTAATGCACAAAGTCTCAAAATTTAAAGGTAACAAAATACAGGAAAGTGTTAAGTTGTGGTGAACCATTTTCTTCCTGGATTTTTAATATGTATTTTTTTCTTGGTGTATGCTAATTGCATTCCCAGAAGTCATCAGAATCTTTTTGCTTTAATACATTTTCTAGGGATTTAAATGACTCAATGCAGTCTTCCTTTTCCCAACAGCATGGTAACAAATTATAAAACATAGAGTTGGATTCAACAAATTCTAAAAACTATTTCACAGTTCATAGGAGAGTGATAAATGAAGCTTTCTAACATGTTAGTCAATATCCCATCAACCACATTAGCTCAGCTGTAGATAGCTCAGTATGCATCAGTGATGCAGAGATACAATCATGCTCCTGATTCTGTTTTGTTTTGTCTGTTTAATTTAAAATTCCTAAGCAGGGAAAAGAGTGTCATTGGTTATGACAGACATGTATTTATTGATATCAGTCTGTTTTTCTTTTGAGAGGGGCAAATGTATAGCATAAAACTGCAGAGAACATTTTATTGTTTAAACATATGAGATAAAGTAATTCCTCTTTTTTGGGTTTTTAAAATTTTTGTATTTGTTCCTTTTAGTTATACATGGCAGTAGACTGTATTTTGACATATTATACTGACATGGAGTATAACTTCCCATTCTTGTGGTTGTACATGATGTGGAGTTTATACTGGTCATTTATTCATATATGAACATAGGAAAGTTATGTTCCAGTATCCCACCCCTCGACATATACTCAAAGGACTTAAAATCAGCATAGTATAGTGATGCAGCCACATCAATGTTTACAGCAACTCAGTTCACAGTAGCTAAGTTATGGAACCAACCTAGGTGCTTTTAGCAGATGAATGGTTAAAGAAAATATGGTATATATACATAGACATAAAGAATGAAATTATGACATTTGCCAGTAAAAGGATGGAACTAGAGGCTATCACTCTAAGTGATACAAGTCAATCCTCCAAAACCAAAGGCCAAAAGTTCTCTCTGATATGGTGATTCTAACATACAATAAAGGGGGTGGGAAGGAAAGAATAGAAGTTCATTGAATTAGACAAAGGGGAATGAGGGGGAGGGAGGGAAGATGTGAATAGGAAAGACAGTAGAATGAATTGGACATAACTTTCCTATGTTCACATATGAATAAGATCTCTCTTAATTCCGCAAGACATCTACCAGTATATATTTTGCAAAGGTTATTGCTGTCTTTGAAATCTTTTTAAATGGATGATATTCCAGGGCTTATTCTGGAATGCTGATAAAGGAAACATCATCAATTAAATAACCCAAAGTGTCTCACAAATTCCAAGAAGGCCTGATAATTATTAAAACCTTTTAGTTCTTATATCCATTATTGGGGAAAGGAGAATGTGCTTCCTGTTTTCCACATACTCTGAGTCACTGATGCTCAAAGTCCAGAGTGTGAAATAGCAGCGTCCACATGAGATGGCAACTTCCAAATGCAAGCTATCAGGCTCCACCTAAGACTCAATGAACCAGAGGTTCTGAAGGTGGGGACGGACAATCTGCATTTTAATAAGAACTACCACTTAATCTAGACCCATGATTCTCAAAACAGTTGCCAGACAACCATCAACATTGGCATCCCAGAGTTAGAATACAGAATTTGGGGTCCAGCCCAGGTTTACTGGCTCAGGTAACCCACTTGTTCATTCACATCTGTGGGAAGCATTGCTTCAAAAGTGGGGAATGCCTGTCCACTGTCTGTGTAGCCAGGTAAAGGCACTCTTACTGAAGTACAGGGCGGCAAACATTGTTTTAAAACACTGTCTCAATACAACTCTCGGTCAAGCAGTATTCATTCATTCATTCACTTTTGTTTGGTGATATACTTGGCAGAGTAATAAAACTGAATATTGAGGATAAATGCAAAAGACAAAAACCTAAGTTACGGTCCACAAAACAATCAGTACTGAAATAAAAGTAAAAACCTGTTTGCTATCTTTGCTGTAAACCAAACTGAGAAAGTCTGAGGAAGTCATTTAAATAGCATTATCAATGTATTTTAGTGACTTTTGTTTAAGTATACTTTAATTTCAAGGGTATAAAATATTCTATGAGATTTATAGACTATGCAAGGCATTCTATGGATCAGATTTATCACCCTGGTATCTGCTATGCATCCTGGGAATAGAGTTAGAGAGTACATCATGAAAGGTTGCAGAAGAGGGATGATCAATGCTGGTTACATGTTGATTAATGCTTTACTTAGAAATTGAAAAAAGAGTTTCATAGATTCCTACTTCCAAGATTGTTTCACAAAATTCTTTTTATGAAACTTTAATTTAAAGGATCTAAGCTAAATATATGGTAGTCTGTATGTGTTTTTGCCGATCTTCATGAGGCAAAATTCATAGCAAAAATTATGCAAATGATAATTTGTATATATTTAAAAATGATATATTTATCATATAGCAAGGGAAAAACCACCAGGAAGGAATGTGGGATATCTTGGTAAAGGGATTAGGTGGCTACCTTGTAAAGAATTTGGAACTGTGTTGGTTGATTCTAAGATAGTGATGGAATCAGGGGTCAATTTGGGCATGGATGCTCCTTAAAAAGTAAGTATGACCCAGGTATTGTGGCACATGCTGGTAATCTCAGTGACTCATGCCTTTAACCTCAGTGACTGGGAGGCTGGAGGATCACAAATTTGAGACCAGCCTCCACAAATTAGAGAGATCCTGAGCTACTTAGCAAGACCCTGTTTCAACATTAGAAAAAAACAAAAAGTAAGTACACTTAGGTACTTAATTATCTTTTTTTATTCCCACTTAAAAAATATGTGGCAAAATACACATCATATAAAATTTACCATTTTAAACATTTTCAAGTTCAGTGACCTTACATATCACTACTATCCCAATCTAGAAGTTTCCTTATCTTCCAAAACTCAAACTATGAATTCAGTGAACAATAGCATTTCATTTGCCCTTCATCCAAGTCCCTGACAATGACCATTTCATTTCAAATTCACTGGGAATTTGACTTTTAAGTCAAATCGTGTGACATTTATCTTGTTGTGACTGACTGTGTTGGGAGAAATCTAAGACTTGGCTAGCAGCTGTGAATGTCTCAAGTGTGTAAGGAAAACCTTCACACATTCACACACTTCAGGAATACCTACGGAGAGGAGCATTCCGCTCTAGTCACTTAGGAAAGTAAACAACTTTACCCAAATTTACCTAGTGTTACCAAGGGAACCTGTATAGGGGCCTGGTGGTCTGATCCCCAGTGGCATGTTTGGGTTAAAAGTCTATAAAATGTATGGTTTCTCCTGCAATAAACAAGTTTGCAGGTTGCTCGCCACGAACCTGCATTTACCCAACTCCCGGGGTCTGGGTTATGACTCTGTTGGCTCTTACCTGCGCCTGAGCTAGCCTGGCCCATACCCCTACATGACTTCAATCATATTCTAATGTGTCAGATTTTTTTCTTTCTATAAGCTAAATGATATCCATTGCATGTATATGCATATGTGGAGTTTATGTATCATTTAATTACTCTTTTTTTTTTGCATTAGTGGGGATTGAACCCAGTACTAAAGCATGCTAGACAGGCACCCTATTGCAGAACTATATACCCAACTCTTTATATTCTTATTTGGAAAAAGCCTTTTGGTAAATTGCTTAGGCTGGCCTTAAACTGCCTATCCTACCACCTCAGCCTCCTGAGTAGCTGAGATTACCAGTGTGGGTCCCCATACCCAGGTCTGGTAACTCAATTTGGCTATTTTCTATAGGGTCACAGCAGTTTATAATACTAACATCAATACACAGGGTTCTAGTTTCTCCAAATTCTTGCCAATACTTATTATTTCACATCTTTTTTTGTTGTTTTGCTTTTGTTTTGTTCCATTTTGATGATAGTTATCTAATGGCTGTGAGTTGGCATGTCATTGTGGTTTACATTGAATTCCTCTAAAATGTATTGTAATGTTGAGCACCTTTTCCTGCTTTTACTGACCACTTTATATTCAAGCCATTTGTACATTAAAAACAAACAAACAAACAAACCTGGGTTGTTTATTTTTGATCATTGAACTATACACTTCTTAATATATTCTGGATGTTAATCCCATATCAGAGATGTGATTTGTAAATAACTTATCCCATTCTGTGGGTTGCCTTTTTTATTTCCTGTTAATAGTATACGTTTGTGCAAATGGGTTGGATTTTGTGTTTGATTTTTCCTTAAATTTTGATGTAATCTCATTTGTCTATTTTTTCTTATGTTACCTGAACTTTTGTCATATTTAAAAAGTTATTGCCAAATACAATGACATGAAGCTTTTCTCCTAATTTTTCTTCTAAGAGTTTTATAGTTTTACCTCTTATATTTATGTCTTTGAACCATTTGAATTAAGGTCTATGTTTGGTATAATTTAAGAGTTCAACTTCTTTTCTTTGTGGTATCTAATTTTTCTAGCACCATTTGTTAAAAAAAAACTGTCTTTTTCCCATTGAATGGTCTTGGAATCTTTGTCAAAAATTAGTTTACTCAATATAAAAGGGTTTATTTCTGGAGTCTTTATTCCTTTGCATTCCTCTGTCTATATGTCTGTCTTTAGGCAAGTAGGGCACAGTTTTTTATTGCTGTAGCTCTACAGTAAGTTTGAAGACAAAAAGGGTGAGACCTCAAGTTCTTTTCTTTCTCAAGATTGTTTTTTTGCTATTTGGTACCCCTTGAAATTCTGTATGAATTTTAGAATGGATTTTTCTTTTTCTACAGAAGTCATTTTTGGGATTGTGATAAGAATTGTGTCAGTCTATTGATTGCTTTGGGAGCTATTGATAATAATATTATCTCCCACAGTGTAAAGATTTGTTTCTTTCATTTGTGTTAAAGAATTAATTTATTTCTTTTGCAATTTTCAGCATATCAGTATTTTACCTACTTGGTTAAGCTTATCCTTATTTTTGATGCTATTATAAATGAAACTATGTTCTTAATTTCCTTTGTGGATTGTTCATTGTTGTTAGTGTATAGAAATATGACTGATTCTTTGGTGTGTATTGAATTTGTGCCTTGCAGCTTTGATAAATTCATTTAATGTTTCTAACAGTTTTTGTGAAACCTGTAAGATTTTCTACATAAAAAATCAAGTCATTTGCAATGTAGATAACTTTATTTCTCTGACATGGTTTAGATGTTTTGTATCCTTTTCTTGCCCAATTGCTCTGTCTAAGATTTTCAGTACATTGTTGAATAAAACAGTGAAAGTGGACATACTTGTGCTCTTTTCTAATCTCATAGATGAAGCTTCTAGAATTAAACAGTGTATGATATTAGCTATGTGCTTTGCATATATGATCTTCACCAAAATGTTGAAATAATTTTCTTCCATATCTAATTTACCATATTTTTGTCATGGAAAGGTGTTGAATTGTTATCATATGCTTTTCCTCATATGCATCAATTAAGATGATCATGTGCTTTTTTTTTCCCCATTCAGTTCATGTGGTATATTATACTGGTTTTTACGTGTTGAATCCACTTCACATTCTAGGAATACCATTTGGTTATGGTGCATAAGACTTCTCCTGTGCTGTTGAGTTCTGTTTACCAATGTTTAGTGAGGATTTTCACATAAATATTCATAAGAGATATTGATCTGTAATTTTCTTTTCTCATAGTATCAAGGCACTGCTGGTCTCAGAAAATGAGTCTGGAAAAATTCTCTTCCATTTTTTGGAAGACTTTGAGAAATATTGATACAAATTCTTCTTTCAGTTCTTGGTAGAATTCACTTATGAATCCATTTGTTCCAGGATTTTTCCTTGTTGGAATGTTTTTAATTATTGGCTCAGTCTTGTGACTAGTTATAGGTATATTCAAATATTCTACTTTTCATTATTAGCTCCTGATTGGATGTGTATTTCAAAAATTTGCCATTTCATCTAGTTTATTGAATTTGTTGCATACAACTATTCATATGATTCTTTCACTCTGTTTTTCATTTCTATTAAATTGATGATAACCTCATTTCCATTTCTGATTTTAATTATCTTATCTTTTATTTTAATTATTTTTCTTTGAGCTACAGTTTTGTGAATTTTCAAAGAGCTAACTCTTGGTTTCATTGCTTTTCCCTCTTATTCTCTTCTCTATTCTCTAATTTTTCTCAAGTCATTCTTTCTTTCTGCTAGTTTTCACAGTTATTTTTTTTCCTTGAAGTATTAAGTTATGTTGTTGATGTGAGATCTTTGCTCTTTTCTGTGACGTCTTCATAGCTAAAAATTTCCCTTTTACTACTGCATTTGTTGCATTACATAAGTTTTGGCATGAGGTGTTTTCATTTGTCTCAAGTTATTTCATATTTTCCTTTGTGATTTCTGCTTGACCAATTTTTTTAGATTTGTTAGTTTTCACATATTTGTGGATTTTTAATCTTACTATTATTGATGTCTACTTTAATTTATTTGTGGTAGTGAGATACTTTGTATGATATCAGTATTTTAAAACCTATAACTGATTATTATTGTAAGACCTAACATGTGGTCTATCCTGGAGAATAGTCCATGCACATGGAGAGAAGTAAGTTCTGCTATCAGGTCATTGGGTTTAGAGTTCAGTCTGTTAAGTCCATTTGGTCTACAGCATTGTTTCTGTTCTTTTTGTCCTTATTGATTTTCTGTCTAGTTGTTCTATCCATTATTGAAGATGGGTTGTTAAGACTCCTTCCATTATTGTAGATTCTGTATATAATTTTTATGGTCTTCAGTTTTTTTTCAGAATTTGTGGTGAAAATTGGGACCAAGTAGATATAAAGAAGCAGAGAAAAAAAGTGGTAGAATAATCAATATTTTATGACAATTTTTTTAAAACTTTGTATTTTCTCCTCAAATTTCCAGCAATCCCAATATATTCATTATTGGCTGTGAACACTAGCAGATTGATGTTGATTCCCTACAGAACAGATTTCTCCAACTCAATTGGTCATAAACCCAACCAAACACATCATTTACACAGCAGGAAAAATTTATATATATAGAAATATATCATATAAATATATATGAAAATATAATGTATAATATCATATTCTATATAATAATATATATTTACATATATATTTGTTATAATATTATTATATTTTTGCATATTATATATTATAATATATCATATGATATATTATATAATAAGGTATAATATGTAAATATATAATATTATATATATTTTATATTATATTTATACAAACATATTATATATAAATATACATATATATTTAAAATCTAGTCTAAAGTAACATAGTGACTTATAACAGTGTTTTAGTAAACTTTTGCATCACTGTGATCAAAATACCTGACAAGAACATCTTAGAGAGGGAAAACTTTATCTGAGACTCATGGTTTTAGAGGTCTCAATCCATAGAAGGCCATCTGCATTATTCTGGGCCCAAGATGAAGCAGCATATTATGGGGGAAGGTTGCAGCCGAGGAAGGCTGCTACCCTCAATTCAGCAAAGAAGCAGGAAGCGGGGAAGGGGCCATGGAAAGAACAACCCTTTCAAGGCACAATTTCAGTGATCCACTTCCTCCAGCCTTGCCGACCTGCCTCGTTACCAACCATACTGTCCGTTCAAACAAGTTTTGATCAAATTAGGTCACAGCTCTCGTAATCCAATAATTCCACCTCTGAATATTCCTGCATTAGCATGAGCTTTAGGAGGACACCTCATGTCCAAACCATAGCAAACAGAGTTGACTCTAACATGTATATAATTTTACGTTTCATATTCCATATGAATTTCTATTACATAAGTTATGAAATCCCAGAGTTATGATCTAAACATTCTACATTTTTACCTAGCTTCAGGGGAAATGAGGACTGTAAAGGATTAAGGTCACCTGCTAGCAGTGTTTTAGAAAGTGGGAAGGCCACGCCCAGTGCCCTTCCAATTGTTTGTGGACCTCAGTCTCATGACAAAACTTCTGACTCAGAATGAGATGGGCTGACAGATCTGACTCCATGAGAATGTGATAGGCCAAACTATAAGGGAAATGACTAAACAGACTCCATTTTGCTCTGAGACTCCATGTTATGTAGGAAATAAGCTTGTCCCATGGGAACACCTTGCCTCTGTACCCATCATTAGTTACTTAGTGTGACATGTTTAACAATACAAAATGACAATTTCTATGTAAAGAAAAATTGCTCTCTTTTGATTCCTATTGCTCCTAAACAATGTGAACAGCGATTTTGTGGATGTTAGTAACCATTCTTTAGTTTGTACCTAGGTAAGGGTCATTTTGACCCACTTCTCCCTCTGTTGATGATCTCATGATGTTAGTTGGTAATTTCAAATCATAGAAACAGACACTTACGATTGATGTGATTTTTGGTATAAGAACCCCTACAACTCCATGGTCGGGGCTGTTCTCCCAATAGCCATTTTTTGGGGCATTGTGTGAGACAGTTAGCCGCCTGGCTTAATAAAGACTCTCAAATTTGGACTTCTCAGTGGTGATCAGTCTGTTCTTAAGTTGTACCCCATAACAGATGTCTACATTTTCCACTAAGGAAATGACTCCAAAATGGAACATGTTCCATTAGTTCCACATGAGCTAATTTTTACAGTCTTAATTTTATAAAAGTGCATTTAATTTTATTTTAAGAAGTATTAGAAAAATAGCTAGTATTTATAATGATAGTAAATGAAATTATTTTAAAATAAGTATGTACATAGCTTAAGAAAATGTTTAGTAATTTGATTACATTGAAAAGCAGTATCATATAAATCATTAAGATTTTAAACTCAGGTCAGATTCCAGTATAAATTCTGGTTCTTTCATGTAGATAGATTAGTTAAGCACTTTGGCATCAATTTATTTATCTCTATTTCTCCTCCTTCTCCTCCTCTTCTTCCTCCACCTCCTCCTCCTCCTCCTCCTCCTCCTCTTCTTCCTCCTTTCTTCTTTGCTTCTTGTCTTCTGGTGCTGACAATTGAACTCAGGGAACTCAGTTTTCTCATGTACAAAATAAGAGTGATACTATTTATCATGGGATTATTAGAGAATTACATTTGCTAGTGCAAATATATTCTCAAAACAGTAACTGAAAGTTTGTAAGCACTGTATCTGAAGACTAGCAGTGTTGACTAGTTGCAGTATTAATGACACAGAGATTGCAAAGGTTGTACACAAATAACAGTGAAACTGAAGCCAAACAATTCTCTGTATTAAAGAGAGAGTTTCCCAGAGATGCCTAGAATTTAGAGAATAGTATAAAAAATATGACTGTGGACTGTGAGAGACCCGGTTTTCAGTTTAATCTGTCATTGATAAGTACTACCAACATGAAAAAATTCTTAATTTTCCTAAACATGAATTGCCTTTTCACAAAAAGGCAATTTTTTAGACCTGAGAGTCTATTTCATGAGATCGTTGTGGAAATAAAAGGAGATAACAAAGAGATGAATGGAGTTTGAAACATGGCTAAGAATGGGGGGGTCACTTATTTACAGGAGCGCAATTCGCAATAAACATGTTATGGAACCAGTCTAGGTGTTCATCAACAGATGAATGGATAAAGAAAATGCATTACATAAACAAGCTGGAGTTTTATTCAGTCATAAAGAAGAGCAAAACTAATGCCATTTGCAGAAATATAAATAGAGCTAAAGAAAACATCATGTGAAGTGAAATAAGCCAGACTCAGAAAGTCAAAGGTCATGTTTTCTCTCATATGAGAAAGAGAGAAAAAAAGGAAAAAGGGGATTTCATGAAAATAGGAGGGAAACCATTACAGAAGAGGAAGGGGCTCAGGGGGAGGGAGGAGGGGAGAGAAAGGAGAGAGCCTGGGAAACAAAATTGATCAAATTATGCTATTAGTACGTATGAATATGTCCCAATGAATCCACTGTTTGTATAATTATAACACACCTATAAGAAGGGGTTAAATAAATGTTAAGGAAGCAGAGGAGAAGGAGAAGGAACAGCCACATACAGAACAATCATACACTACCTGGTAGGTGAGGAAAAGCATACATTTTCTCCTCTGAGTCTTTTTTTGGGAAGTGTACCCAGGATTGAACTCAGGGACACTCAACCACTGAGTCACATCCCCAGCCCTATTTTGTATTTTATTTAGAGACAGGGTCTCACTGAGTTGCTTAACACCACTGTTGCTGAGAATGGCTTTGAACTCAAGATCCTCCTGCCTCAGCCTCCGGAGCTATGGGGATTACAGGCATGTGCCACCACACCTGAATCCTCTGAGTCTTTTGACATTGCCATCGGATGTGTTCTTAATAATTTTAGGGACGTGCTACAAGTCAAAACAGGAATTATCCAACCCAAATCATACTTTGTGATGGATTAGGTATTTTAATCATAGATTCCATATTAAACAAATATTGCCAATACTTATTATGGCTAGTCAGTGTGTCAGATTTCAACAGAGGGCAAATATTTACTTTGTATGGCATATATTTTATTTCAATGAAAATTGTTCAATTAACTATCCTGAAGAAGTTACTATGCTAAAAACTGGAAAATTATGCACTGTAACATTTTCAGGAAGAGAGTATCTTCAAATTAAATTGCACACTTTAATATTTTTTGATACATAAATTTAAAGGTGAAAGGACTTGCTTAGGTCATAACCAACATATCTGGCACTTCAAAATATAACCTGATTAAAATAAAATCAGCACTTTTATTTCTCATCATCATCACTGTGTAATATAAACACCATCATTTAAACCAATTTTTCTGTATACAATTTCTTTGCCACATCTCTAGCTGGATCATCCTTTCACCTGTGAATATTGCAAGAGTAAGTCCCAGTCAGAGCGCATGCCACCCGAAATTATCTAGTTCTTATTGGTGGTTCTTATTAGTACTATTTTTTTTTTCAGTAGAGGTCCAAATGCTGTTCTAACTCGCCAATAACTTGCAATTCCATAACTGCTGCTGGACAACCACCTAAAGATTTCTAAATCCTTTCTTAACTACTTAGTTATACCCAAGACTGCCTCAGACACCATTGATATTTAGGAAGTTTTGGCTCCATTTCTTCCAAGGTGATTACAATTGTCTTTCTTTTAATTAATTTAACTGCCTTCAAGCAAAAGTTTAGCACAACCTCTTATGCAGATTTTTCCAATTAAACAGTGTGATCTTGGAGCCCTTCAGAAACACTTTCCCATCAACTTGGATGAATGGCTTTTTGCATATCTTGTATTAAGGAAGAAAGATTTGCAGGTGAATGAAGACATAATAAAATTAATCCAACTTTCTTCCTTTAAATTTCAATGTCCTCTGCCATACTCAACTAAAAGAGTACAAGTGTAATTGATCATTGTCATTATTTCTATTAACCTGTGGCCAAGCTGTGAATCTAACATCCTTGAGATAGCATAGAGGTGAGAGGTGGTTAGCTGTTTTTCATTATTATTCTTGTTTCAGAACCTCTGCGTCCCAACCTTCTGCTTCATCAACTTGTTAAATGACAGGAAATATTTCTTTTGAATAATAATTAACTTGTTTCTATTGTTTGAGGTAGGTAGGCAGTAGGACCGCGACAGTAGTATCCCACCCATTTCTAGTGTTCTAGGTTAGTGGGAAAACACAGTTTTCAAATCAGGTAGACAGGAGTTCAAATCCTGGTGCCATGACCATTTTATTTGCCTTGTTAATATAGCCTTTTAATCAGGGAAACTGAGGTAACAATACCTAGTTGATAAAGTTGTATGAGTAAAATGGAATAAAAGTATATAAGTTTTGGCCTATCTGTATATTAATACACCAGTTATTAATGATATATATCTTGATTTTATTCATTACTTCAATAAGTACTTAATAAGATGCTGCTATGTCAAGTATGATTATTCACATTAGTGCTCTTTATCTCAGTATACTTCCAGTTATAGTGCTTCTTTTTACTAATGCATTTAAACTCGTAAATAATTCTAGTATAGATATTTTGTGTTATTAAAACATTCTTATTAAGCTGGAAATGTGTAGAGGGCATGGAGTTATCAAAGGTCATAGTATAGCAGGTGGAAGAGGCATCTATACACACTTGAGAAAGGGTATTCCAACATATCACTCTACCACCACGTGACTTTCTAATTTGCAGGATGGTGATTTGCTTTGATTCTAACACTTCAACTTTTCATCTATGAACCTAATTCATACATTCATTCATTCTACTTACAGGTTTTCTGCTTCAATGCACAAATATATTCATGAATTCAAACATACTTTTGTCATGGTAGAATTTCAACAGTCAAAAAATTATGAACAATTTATTTAAATGAATCTTCTAAAGGCAAATTACTATTATTTTAAAGAAAATGTGCACTTTTACTATTTCCTAAAGTGTACCAGTTTATAAAAAGGGTTACTACAAGTGCATTCCATAATGAACTGTTGAGCTATTGAAAGAAGAAATTTCATTACTGATTAAGTGTACCAAAATACATTGTGTGAAGATTTCAAAATAAAATATATCACAAATAAAGCTACACTTATATATTGCTGGTGGGAATACTAATTGGTGCAACCACTGTGGAAAGCAGTATGGAGATTCCTCAGAAAACTTGGAATGGAACCATCATTTGACCAAGCTACTCTACTCCTTGGTTTATACTCAAAGGACATAAAATCAGTATACTACAGTGACAAAGTCACATTAACATGTATAGCAACTCAATTCACAATAGATAAACTGTGGAACCAATCTAAGTACCCTTCAAATGAATGGATAAAGAAAATGTGATATATATATATAATACGTGTGTGTGTGTATATATATATATATATATATATGTATATATATATATATGATGGAATATTACTCAGCTTTAAAGAAGAATGAAATTATGACATTTGCTGGTAAACGAATGGAGTTGGAGAATATTATGCTAAGCAAAATAAGCCAAACTCAAAAAACCAAGGACAAATGTTTTCTCTGATATGCAGATGCTAATTCACAATACGGGGGTGGGGGTGGGGAGCGCTAGTAATCAGAAGAATAGTTAGTTTATATTAGGTAGAGGGGAGTGAAGGGAGGGAAAGGTGTATGGGGGTAGGAAGGTTCGTAGAGTAAAACAGACATTAATACTTCATATATATATATATATATATATATATATATATATGACTGCATGACCCATGTGATCCTACAATATGTACATTCAGAAAAATGAGAAATTGCACTCCCTTTATATATGATTTATCAAAATGCATAAATGCATTTTATCATCATGCCTAACTCATTAGAACAAAAATGCTTTAAAATATATATCGCAAACAAAATTTTAACACGAGTCTTATCTAGGAGCACCGATTTGATGTCTGGTACATTATCAATTAAGTTATCAGTTTATTGAAATTTTGCACAATACAACTTCCTCTTGTTTCAATATTCCAGTGAGTTATAATCATGAGATTACTGTGCAATGTTGATCACTAGTTGTGGATGGTCTGAAAGTTGACCCCATAGTGAGTTTGGGTGCTCTTTGCTCTCCCTGTGTCATCTGGAATCTAGGAAAGGGTTTGTGATGCAGATGTCACATTAGGTGCCCCCAATGTAACCTGACTGCTTTGAAGCATCTACTCCATGATGTTGAGTGCCTGCTCTGTGCCAGACACCATGGTTGATAGAATGGATGCACAGATTAACTAGATGGAATTCTTGCCTTCATGGATATCACACTATATACAGATAAAGACAGTAATTAAAAATCTTCAAAAATCTTAAATGCATGATACGTTGGGTACATAATAGCTTCTTCTTAAGATATTAAAGAAACAAGTAAATAGCATACATTCCAGCAGTATGCCTTGCTGTTGTGAAAGGTAGAGATGTTAAAATTCAATTCTGAAAAATGAAAGAAAGAAATGAAGTTTACTTTTGAGGTTTGATGTTTGGAACTTGTGGATTATATAAGAAAACATGAAGGAGGACTACTCCAATTTTTTGTTTGTTTGTTTGGTTGGTTGGTTTTGTTGTTTGTGTTTCAAAGGGAGTTTATTTTTAATTCAATTATTTTTTCCAACTGTTTATTGCTTTAATACAGACTACAACTGCCCCCAAATATTTTCTTTAATGCTTCACTTTTCCTAACTCCTTATCTTCACCCTCGCACATTATCTAATTGTTAAATTCCTAAAAGAATCACAGCTTCTTGTACTTTTGAGGTGCGATGGTAATCTCAAATGAAGACAGACTAGTCAGTTGCCTTTAGAAAGCCCATCAAATCAGGATAGATGGATCCTGTTAACAGTATCCAACTGGAAGATCAATCCGAGGAGCCTAGTATGTTGTCCTCTACTGGCTGTGACATGTGATATAGAAGGAACCTCTTATGGATAGTTTTTGAAACTATTCAAGCCAAGCTATCAGAAGCTACCTGATGGTGCTAATTTTTGAGATCTGATCATGAGTATATAGTCAGGGTGTCAGCAGGAAACAGATGGCACATTCAAATTAGAATAAATCTGGGGAGTTTAATAAAAGGACTATCTGCAAAGTTGTGGCAGGGTGAACTCCAGGACTGCTTGCACTCCTGAAGGGGTGAGTGGACAGAACAATTGCAGAGATTCTTAAAGAGTGTCATGTGGAGACAACCACCTGGAGAGATCTGACCTTTCACTGAGGGCTCCAGCCAGGCAAGAAACCACAGAGCTAGGAAAATAAACAGGCGGAGCTAAATTCCTCCTCACTCTTTCTCTCTCCCTCTCCAGTTGTCAAGTTTAAGTTGTCAACCAAGTGGAAGAAGTAAGGTATCCCCAAAGGTCAGACTTTGAAGGCAGAGAGCAGTTACATAACAGGATAACGGAAAGATGATCTGGAGGGCATAAGAAAGCTATCTTACTCATGAATCAAGAATATATATATATATTTCCATCCACTTAATTACTTTCTAACTTTTAAGTGTGCATGTATGATTACATGAATGGTATGAATCTACATCGTGCACAACCATAGAAATGAAATGATGTAACCATTTATGTACAATGAATCTAAATGCAGTCTGTAAAAATTTTAAAAAATAAATACTTAAAAAATTCTTATGGAAGTATGTGTGTGTAACTAGGATTCTATTAAATCTTTCTAATTCTCTCTTGCTATATTGCAGGCATCTTACCTGACCTATTCATCACCACCAGGTATTGTCACTGGACAAACTGGCTTAATTTTAATCTCCTTTTCTGTAAGAGTATCATGTTAGAGCAAAAACACCATAGGCCTCACCAAATAATAAAATTAACCATCAGGAAACGTTTATGACTGTATAAAATTCCTCCAGTACAGTTAGTATTATTGCCAGATATTATATATTCACAGTCTATGTTTGAGGCCTAAAGCTAGACTCTTTTAAATGAGGACATTCCATGGTTGAAGAACAATAGATGCCAACAAAAATATTAGAACCAGAGCCAGGAACATTGTTCTATTGGATAACTCTGATATCCTAAATTTGATCCTTATCCATCTGTTTTTAGTCAAATTTCAAGGTAAATACTGCCAGCCCCATATTAGATACCCAATGAATAGATTTTTAAAAATAGGTCAGATGGTTTCCCTTTGGTCCCAGGAAATGCTGACCACATGAACTTACTTTAAAATGATATTTTGGCTGTTAGAAGAGAAGGTGGCCAGTATTTTCTGTGGTTAAAGCTGAGAACTTAGTTCCCACCTGGGCTTTAAGCTGTCTTCAGTGTATTGTCCCTGGTATACAATAAATACAAAACAAATGTTGTTTATTGTACATAGCAGTTTTTTAATTTGCTTCTGTTTGTATATATAAATCATCTAAACAATATGGAGTATTTCCTAAATGATACAGTGTAATAACTATTTACATAGTACTTACATGGTATTAGGTATTGTAAGTCACCTAGAGATGAATTAAAGCATGCTTTCATCTTGTATTCTTATTTATTTATTATGTCTTATTTTCTTTCTGCCATAACAAATTAAGTAAAGCTAATTCTAAGCCAGAGATGCACTCACTTTTTATTTTGTTGATCAGCCATTTTTTCATTCAGTGGTTTCAAATAGAGTCAGACCCCATTTAGCTACTATGTCCCATTTTTTTAGGTGGGTGGTTATTGCAAATTTTAGAAAACACTTGATGAACAAATACTTGAAATCCCCTGAGGATGGAAAATATGGACACATTTTTAAACTCTGAAATGTGTGCTCTCATTTGTTTTTTATAAAGTTACTTTTTAGTTCTTTGTAGGATTATGTTGCAGCTATGGAAACATAACACAAAGACTTGGTTTTATAGTTTATCTTTATTTGTCTAATATTTTTATCCAAAACACCAACTTTGGGGTTGCCAATTTTGTCCATAATATTCAGTAAGGATTTTCACAATAGCCAAGTATGTCGTATGGCCTGAGATGTGGATGTTAGATTCTGTGAACACTTCTGTGATATTCTAGAGCAGATAGTTCTATTTGGGAAAATGCACTTCTTTTTCACTTTTATTTCATTTTTGCTATTGTTAAGTATAATAGATTACCTGGTGAGACAAGAGAGGGCTATGAAATACGTTCTGGTATAAGACCAACCCCAAGGTTGGAGAATGCTCAGGAAGATACAAAGTATGGTAGGGATTGACTATTTGGCACAGATAAAATATTTAGAACAGGGTCTACCACATAGTAGGCATCATCTGCCCTCTTATCCATGGCTTATACAACTGTGGACTCAAGGAACCACAGATAGAAAATGTGTAGAGAACAAATGTGTCTGTTCCAAACATAATGGACATCTTTTCTTGTCATTATTCCCTGAGGAATGCAGTCTAACAACTGTTTACATAGCATCTGCATTGTATCAGGTATCATAAATAATCTAGAGATGATTTAAGTATATAAGAGGATGTGTATAGGTTATGTACAAATACTATGTTGTTTTGTATCTGGGAGTTGAGTGTCTGCAGATTTTGGAATCCGTGGGAGGTCCTGGAACCAGTTCTCCATGGATACTGAGGGACAACTGCAATAGTTTTATAATAATTATACTAATCAACAGAAGCATTCTTGGATGTAGTGTGACCATCTAAAGGGAGAATGTATCTTACACAACGAAAAACAAGAAAGAAAAGCACCTAAGAATATGAAGGGTATAATGAGAAGATACTCTTTACACTCTTTTCTGTTACCCTTGTATTTTAGCAACTTGTTTGCATTGTGTGTTCCCCATCAGCTTCTTCTTCTGCCCCTACTGACCTTGAATAGCAGCATTTTGCCACTTTCCTGAAAAACAGGACATAAAGGAAACTTGCAATATTCATGATTTTCCTTTGAGTCCGTAGACATCTTTAGATGTAAGTATCAAATCTCCATAAATGATTGTTTAATAGAGGTGAATTGAGGTTTGCTAACAGGGAGGTGACCTAAGAGACTCACAAGTTAAGTTTTGCCTTCTTATTAAAATATAGATTGAATATGTTTTTCACCATGAATTTTATTTCTTTTGTCTTCAATCATGATGCTATCACTGTCCTTACCAACTCTTTTCCATATAGCCAACAATCTTTTATTGCTCTAGTCCCTGATGACATACCTACTCAGCAAATCTAAAGACCTACACATAAGCTGTCAACCTCTCGGGCAATTCGGTGGCCATTCATCATTATTTGAGCAAACCCCTTTAGATACCTTCCTCTCACTATCAGCACTTAAGCAAATTATTTGTCCTCTAAAAGCAAGGTGCTCTATGGGAAGAAATGAGAAGCAGGATACAGTGCCAACTGGAGAGAAATCCTTATTCTGAATTTTATTTAAGTATGATGATCTATTAAGGGGTAATATATTAGAAACTCCAGATGTACTTTGATTATTTAAAATTCCAAAGTGTACGCTTGTCCGTATTGATTTCCCTTGACTAAGGTTTAAACTAGGCTCTGTTAGTGCATTTTGTACATTGGGGTTAGCTTGACAGAGTAGGGAAGGGAGCCTTAGTTCTATAAAATGCCCTTCCTGACATGACTCTAATGATACTACCTTAAGAAAACCATTTATTTTTGTGCTTCTTTCCTACTTTAATAAAAACTACATGAAAATAGAATGATCGTTCTTTCCTAGAGTGTTTTTAAGATTCACTGTTTTGGGGAAAATGTCATTTCTCTTTTATTCATTCAGATTTTAATCTGCAAATATATATTAAGTGTCTATCAGGAAACCAATTCACGCATCACTGAAATATATAAATTAACATCTTTGCTCATTGAGAGTAGTGGAAAGGAAAAGACAAATGGAGACAGGAGATGAGAACCAGCACTTTTGTGAGCAGGTTCCGAGCCTAATGTGATGTTTAAATATAAATGCATATGAATTTCATAAAATAACACTGAGACAAGAATGCCTATAAAAGGAAATGAAAGATCACTTAGATGAAGTAACTTGCCCCAAATCACACCAATAGAGAGTAACTGCAATTGAATTAAAACCCTGGGTGAAAGGACAGACCTCATGAGCTAATGGGAGGTCACTTGGGTATTAAATTTTATTATTCTAACAATATCTGCAACTAAGAGAAGAGGATGAAGACATGAATGTGGGATTGAGAAGCAGGAGAGAGCTTCCTAAGAGAAGAGGAACAGCATATCTACCTGAGGAGAAGTTGGCAATTTTATTTTGAGAGGGAAGACTGGGGCTCACTCTGTAAGAGCATAAGGAGGAGGACCCACATGACCAGAACCATTGAGCTCTTCTGCAGTGATATCAAAAGCTGAAGAGCATCAACATACAGGCCAGGGAGCTCAGCATGGCCTATCATTAAATCCAGCAGGTAACCAAGTCATGGGATTGGAAAGCTAAACCTAGTTTATGAGAAGACTTATGAAGAAGACTCTCAGAACCTCCTTTAAAACTGACAAGAGTAATTACATCTAATGAAGTATAATTATTCATCATTCAATTTTGAAAACAATTTTAAGTATATTCTGTTTAGTAGAAACTGGTTGATATAATGTTAAAGAAAAACAAATTTTCCTTTAAAGAATATAAGAGTTCTTCAAGATATTAAAAATATAACTGCCAAATACGCTTTATTGCACCACTGGGTATGTACCTGAAGGAAATAAAATCAGTATGTCAAAGAGACATATGCACTCCCATGTTAATTGTAGCACTATTCATGATAACCAAGATACGGAATCATCGTAAGTATCCAAAACTGGTGAATGAGTGAATAAAATGTGGTGTGTGCGCACACACACACACACACACACATACACACACACACACACTATGGCAATCTGGAGGATATAATGCTCAGTGAAAGAAGTGAGACAGAGAAAGACAGTACAGTAGACCTCTCACAGCTTCATTTTGTGTGGGTTATCTGTGGTTTGAAAATATTAAATGGAAAAATTCAGAAGCAAGTGACTCATAAGTTAAGTTGCACACCATTCTGAGTTCTGCAATGAAATCTCACCCCACCCCACCCAGGCTGTCAATCATCCCTCTGTCCAGTATAAGGAAGCCATGTGTGCTACTCACTTGTTGACTGTATTTTTTATCAGATTGGCCAATGTAGTATAGAAATGTTGATATTAAGTAACCCTAGTTTTACTTAATTATGGCCCCAAAATACAAAAGTAGTGATGCTGGTGGGCCTGGGGTTGTAGCTCAGTGGTAGAGCGCTTGCCTAATATATATGGGGCATTGGGTTTGATCCTCAGTACTACTTAAAAATAAATAAATAAAGTTATAAAAAACAAAGAATATATTAAAAAAAGAATAATGATACTGCAATTTGGATCTGCCAAACAAAAGCCATCAAGCACTTCCTTTAAGTAAAAAAGGTGAAAGCACAATAAAGTATTTTGAGGGAGAGACCATAGTCACATAATCTTTCAGTGTATTATTATAATTGTTCCATTTAATTTATGATATTAATAATTAGCAATTGTTTACAGTATCTTATTGTCTCAAATTTTAAACTCCGACTTATCATGAAGTATGAATGTGTGTGTCTGTCTATACATCTATCTAGTATATATGAGGTTCAGTATTCTCCATGGTTTCAGGTATCCCTGGGATCTTTTTTTTTTTTATTTTTTTTTATTTTTTTATTTTTTTTATTTTTTTTTAATTTTTTTACATTTACATAGGGTAATGATGTTTATTTTATTTTTCCCCTCCCCCCACCCCTCCCACCCCTCTTTTCCCTCTACACAGTCCTTCTTTCCTTCATTCTTGCCGCTGTCCTTAGCCTAACTCTAAACCTAACCCTAAACCTAATGCTAGCCCCTCCCACCCCCCATTATATGTCCTCATCCGCTTATCAGCGAGATCATTTGTCCCTGGGATCTTGAAACACCCTGCCCGCTGTTAAGGAGGAACTACTAAGACACATGATCTCACTTATGTTGAAATTTTTTAAAAGTCAAACTTATAAAAGAAGAGCCTAGATTGGTAGTTACTAGGAGCAAGTTTGGAGATTGGGAACATGTTGGTCAAGAGATACAAAATTTCAGTGACACAGGAGAATTAACTGATAACATGATAACTGTAGTGAATAACAATGTATTTTATACTTGAAAATTACTAAGATAGTAGATATTAAGTATCCTCAACACAAAAATGTGATGTTGGTGAGGGAATGCATCTTAGCTCAATTAAGCCATTCTACAATATAGACATATTTCCAAACATCATAAATACATGTTTTGTCCATTAAAAAGACACTTAAAAGTAGATTCTTAGGTGTGAAAGTGAAACATTCAAACTTCTATTATAAAACAGCAGCAAAAATAAATCATAGAGGTTATCTTCAGAAAAAACTTAAATAAGCGTAACCCAGTAGAAAATTAAATATAATATATAGACCTTTACCAACAGTATTTGTCATTTTGTTCCCAACACCAACCTTCCACACCAAAAGCAATTTTCTTAAAAGCCAGAAACCTAGCAGTAATTGCTTTCTTGGGATTCTGAAATTAGTGTTCCTCTCCCTAGTTATTTAGCTTTTTGAAAACAATGAGAAATTTCTTTACACAACCAAGGAAGATTGAAATCTCACGCTCTGTAACCTGGCATCGAGCTGCCATGAATGCAAAGCATTTGGCAAAGTGACTGGACCAAGATTAGTAACCTCCAGAGAACAGAATCTACCTTCAACCCTTCAAGAGAGCAGTTCTTATAGCAAGACCTTCAGCCTAAGGGAGGCTTAAACATTTTTGTAAAAGACTTAAATTAAAACTCTGTTTTGAAAAAAATAAAAAATCAATTGTTTATTCTCAACATTGGAAGTGAAATGGAGAGGGCTTTGACTTACGAATGACAATGCTCAGGTGATCCCCAGAGAACAGTCCCGTCACTTGGCTAAGGGAACGGCCACTCAATCTTGCTGCTCCAAAAAACTAGAAGTTACTTTATTAATGTGGAACATTACTCTACCTCATGAAGTGCAGGGCTTCTTAGAGATAATGTTGATGAAGGTAGTCCACGTTTGAGGTGGAAGTGAGATTTCCTTCTCCATTCCCCTCCTGAATTTCAGTGATATCTAGAGAAGATTCACTCTTATAACTTATTCTTTGATTTGTCAATTATTTGACATTACCTCCTCCCTAGTCTTGAGTTTTTAAATTCATTATCTGAGATAGCTTGGCATGTGTGTTTCAACATGAAGGATTTATTACAGATAGAGTATTTCTTGGTTTGCTTGTCCAAAGGATTCCTGAAAAAAAAAAGTTTATCTTTGCATATAAATGGCAATTTCAATTGGCATAAATTTCTTGGGTTATAATTTTATTTTATCAAGAGTATCATCCTTATTGCATGACCCTCTGATTTTTTATGCTACGAGGAAAAAAGTCTAGCAGAGCAATTTTTTTCTGTATAGGTAAATTTATAATATTCTTGATATCTAAAGGATACATTTTCTTTAAAATAAAATTAAAATAACAAATCTAGAGATTTTTTAAATGTTGCAAGTCTTTTTGATCTGAGTGTTCAAACATTTCTCTCAGCAAAATTTCAAGTGTGGTTTGTTGATCTCACTGCTTTTTCTCCCCTGTGTAACCTTTCCAACACCTCACTCTTAGCTCTAACCAGGTAATCTTCAGATATAGAAACTGAAAAAGGTAAGCATCTTAATGTCTTTCAAACATTATCAAATTTATCCTCTAAAATCTCTATGAGTATCTCCATTTTGTCTTCTGAGCTTGATTTTCTCTTTATTTTAATTCAGTTAGTCATTGTGCTGCTCATTAAATATATTTTTTCTAATTTTAGATTTTGTCCATTTCACTGCTCCTTAATTTCACAGATTAGACATCTTCTATATTCCTGGTGTTCTTAAACAAAACATTTTTCAGACACAAAGATTTCCTCAGATTATTCAAGATGTTTCTCTTTTTGTTGGCTTTAACATATATTTTGACAAGTTGCATTTCTTTCTGAAGACTGATGTTTGCCAGGGCCTTCCCTGGAATCATTGTGTATTTAGAGGAAGAAGTGGGTAGTAAATTAAACAGAATTAACTATGTTAAAAATGACGGCATTGTATCTCTGAAAGGCCAGGAGTTAGAGACAGCTTCTGTCTTCCAAAATCTGCTTACACAATAAACTACCCAGTGAACTAATTGTGCTTTTAGAAAGCCACCCCATCATTTATCCAAATAAATGAAAAACTATCAGCAGAAATCTTCAGTTCCTAGTGACCTCAGGGAAGAACAGTTAAAGTAATATTGATATGCCTTGCCTCTCATGGAGTGAAAAACTGAATTTTTAAAGAACTTAAGAAAATAACTATGGTAAAAATCTATCTGCCAAATTTTTATTTTGAAATTTAAAAATTGTTTCATGACTGATAATTGTATCCTCGGCACTGTGCTGAAAGAAGTTATATTATTGACTTTTTTATCTCTTACATAAATCTCTATGGGTAACTTCAAATTTTCCTTGAGGGCTGGGGATGTAGCTTACTTGGTAGAGTGCTTGCCTCCCATGCACAAGGTCCTGAGTTCAATCCCCAGCACCACCAAAATAAATAAATAAATAAAATAAATTTTTCCTTGATACAGGTAAGAAAACTAATACTCAGAAATGTTGAGAGATTTGCCCAGCATCACAGAGAAGAAAGGAGAGGATTTAAGTAAGTACAAGTCGTCTAATTAAAAAAAAAAAAAAAAAAAAAAAAAAAAACTTGAAGCAAGAAAACACTAGGCATATATGCTACTGAGTTATATTGTATATAGACTCTATAAAATCCATTTATGAAGGTAGTTGCTATTCTGAGCCACCCTCTTCCTCCTCCACATTCTTCACATTTTAGCAATAATGTATTCTTAACACAAAGTTTTCAAATATACTGGCTCATTTAAACATGAAAATTACTCATGAGGAAAAGCAGTGCAGAGATGATAGCCTGTTGCAGAGAGAGAAGCGAAGGTCTAGAATATTGATGTGTCAGACACCTGAGTCTCTCAAATAGCTAGGGTCAGGGTTCCATCTTTCATCTATCATTCAACAAATCCTCAATTTTCTCAAATCTATCTTGCTATTTACCAGAAGTTAATGCCTGATAATGTTCCTTTGTTACTGAGGTTCAGAAACTTTTGCAACACAGCCCAGAACATGTCCAAATACAAAAACTGAATAACACACATGGGGAACAGGTAAGAGCAGAATAACGATGTGTTGTGACTCTCTCTCTGGGAGAACCAGTCATGCTTGCAGGAATAAAATCACTGTTGTGTGGGTTGGCATATAAAGGTAAAGTTAGTTTTTCATATTAAGGAAGGATTTCCCCTATTCTGAATGAATGCTGATGGAGTGCTTCTCAAGGAGGAACCAGATTGTGCCATGGACAAAGCCTTTCTCCCAATTTTATTTCAGCCATAAAAGAGAGAAGCAGGTGGGGCAATACCATTAGGGATTTCAGAGTACTTTCATTTGTGTTATCATTAAGTAACTAGAATAAACTCTTGGCTTATAAATGCATTTTGGAGCTTCCTGATGCATGTAGAACCAATATTTGAGAAAATTTTCTAAGTTACAACATTGACTTGAAGTAAGGAGTAACAGAACATCGACTCTTGCAGTTGGAGGGGACTTCAAAATTTATCCATTTCAAGCTTGAATATCACCAAGATGTGACAGCCCAGCCTACTAATCTCTTTGATAAAAAGAAACTGATTAAGCCCTACGTAGGTATATTACAGTGTTGGATATTATTCATTCTTAGAAATTCTGCTGTTCATAATTAGCATCCATGGTTCTCAATTAACTTTCAACAATCTCATTGAATAAGTATAATCAATTTTTATTCATTAAGAATTTCAAGTATGTAGATAGTTATATCATCCTGGGTCTTTTCTTCTTCATGCTAAGTATCTGTTATTCCAATCAAATTTGACACAGGGTTTGATTCATCTGCTTTAAGTCTTGATTAAGAAGCCTTTTAATTTGTAAACTCTCTATTTAAAAATCCTACTTTGTGTTCTGATCAGATTAGGAATATGAAACCATGACTAGTTTATTCAACTTTCTGAATAGAACTAATTTACTCAACGAACTTATATATATGAAACAAAGATTGCTACAATTGCAACCTGTAATAATTTGATTAGTCATTTTCTGCCTGTTTTAGTATTCACCCGACAATGGAGGTGCTTGGAGCTCATTCCTTCTTCCTCATTCCCTTCTTACCCATGTTGACATCTTCTCTCTGAAAGAGTTCCTTCTGATGCATGGAATGATCCTGTGAGGATAACAGGGGGAAATTAACTCCCCATTCCCACCTATTGGCTTGCTTCTCACACATGTACTTTGTCTTATTCTCTTTCTCTTCTTTCTATGTCATTCATAGTTATTGCTTAACCTCCTTATCAATTCTCAGGAATGGAATAAATCATTTACACAGCCAAGAAATACTCCTCATTGTCTACTATGAAGAAGGCATTGCATTGGGTATTTGAAATCAATGGAATGAAGGAGACACTGATCAGAGACTGCAATTCAAACTCAGAATTTTTAATTAATGTATCAAATAAAAATAACAAGTGTTTAGTGAACACCTTCTATGTGTTAGGACCGTGTTATGCTTCTTCATACCTTATAAATTAATTCTCATATGGTGTTATGAATTAAATATTATTATCTTAATTTTACACATAAAGAATCTGAGGTTTAAAATAGTTAATAAACTTGTCTGAGTTTTGTGTGGTTGTTGCATACCTAAAATTCCAGCTACTCAGCAGACATAGTAAGAGGATCACAAATTTGAGGTCAGCCTTTGTCACTTATTGAGACCCTTATCTCAATATGAAAAATAAAAAAGGGCTGGGAATGTGGCTCAGTGGTACAGCACCCCAAGTTCAATACCCAATACCAAAAAAGAAAAAAAAATGAAAGAAAGAAAGAAAACATACTAAATCTTACAGTCAGTAAGTGGAGAGCACATAAACTGGATATAAGATCATCCAATATCAAAGCCTATTACCTGTCAAACAAATATAGAATAAATAAGTTTAATTATTTAGGGTATACTTGTCAATAGTTATCATTACATCTCCCTTTTAACATGGCCAATTTTAAATTTTCTTCCATTATTTTAGTGTGTTTTAGACATTTCAGTTTATTCTGCCCAGAAGCATCTGTCTAGTTTATTGCCCATTTAACTAGTCAAGGACGGGGAAATTTGTCAGTGTTCCAAGCAGTCTGGCACCTCTGATTTGAGGTTGTTTAGAACAGATTTGGAAGTTCATTGAACAAATAATGCACCACTTCATAAAGCATAAATGGCTGTCATAGGCACTCACGAGCGAGACTGGGTGGACTACAACTGCGGTTTAAAGGATTCTGTGAAGAGGAGAAATAAGCGCCACTATCTTTCATCTCCCAAAGCTAACCAGCTGGAGGAAGTGATTTAGTAATTAATGACCTACCTGCTAATGTATAAGCATGTTGCACACAAGACAAAGCAATTTGGTGTATTCTTTTTAAGTTGGATCTCCTCTAAGTGCAAAACTATTGCATATTTTTTTTTTTCAAATGATGGGAAGGAAGTGATTCAAGCAGCACCAGAGAAACTATAGCGGGCAGGAAAATAAACTATAGGGGTCTAGATCCATGGAGTCTTTATGAAACAAACTATCAAGTAAACAATTAATTTGCTTTGGAATAATGAAAAAAAAAAGAAGAAAAAATTATCTGGTACTAGAAAACTCTCCAGTTTTGAGTCCTTGGAGATTCTCTGCCTCTATCCAATTATCCATTAGGTAGGCATGAGTACTGCAGGATTTGGCTTTTTAATTTATGAGAGCGCCTTGCTAGGGATTTTGTTTTGTGTTGTTTATAAGAGTACTACTAAAAGATATATTTTCAAAAGATGAAATAATCAGACAGACAGGAAGTGAACATGTCAAAAGTTGTATTGAACTTGTTAATTAATGAGAGAATCAGTAAGATGTTACTTTGATTCTCAAAGGAAAAATCTAAGGGAAAAATCTAAGTACAGCGACCCTTCCTCCGCCAGGGATGCTGAAATAAATTAGCTTAATAGATGAAGAACTGGCAAAATGGGGCCATCTCCACAGAGCCATAAACAATGGAATCTCCATTGGACACAATTTGCATTATCATGGACAAGATTCTTTGCTTAATTATCAATTTTCTGCAATGTCTAGTGGTGCAAAATAGCTCAAATACAATGAAAAGCAAAAATAACTTGAAACTCCATAGTCTTTAATCGATTTGAGAGTCAATTTTTTTTCTGTACAAGAATCTGATTTTACATGAGGCTGATAGTCTTATAAATGTGACCTAATGTACATGAGAGTTCATAAAAATTGATCTAAGCACATCTTCCTTAGAAACACTGTAATTCCTTAGAAAGGGTTAATGGATCAGGTACTACATGACTTTTCTAGAACTGAATTCAGACATAGATTCACAAGTTAAACCTATTATTTCTTGAGTACAAGGTGTCAAAAAAAGAAAGAACTTGATAGCAGAACAGAACTAGTCTGGGCCAAATAAGTTTATTTAATATTATTTTTCAGCTGGCTTAGAGGAGATTCTAGATAAAGCAGAAAGGCATATAGGATTTAGCCTGTAATTTTTTGAAATACCAGCACTGCAGCGATTGAAGGGGATTTTGCAATAATTACTACTTCCAGAAGCGAGGTCCATCATCCATAAATGATTCTCAGAAAATAATTTTTGAATGAACGATCTTATTTTATATCTAAAATCCACTATCCACTAGCATATCTTTATTTGAGGAACATCTCTGTCTTTTGAGAAGTTGAATGAATATGTACGCTAATTTTGTGCAACCCCCAGCTTATCTCCTAAATATTCAGTACTTCTTAAGCTAAGTGCTCCTCTGAAATACTTGTTGCATGCCAAGAAGTTCTTTAACTACATGCAAGTTCTTAAGGCCAAAAAAAAAGAAGCAAGCAAACAAACAAAAAACAAATCACACTCTGGTAAGAAAGAAGTCTCAGGAAGAAGCATGTCTTCAGAATAAGTGACTGAAAGAACACGATTTATCTTCTGTTCTCCATCAAAAAGTTCAGAGTATGTTGTCTTTAACTCTTTCTTCAACTTACTTTGGTAGTGTTCCGGAGTTCCAGTAAAGAGTCCCTTTATTCTGGGACATGTTTTCTTCACTGGTATTGAAGGGTTCAGGATATGACAACCCAAAACATACTGCCTTTGTATATTGATTTTGTTGAGATGAAAGCTTTTAAGACGTAGCAGGTGCAGGCAGGACTTTTGGATCTCCCTTTTCTACCTAAAAACAGGCATAAGAAATGTACCCTCCCTGTGCCAAGAAAAGAATATCATTATCACCAACACAGGAATGGATGCTGAAGTACATCTACACCTACTGCTCAAATCACCCTTATCATCTACTTGCTTTCTCACTTATCTCCCAGTGACTCTCTTGCAGTTTACTACCCTTAGCCCAAACCCCGTGGTCTTGTTATTTCTTCACACTTCTGTTTGTTCTTTGTCTAAAAGGTATTTGAGATTTCTGTTCTGGCCATTTCTCTGGGCTTCATTTTCTTGTTAGCCCTACCAAGTTTATGTAAAATTCTAATAAAACTTTCACACTTTTCTCTTGCTCAGGGGTCTTGTGTTATTTCTTTGGTCCAGCAACAGTATATTTAATTAAGGTGTTGTATGTATTTAAATAATCAAGCAGTTTTCTGTTAGGAGATAAACTGAGGGTTGTATGATATTAGCGTACATATTCATTCAACTTCTCAAAAGGCAGAGATGTTCCTCAAATAAAGATATGCCAGTGGATTTTAGATATAAAATAAGATCATTCATTCAAAAAATATTATCTGAGAATCATTTAGGGACCCTTATAGTCAAATGGAAGAAAGAGTTAAGACTTGAGTCTGGAATTGCATGTTTGAAAATGTAGGTTTAGGGTTATTCAGGTGTGATTGGGCCAACAGATCAAGAGATGATTGCCACTGGAAATACAGCTTGTTATATCACAGGCCTTGAGAAGACTGCACACCACATCATGGTCACACAGAGAGCACTGAGGCTGATCAAGAGCTGGCGTGGAGGTGGGGGCTGGGGAACACAGGCAAGGACATGCAGAATGATTTCCATGAGAAGGACATCAGGTAGGCCAGCTAAACAGGTTGAAGGTCAACTAGTTTGAAAAATCTCCGTGCCCTCAGAACTATGTCTGATTGTCTCGTACCTGGTCCTGGGGTGAGTGGAACAGGTAAGCTGTGAAGTAGAGTATGAGAGCCTAGTAAGTGGGGTGCATGTGGATGTGGGCTCTGGATTAGTTGGTTTGCAGCTGAAGAGCTCATTCTCAGTGAGTTATCTGCTATCTCCAGAGATTCATTAACCCTGGAGGGATAGTCCCCTCAGAATCAGCGAGGTCTCTCCTGCCTGAGGGATCTGGCCAGAAGCAGATTCTGCTGATATCTTTATGTTGGAACTTTAGACTCTGAAGTGTCTGTCCTTTAATAGAGTCTATGGTATTTTGTTATAGGAACTCAAGTTGATTTTTACTCTCTAGTAAGAGTAAAAATAATAGTTGATTGGAAAAAAAAAATTCAGAAAACAAAAGAGAATTTAAGTTCACTCATACTTAAGTCTTTTTTTTTTTTTTTGTCTTTAATAACCAAACTTGTGACTGGTGCTGATTCAAATGATGAAGAATGAAGAAAATGAGGGAGGGGTAAAAGAAGCAAAAGTGAAAAAAAACAAAAAGCTTGAAAAATGTGTGTGTGTGTGTGTGTGTGTGTGTGTGTGTGTTTTAACACAGGAATAAGATATAAGATGAACAAGTTAAGCAAACTGTGATTCCAGGGAAAATGAAAATCAACTGGAGCAATGATTCAGAGCTTATCATGTGCTGGGCACTGTGCTTGTTGCTTTGTGTATAGTTATTTTATGGGGTTCTTACAGCAACTCTGAGAGCTTTAGGAAAATGAAGTTTAGAAAGTTCACATCAGTTTACTAAGTTCACATGAGAAGTCATCAGTAGATCTCAAAATTATACCAAGATATGATAGACTCCAGAGTGATATTTATATTTACTTTATATCTGAATATATGTGCACATAATATAGATCACCTAACTTTTAGTAGAGGTAAGAAGAAGGGCTTTTAAACATATCACTCAAGGTACATAGAGTAATACTTTAATTTGGGGGTGTTGGTTAGAATGGAATGTAAAAATTTGATGACATGAGTATTAAAGAGATCACTATAATTGCATTAGCTTCAGCAATTATAATTTAAATATTCTTAAACTATACTGTCTCACCCTAATGAAGTACTTCCAAAGAATCTAACATTTTCATTGATGATATGGTAAGGTCTGTACATCATTCATGGAATGGATCATCTTGAGAGGCTAATGGGGGTGAACTGTAATGAACTGAGTTTCCCTACTCTTCCAGATATGTTTGCTGTTGTAGCTGTTTCTATCACCTCTTGTTCCAAAAAAAATATATATATATAGAATAGATTTACTAATTCCTATTTATCATTAGACAGAGACCAAAGGAAAAGAGAGAAATAGAGACATTGCTTCTGAGGTGAAGGAGAACTTGGAAAAAGAAGTTCAATATGTAGTTATTCTAAGACCATGTACCATAGTGGACATTGCACTGGCTCTGGGCACAGCTTACTTTGGCTTTGAGTCTAGACCACAGCTTTCTACCTCTGTGAACTCATGTCTATTCTGTTAAACAGTGGGAGGTCCCTCTTTCATGGGATGGTTGTTAGTGTTAAACAGTTAGTGATTTTGAAACTTGTAGTGCAGTTTTCAAAATAACTAAGCAAGCATTCAATAAGCCTTAGTTATGACCACCAGCAGAGGATGACATGGTCTTCTGAAACTACACCCTAAATCTGTCTTTGATATTATTTGTTGCCACTTTCTCTATTGAATTGCTGCATCTCTGATGGAACTATCACCCTTGGGAAAGGAATCCCTTACATAAATGTTCCTATCACTACTGGAACATGTCTCGCTCCATTAATATCAAGAGGGAAAGAGGTTCCTAGCTGAAGAGAAACAAAGTTTAGCGTACAGCCCTCAAGCCTCAGGCCCAATAAGCGCCATCTTTCTGAGACTAAAGGGCACTGAGGCAAAGTCCAAGAAACTAAGGCTTAATGAGCTCTGGTACAAAATTAGATACTCACTGGTCCACTCCCACCAGCCAAAGGGACTTGTATTCCCCACTTCCTATCAGATGGTTCCTTGACTCCAATTTCCCTGGAGAAAAAAAGCATCATGTTGCAGCAAATGTTTTCACACCAGCAGGAAGCTTCCTGCTCAGAACTCCCAGAGTCTGGTGAGGTGTCTGCTCAATTCCTGACTGTGAAGTAAGCAAAGTCCTTTAACTGTCAGAATGACAGCTGTTCTGCTTCAGTTCTCCTCATGAATATCCTGATCCTTCCAATATATTCTCTGTCCTCCACACTGACCCTGCCCTGGAAACACTTTGATTAATTACCGACCCCCAAGTCGATGCATGAATTCATATTAATGTACATAAGGAAAAGCCTCCATTTCTCATAGTCTGACAATACTTTCCGGTGAGAATTCAAATTATAACCACAAAATCTAGTACACCATGTGGTGATTTTAAAGGGTATGAATTTTCTTCTCAGTTGGCTTTGTGGTGTCATGCTAAAATAAAACACAGTGAACTTCGTATGCTCGTCATCTTCTCCCCACCTGCCTTCTCCTTTTAAAGATCTGCCTATGTACTCCCTGGAAAGAATAACTTCTCTCATTCAGGCTCTTGCTGGTGAAACCAGGAACACTCGTCCACATACGCGGAGTGACATTTTAAAATATATTATTGTGCTTTTCTCTTTCATGCTTTCATGTATGTGACACGCCTTCCTTGCTGAGCCTAATACCTCTGACTACCAGAGTAGGAACTCTGGGTTGAATTGAGGGCAGGAGATTAAACTACTTTAGAAAAATTCACAATAACGAAAGGAGAAACAGTTAATATTTGGCTTCTGACATTAAGCAGGATTTTGCAGCAGGATCATAAGCTTGGATGGAAGCCTTTATGTAAAAAGAAGATTCTCTAATTTATTTGAGCATGTCAAGGAATGAGAACCACCACCAGAGTTTATTTCTCAATAGAATGCAGTTACTTCTTTGTGATTACTAGAGTAATCACAATTAAATAGTAATAAATACAATAGGTAGGGGAGGTGTGGGATAATGAAGAAAAGGAAAATCTTGAAGTCCATCCTCCTGTGTAGTAGGATAAGGGGGAGAGTAATATTTCCAGGCAACAGTGGAAGGAGACTTGTGGTTCCTAATCCCCAGGCACCCGGATTTGCTGGTCTGAAGATTGCATTAGACAAAGAGAGAGAACTGTATAATTCTGGGAAGTTTGTCCTTTAATTTAGTTTGGGCCTTTGCATGGCTCACTGACAGAAAGTGTCAATCCGAGGCAACCATTATTTCATATGCAACATCAAGAGGACCAAAAGGGCAGTTTTAAGCCTAAGAGGTTGCTACAAGATTGCTGGGAAATACCCAGGTTTTGTTTCTCCTTCCCCCATGATAATGCTGCTCTGCAGTTGTCTTGATGAGGGGAAGGAAGAGATAGAATAGTAGGCAGGCACAGATATGCACCCAAGGGGCCTTGCTTGGACAGGATGGACTTTTAAGCATCAAAGCTTTCCTTAATGCTAAGCTTTGTGTCTCCTCCAGAGTTCGTGTTGAAACTACCACAATGCAATGGTGTTATAAGGTGGGGCCTTTAGATGTGGGTCATGAGGGTTCTATCCACATGAGTGGAATTGGTGACCTTATAAAATAGCTGTAGAGAATTAGCTAGGCTCCTTTTCTGCCCTTCTACCTTCTGCTATGTGTGGTTGCATCACACTTCAAATGCCAGTGCCTCGCTGAGCGTGGTGCACACATCATAAACCCAGCAACTTGGGAGGCTGAGGCAGGAGGATGGCAAGTTCAAAGCTAGCCTCAATAACTTAGCAGGGCACTAAGCAATTGAGTGACACCTGACTCAAAATGAAAAATAAAAATGATCGAGGATGTGGCTCAGGGGTTAAGTACCTCTGGGTTGATTAAATCCCTGGTACAAAATGAAAAAAAGAAAGAAAAAAAAAAAATCAGCACCTTGCTCTTGAACTTCTCAGCCTCCAGGACTGTAGGATATTCCTTTGTTTGTAAATTACTCAGTCTTGGGTATATTGTTATAACAGCACAAATGGACTATAATACTATACTAGACTAGGGCTTCTCAACTGTAAGCACTATTGACAATTTGGGTTGTGTGTGATGCCATCTGTTTTCAGACACTATTACCCACACCCCTGGGCTCTACCCACTATAAGTTAGTAGCTTTGCTCCCCTTGCCTCCAATTGTAACAGTCGAAAATATCTTCAAAGATTGCTAAATGTCCCATAGCAGGCAAAACTGAACTCAGCTCAGAACCACTGTACTAGCTGAGACTATAATCATTCAGGAATAGATAGGCAATTTCAGATTCAGGAGAAAAGGATTAGGTGATAACAACAAAGGAGTTAGGAGAAACTGAGCTTTCTTCTTATGAAAATGAACTGTGAGAGGACTAGGCATTTTTAACATTTGGAGGATCAAATGCTTTTGAAATTAAAAAAAAATAAAATATCACTGGAGTCCTAAATCCACTGTTTCCAGACACATAGTTTCTGATTGCATAGCACAGTTATCCTAAAAAACAACAGGCAACTTAGGCCATGATAGACATTACTGGGGTAACTGCCATGAAAGGATGTCTTTAAGTAGCGTATGTAGCACCTCTTAGAATTAGAGAATAAGTGAAATAAATGAAAGTTCATAACCTAAGGACAGTCCAACATGCTCAGGAACTGAGTCACCCAAATATTTGTAATGTTTACTTATAAATATAAGTAATATAAGAAATATACTAATTTTCATTCAAGGAGTCAAGGGAGGGGAACTGTTAAAATTCTTGGTGAATGTAGCATGTGATCATTCTGGCCAGTGTTTAACTTGAATTGAACCTCGTTTTGCCTTAAATATTGTGAAATCACTATCATTAGATATGGAAAATGACAAACCCCCCAAAAAGTATAGCCTGGGAAGAGAGAATGAAAAAAAGCAGCCCCTTGGTGGCATTGATCCTTTCCCGGTACTTTCTTTCCCAGTGACAATACAATGGAGTCCTGAAGGGAAAGACAGAAGCACTGAACGTTGACCCCAGACCCTCCATTCTTCTCCAAGTAAAATTATTGTCCAGTAAAAACAAATTTTCAACATACCTGTTTCCTGAGTACCCCAAACTGACTGCTGACCCTGGACCCCTCCCTATCTTGCCCAGTAAAGCATACCCCAAATTCTTATGTGCCCCCAATAGACAAGATCATTAATTAAGTCACCTCTCAGTATAACCTTCATAAGCCCAGTGCCCTCCTTTGTCCAGTGACTCACTTTCAACCAGGAAAGTAGGTCCATTGGAGGTGTAATCCTATTCCTGAATAACAGACTGAGCTGATCCATGACGTTTGCATCCGGCCTGATCGTTTTGTGCTAACAATTATTGTATCAAAAAAGATATTCTGGCTCTCTGAACATGGTTACCTTCTAGTTAGTTCTCCATCCCTTGCTAGGAGGTGGACACTTAAAAAGAACAGAACAGCTCATATGGACAGTAAGAAGCCACACATTCTTTGCTTGTTTATATTAAAGTGCAAAGATCCTGCTATGCTGGAACCAGTCTAATCTTATCCAGTCTTCTTTTTTCCTTGTTATCTTTTTGTTTTTGAATTTGAGGCAAGATAAATATTAGCTGATCAGGAGCCTAATGCACTGATTTAGAAACTAGGAGCCATGCATAAGTTGTTGATATATGGAAAGGAAAAGCTATTGTCACCTCAGAAATGTTATTTTCCAACTTATTCCTATATCTCCTACATCTTCACCTCCTTTCCACATTTAGCTCTTACCTTCAATATAAAAACCTGAAAGAAGTAGTCCCTGAATTCTGGACACAAGAAATGGTCTACTAACTCACTAAACACAATCTCTGACTTAATTCTCTGACTGATGTTTTATTTCAGTTGATATTTCCTTGTTTGTTTGTTTACTGTCTGTTTCTCCATACTTCCTAGAATAACATATTCATGAAAAAGGGGAACTCTCCTGCTCATGTTCCATAAGGGATCCCAGTATACATTACTGTCCCTGACTCGGGTGGACTCTCCATGAATGCTCCTTGCATTTATATTTAAGAAGTATGAGCCAAAAAGTCATCAGCCCAAGAAAGAAAGACAAAGAGAAAGCCATCTGCTCTTTTTCCAATTTCCCTGAAACGAATGTCTTATAATTCCACTCCTCAAGGTTTCCCTACTTTCTTAATTTCATTTGGTCTTCTCCATTGTCTAATCAAATGATGTGTGAGCAAGTCCTTCCCTTCCTTTAGTTTAGAAACGAGAAGAGTATATATTATCACCAGAGGATTCTGTCCAGGAATTAAAATGGTTAAAATTAAAATGGATGCAGGGATGCTTTAAACAATTTACTGCACACATTTGAAGACATTCATAGAGAGTGATTCAATTTCCAGTTCTTGAAGAGACTTTCAAAGTCTTTGACTTTACAAAAGATGAAGAATTGATGCAGAGAGCTTTAATCACCTCAGCAGTTCACAGGAATTTGGTGACTTCCTGACTCCAAACTGAGTTTAGTTTACCTTCCCAGACTGCCTTTCTCAAATCTTCCCAAGCACTCCACCTTAGGGGTGGTGAGGTGATTTGACTACAGTCACCCACTCAGCCTGCTGTGAAGCCTCTTGATTCCTAGCTTAGCACATTTTTATATTACAGTTAGCTGCCTCCCATTCTTATTGAATTCTAATGAGCTGCATTCTATTTTAATGAGTATGTTCATGTGTTAGTGTTGGTCTCCATCTGACCTTGTATATATTTGTCTTTGAGGTTCTGTTTCTATTTAAACTGCAAGCTCTTGGGAGGAGGAAAAGATGCCAATTTAAGCACACCACTGCCTCGTGCTCCTGAAGGCTTAGCAAACACTATTTGGTGATGATAATGATGATGGACGAGGCATAATAATATTCCCCTCGTTCTCTAGGGGACTGCAGGCAGGTGGAATTCTCTGGCTGTTTCAGAGAGAGGTCTTTTAGGATTCTTCTAATGGCCAGAAAAATGGAAGCAACATTTTCTATCAACAACCCTTCTCTCCAGAATTCTGAATTTCCCCCAGATTTGCAAAGGGAAGCAGAAGTGTGAAACTCAGAGACAGAGAGTGGAGTGGAGCTGTCAATTTATATTTGTTTTCCAGGACACTGCTGAGCATAGCAATATATATGGTGAATGCCACATTTTATTTGCAGGAGAGCAGTTGGCACTTGAGGCGGGGGGATCGAAGGGGTGTAGAAAAAGTAGGAAAGAACTATAGGAGAACAGGAGTTGAAGAGGAGGTTGAATACTGTTCCTAACGCATTTACTAAAGAAATACTCTAATGTGGAGTAAGTTAGAGTAGCCAAGTATTTCAACCTTAGCCTTGTGTCATAGTTAGGTTCCCGAGCCATTCCACAGTGGCTGGAGTTCTTGGGCCAGTAATTCATACCTTTTATCAATCTGATTGAAGTTTATAGAGATTAATAAGATAACACATGTAAAACTCATCAAACAGCACCTTTCCTATAGCAAGCATGTAGTAAGCTTGAGGTGTTGCTATCCTCCCATTTTTAAGTCTCCATTCTTATAAGCAGAGTGAACACAGCTTATTGTTGTTCGAGCTTGAAAAGAGAGTGAGAACTGAATTTGGATGGCTTGAACACTGGTCTTGGTGCCATTCTTCAAAAGGGTAGCACAGTGAGATGCAGAGGGCCTCCAAACCCCTCGATACTGGTAGTTCATTTTCTAAAAACATCCATTTCTGTAGATTGAGACATCGACATTACAAATGTGCAATATAGGATTAAGACATAATCACCAATTAAGACATAATCATTAATCCATTTATCATATTAGTTACTGATGGCCTAAGGGACGTGAGGATATTAGAAAAGACAAAATATGAATATGTGTGGCAGACAGTGGCTAGCTATGTGGACGGCCCTTTTCTCTTCCTCCTGGGCACATCTGCCTCAGATATCCTTCCAGTTAGGTGATGACACAGGCCTAAGTTCTACACCCTGCACAACACTCAACTCAAAGTTCTATGTAATATAATGCAATCATCACCAGGATGGAGAGGTCCCCATAGGAAGGGAGACCTCAGCTCGGACCATAAGGGTCTTTGATATTGTTGCTGAAAGGAATTTAAGAATGGGTCAAAAGTGACTTTATTAAGAGAAAGCCAGGAAGGTGTGCACACTCAGAGACACACTGGAGTGGTGGTGTTGGGGATCAACACACTGGCTCAACTTGGTATGGAATATATATCTATATTTAAAATCCGTAGTGTATACACAGGACTAAGATGGTATTTTTTTAGTTGTCCTGTGTGTTGATACGTGATAAGCTCATCATTGCCTACTGGGGTTGTTTTCTTCTTTGCAGTTGATGAAAATCTTCTATTAATTTTTCTATTCAGGGATTTCATTGTTCTATTTTGTGAATTTAGACAGTGCTACATTTGTGCCACATTGAAGAATTTACTGGGAGTGTGGCATTTGAATGAAGTAATCAGATCTTAAAAATATAAATCACAGAGAAATCTACCTGTTAAGCAAAAGCATTCTTGGACTTGTTCTTCTGTAGGCCCAGGTCAGGAGAGAGGTTATTTATGGATCTGTGAATGGATCTGACAATTGACTGAATAGTGTTGGTGAACAAAGCATGTGAAATGGAATTTACACCTGCAATTTAAATCTCGGCCACTCTTGTTTATGCCCATATGTCTCCTTTCTACGCATCCTTACGTCTTTTATTCTACCTTACAGTCAGAAGTGATGAGCGCCTCTCCAGGCTCTACCTCCAACACATCCCTCCTGTTCCCCTCTACACTCAGCTTGGGGAGGAAGCTTCATGTTGAACACGGAAAGAACTCATGACACGGACCCCATTTTGAACTTAAAAAATGAGAAACAAACTTCTCCTAGGTTTGAGAACTTAGACATTTTGGGAGTTTACACATGATAAAAACTAGCATTAAGCTTGATTAGAAACAACATATGTATGTTTGCATGTAGGTAAAGTTTAGAGCATTGAGCTTGAGACCAGATGAGCAAGAGAGGGACTGTAGCGAATCAGCTATAAACATGCAGGGTGAAGCTGTTTTCAACGTGAAAGCCTGCAAAGTTACAGAGAGCACAGTGCCTAAGACTACTACTCTGATACCTGGGGAATCTCTCAGACCAACATTAAGTTCAATAGTTAGTAAAAATTAGGACTCACTGAAATCTGTTTTAGTCACAGCTAGTAGTTTATCACAGCTAAAAGGCACATTTTAAAATCAACCCAGGAAACAGCTCCCCAGGAAACAGTTCCAAATTCAGAGCTTCTGGTTGACCCCTTCCCACGGAGCCGTGGGTAGTATTACTTTTCTGGGGTTGTTGCATGTTGGCACAGACATCATGCTGCCAGCTGGGTATCCAGAATATGCACATCACCCGTGCCTTAGTCTCTCTAACTTTGATAGAGTTCTATAACATAATCATGACTGACTTCCTATGTAGATAGATCCTCCTAAGGTCAAGCTGATACCACGTTACCCAAAGTCTATACCAAAAACCACATTGTTAAACTATCAGAAGTAACTAAAAAACTAAAAACAAAACAGAACAAAACAAAAAGACCCTCTGTCATTATGCATGGCATTCCAAGGGCAAAGAGATTTTCTCCTGGAAATCTTGGCAAAAGGTATATCCCTCTTTGGAAAAGATTACATTTATGTCTATGGAAAACCTTTCATTCTTTTTCTGTGACTTCTGGGAGGACAACCAGGTACAGATTTTAGTAGAAAGAAGACGATGTTTTGTTCACTAGTCAGAGATATTCACACAAACTTGGGTAGCTTCTGTACTTGCCTGACAAAGAGACTTGAAAGGAGGGTACATTTTTGGCCCGCACACTCTTGTTGATGCTAGGCTTTATGTGTTTGTATAAATTAAGAGAAGATGCATTGTTCTAACTTACAGGAGGCAGGTAAATGTCTTTTTTCTAATTTCCACATACATATTGAATATATTAAAGACAGACTTGCAGTGCAGATAGTGTTCAAGTTCGCACAGTGACACCTTCTTTGTGGTCTCACTTTCTCTACTTCCCTCTTCCTCTCCTTGTTCCTTTGTTTCAACCATTGCCTTCATTCTGGAGAACAGAAGTACATCAACCATCTCCACCCGATGAAATGAAAATCTGCAGATTTTTTCAGATTAACTATGTACAAGTCAAAGAAAACATTTTGTGGGCACTTTAACTATATCACATAATGGACTTGCAGTGTTTTTGTTTGCATGCTAAACACGCATGTAAGTTTATATGTTTTCTTTAGACTAGAAAATGTTGCCTCTTCCAAAATGCTTCCAAAAGCTACCTCGTCAGTAAAAATTGAGGTTAATTCCTCTCAAGTTTAAATTCCTGTTGAAATCTTCTGATGGCACCTACCATAGTCTTCATAGACTGCTTTCTGTCTGTGTTATTTAGGTTTTTATTTTCCAGTAAGGTGCCTAGTCCTGTCTTAGTACACAGCTCAGTCTTCTGGTTGCAATTGTATCTTCTTGGATGGTACATCCTGAAACTTTGTCATGATGATCAGAAATGCTGGTCAGATTTTTAGATCAAGAGCTGTAAGCACTAGAGCTATGTGCTGTCACATTAATGGCACACAAAAAGAATATGTCTGGGAAGAAAGATGAGTAGAAGCAGAGCCAAAGAGGAAGTCAGAACGCTAGTACTGACTGAACTCACAAATCCAGGGAATCTGATGAGCTTCCCTTTGGAACCTCTGTGAAATGGGCATACGAATTTCCTGTTTGGTTTAAACTGTTTTGATGTAGGTTCCTAAAGCTTAAAATTGAATGATTCCTGGGTCATTCAATGAAAAATCCCTAAAAATGCACAGAAACAGAAGGATGGGAGTCAAAGACCATAATTTTTAAAAAATCAAAGGTAACGACACTGCTATCCTGACCTCTTAATTTTCCTGTCCTTGACCAGGCTGACGTGGCTTTGCTTCTTGTGTTTCCTTAGTTCATTTCCATATCCCCTGCTACAACACATGCAATCCGGGACCCGTGTCTGCAGCAGTGACTGAGTGGGCTCAGGCAGGAATGTGCCTTATCAACACATCCTCTCCACGGAATGTATGATGATGATTAATGAACTCATTTCTCTCATAATTCAGAAGTGACTTAATGGGGTAGCCTGTGTGATAGTAGGGAGACAAACACCGAGGTGATTAGTGTGTCCTGCACCTTCAACTCAGCCAATCCCTTAGGTCTGGGACTTACATGCCCTTCAAATTGGAAGGCAGTGAGCAATTAACAACATGTGACGGATTTTAACATGGGAGGAGATTGTTCCCTTAACCAGCATTCCCCAACCACCTGGAGCTCAGGATGAAAATGCTATAACTGCTTTTATTACTTCATTATAATTTTTTAAAACCTAATATTTACAAAATATCCACTATGCACTAGGGGTCATGTGGCGCTAGATGTTCATGTGTGTGTTGCGGGGTATGGTTGTGAGTGTGTGTATGTGTGGGTAAATACATGCCACTGTCTGGCACTAAGTGATCTAGAAATGAGAGGATTTTAATATGAATTACCTAAATAAAATCAAAGATCTGAATAAGTGGATTCCCAATAAAATTAATTCATATCTAATGGTACTTTAAAAAAAATCTAGCTTCATCTCTCCATCTTCTTCTCTAAGTGAATGTAAAATTGTAAATCTACAGATTTTGTCTTATGTGAACTGGTTATTTTCTTTAAAAAACTTCTGTGTATTCAAGCAGAGCATTCTAAAGATATAAAATAGTAGAGGGAAATTTCAAATATTAAACATACAATTTTTATACAAATAGAAAGTGAGCATGTGCCAAAGTTTTATTTGAGGCACTAATGAGAGAATCAGCAGAACATGAGATGGTATGGAAAGAATTTGGGAAGTTGACATATCTTTAGTGAGGACAAAGTTATATTTTCTAAGAGCATTAAATATATCTTAGATGGGCTTCTTAAAATGCTTGTATAGCAGAATCTTGAATCATAATGTTGAAAACAAAATGTTTTACTGTCAAATTTTAGAAAATTTTCTATGTAGGAAGAGATTAGAATGAAGGTTAGTCAAACACTTTATTTTACCTAACAGCAAACAATTTTTAGGATAATTGAGGGACCTGTATTTTTTATTCCACACTAATGGCCAATAACACTGTAATTTATTCTAAGCAAAATGTAACTCTCACATATTTGTAGATATGCCACTGAATCCTAGGAGACTCAGATACATACATTAAGGAAAGCAAAATTAAGTTGGTTACAATGTATAAGTAAAAAAGAAGGAAAAACTTATTTCACAATATTGAGCAAATGATAAATGTAGTCAATGTTTCTAAATGGGTACATCACTAGTATGTACAGAAGCAATAATAAGAAATTGGATATAGAAATTTTGCCCTGAAGAATTTAGAATCTTTAGCATTATTTTCCTCTGGAGTGAAGAATTTTGTAATATTTTATTTTCTTTCATTTTTCCACACCCTATCTGAAATGCAAATTTTAAAAAGTAAAAGGAAAGAAAGAAAAAGAGATCAAGAAAGTAAGGAAAGAGGAAGGAAAGAAGGCAGGCAGGGAGGAAGGAGAAAAGAAGAGAGGAAGGGAGGGAGGGGGAAGATAATTTGGATGGAATCATCAATCTTCACTTAATTGTAGCATCATAATCATCAGTATTTTGGGGAGCTTTATCTCCTCAAAGTACCTTTTCTTAAATGATAAGTTATATTTTTTTGAATTGCATATGGAATTTCTTATTGCTTAAAATGAGGACTTTCCCTCCTTTGGATGCTCTACCTCCTTTAAACCCTTGTCTTTTGGGAATTTCATTGGCACTATAATTCTATCAGAGTTAACAAGCAAACCAATTCACCTGTTACACCATCATCAACCAATAGTTTCAGAATTTCAGAGACAGGAAGGATATTAAGCTATTGCCAAGGGGTAGGTAAAGATCAGGAGGCAGGATCCAGTTTTGTCTGGCAAGATTGGAATTAGTAACAGGACTGATCTGGAAATATGAAGAGTTACTAATTAACACAAAGGTGTAAAAAGGAAGCATTGGGAAACACTAAAAGGAAAACAATACCAGCCCAGGTCTGTGCAACTTTGAACAATAGAGAGAAAATTTGGAGACTACCATGTTGGGTGTATTACATGCCACTTGAAGTGTATGCAATACTGTAAGTATACACTCTTAGCAGTTTGAAATACTCCTTTTGAAAGTTCGGGAAGAAAATTTGTGTGATCATATTTAATGAAGGCTTTTTTAAATTTAAATTTTAATTTTTTGCACCCAGGTTTTCTTTTGTAGTCATAGTATGTGCTTATCAGTAAGAATACAAAGGAAATAAGTGGAAGCATGTCAAAGAAAGGGATTCAGGGATGATGAATGATGAACTAAGCATCTATACCAGAGTGTGGTCCTTAAGAAGAGGCAGCTCAGACATGGTCTCCTTGAAGACACGGGCAGGATTTAGAGACAGGAGCATCCCTTACTCCAACTTCTCCTAGCCATCGAGCCTCAGGTTGATGACAAACTATCAGGCACAGCTCTTTGGAGGCTGAGTAATTGATTCCCTGGTCCACTGTTAAATGCATCCTGGGACCTAGAGGGGTTGATTGCTAATAAAATCTGAGATTAAATTCCCATTCCTGGTGGCAAAATGACAATTTGCAATTCTAATTACAGCTAACCAGGGAGAAAGACTGTAGCAGCGGAAAACAAAACCAACAAGCTATGCTATACCACGACCATCAAGCAATAAAGAAGGTGATTATTTAAAAGTCTTAAATGTTACGATTCCAGAAGGATGGAGTTTGTAAGGAAATAAATAAAAGTGGAAACGTCTTCATTAAGGCATTTAAAGGCTTGATGAATGCTGTGCTCCTAATGGCCTTCAATACCCGACATACCAGTTCAAGACAAGGCAAAGGAGCAGACATGCTCCAACCTTCTGACCCCTCTGAGTCCCCAGCGAGCCATTGCTGACCACCTGCCCTGCACCAAGTCCAGGAGAAATGTCACCATCTTTGTGACTTCTTTCCTGACTCTGGTGGACCAGATTCATCGTTTCTCACCTGGACTTTGAGTTCATTAAATAAAATCTTGATGCATAAATTCATGCATCAAAAACTGTTAGACATTTACAGTGCCTTGAGCATTGGAAGAAGTGCCGGGGACACACACAATGGACGTGAGGATGTTACACAGATCCATTACATTTCTAAGTTTATTTTTACAATTTTCTCTCAAGGCACCTTAAGGGCAGAGATTGCTGTCTGACTCACTGTTACATCCCCAGTAGTTGTCAGGGTTCAGGTCACACAGCATGTTCACCATGATCTGTTATTATGCTTTTCATATAACTTCACACCCAGATCAAATCATAGATCTTGAATGACAAACTTATTACTTTACTTCTCCACTGCACATACTTCATCATTTTTATCTCTGTGCAACTTATATAAATAAGTTTGCTGTTCTCTCTCTCTCTCTCTCTCTCTCTCTTTCTCTCTCTCTGTCTCTCACTGTATGTGTCTGGTATCCTTTATTATATGTGATATAGTTGAACACTGACCCTGTTATAGGTCTTATGTGTGGTTGTACTTGCTGAGGGCAGAGATTATCCCACGTAACGTTCATAATTACCACTTCTGCAATTGGAGGGTGGGACCCTCCAACTAGCTCAATGACATTAGGAGCCTTATTTTAGTCAGTCTTTTATTTTCAATGACTAGAATAGAGTAGGAACTTGTTAAAAAATAACCTTAATTGATTAATGAACAAATAAAAGCACATTTCATTCTTCTTCCCTTCCCCTTGTCAGAGTACTTAGAACTTGAAGTAAAATTTAGTTATATAACAGGACTTCAAATAAGATATAATGTTATGTGCATCTTATATGCCAGATGAAAAGCTAAAGTCTTTATAAATGTAATCTGCTGTATTTTTCTAAAACATTATGAGGTTACTTTATTGTCAGGACCCCCATTGTATGGATGAGTGAACTGGGGGTTAAAAGTTTTGTTGTGAGAATCAGGCAAGAATCTGCAAAGGGCACTGGATGAATGGGAGAAACCAAATTTTATTTTACGCCAGCGGACCCAGAGATCAGCACTGCAGATTCTGAACGCCCCTCACCAGTTTTTCACAACATCTATAATCTCTCTAGTGTCATAAATTTTCTCTTCTAAAATGATACATAGTTGTGCACAAAGTTTCAATGAATGTATGATTGTGTGTAACGGTTTTCAAGAGGGAAGGGTGTTTACAGAAGCAGAGTGTGGGATTGGCTCCTCTTACAAAGCCTTGGTAAATCTCTAGCCTTGGGCCTGGGAGCCTTCACTGGGGTGTTTACACTTCAAAGGAAAGTAGTTAACTCCTAGGAAAAGTCCTTTACAATCCAAAAGGAAGGAGTGAATGGTGCTAATTAGGTTCTCTGAAAGCCAGCTGGTGGGAATGGGGAGAGGAATTCTCTCCCTTTCCCAGGTACTAATTTTTACAATGTTCTTAGTTTACTTTGTATCCAGGCCTGGGTCAGTTAACCAACTACAGTTTGAAGCTAGAGGTTTGTGGCAGATCCATGAGTCACCCAGGTCCGTATACTGTGTTCTAGCACAGAATGAGGACGATGATCAAATCTCACTTTTGTTCAACTTCTAGGTCAACTGAATGTGAGACTTCAAAGCAATGTCTTGCTTCTAGGATTATTACTGCTTGAATCAGCTCAGCATCGACTCATACGCAAAATGCACTTAGAAATAGAGAGGGCCTCAATCTGCAGGAGAGCTCTTGGTGTCCTGGTCCCTTTTCTGTTGCTAACAGTATGGTATCACCAGCCAGGCAAGATACCAGGACATTTATTTTGATGCATGGCTCTGATCTAAGGTGTAGGGGCTGGATGCAGTGACAGCCTTCTAGCTGAGGGAGTCCTAAGGGGGTGCGGGGCATCACTGGGAGTGCACACCCACATGTGCACACCTATGTGTGTGTGTGTGCACACACAAATGTCTCTTCTCTTCTCTTCTCTTCTCTTCTCTTTTCTCCTCTCCTCCCCTCCCCTCTCCTCTCTTCTCCTCCTCTCCTCTCATCTTCTCCCCTCCCCTTCATTCCCCTCCCCTCCCATCTCCTCTCCTCTCCTCCCCTCTCCTCTTCTCTCCTCTCCACTTCTCTTGTAAAGTGACTAAGATTCAGTCACAGGGCTCCACCTCACAACCTAACCTGATCCTAATAAACTCCCAAAGGCCCTACCCCTAAACACCAGAGTCTCTCTTCTACCCTCCTGTCTCTCCTGGGGACTAAAGTCCAACCTGAATTTCGGAAGGGACAGACTGTGTTCAAATTGCAGCACTCTGTGTTCTTCTTGGTCTGCTTGTTCATTTTCTCAAACACACATTTAACACTTGACTTGGGTGTCAGACAACTGGTCAAAAATCTGATGATCAGTTCTGTTGACTTTTCTCTTTATTTTATTGATCAAAAAAATATTCATTTCATCCACCATTTGCATTTTTTTATAAGAAACTTTGTCAATACAAGAATATTACCCAAAGAATAGCTAGATTTTACTACATGCTTCTTTTTCTCCTATGTACTCATTTGCTTCTGACAAATTTTAGGAATACTCCATTTGTAAATTCTCACCTAAAATCTCTTCCTATTCTCAGTTATCAATCTATTTGTTATTAAAAATAAAGACTCACATTTGCTGAAGCGTTAAAAATGCCTTAGCTTATATTAGATGGTGCTGCATTTTATTCAAGTGCACACTGTTTTATTATGAATATTTCAGGAATAGTAGCAAAAAATAGAACAAAAGTAATTGCTTCAGTAAGCAAAGGGTCTCATTTTAATTTGTATTTCTGAGACATCATATTCTACCCCTTTTCCACATTATAAAGTAGCCTACACCTCCACTTCAAGTCCCATAGTCCAAAATATTTTAATATTAATAGATAATCATGTCACAAGGTATAGATACAAATTTACGAATTTATAGAAATCATGCTGCCCTGAAAGACTCCTATTACATTCCTTGTGTTTTTAACTTGATCTCCATTTCAGAATCATCAAGGTGCCAGTTTACAACATTCACTTTGCAAATCAGACTTCTTCATTTGTCCTTTTCTTCCAGAAATGTGAATAGTTAACAAGACTCAGCGGAAGGCTAGTTGGTGAAATGCCCATTTGGCAGAGGATGCAAAACTCGAAAAGAAGCAGAAAATTTAAAACAAGTCTGCTGCCTTCTGAAAGATGTCAACACAGGCTGCAACATAAGAAGAGCAAAAGATAGTGAAGAGAAACTTTGGACTCCCACAACAAATACACACAGATTTTAAAAGAGCTGCCAAGGAATAGCAATCCAATCCTGAAGGCATGGTGGTTAAACTAGAATGCAAGAGGAGAATAAAATGCATTTATAAAACTAGAATAACTCCAGGATGATCAAGGAAAATCAAAAACCATATTCACAAATCCTGCAGAAATAATAGACTGGTCCTGTGACCCCAAGTAAAGATAAATAGATAAAATACACTCCCATGCACATCACTCAGAATCATTCTGTGGTTCTTTTTGGTTTTGTTTTTTTTCTAGTCCATGTATTTTATTTATATAAAAGCATTTTTATTATTCCGATATTATTTTTGTCTAGCACAATTCAGATCTCCTTGGTTTTTGAAAGAGAATTTTTCTCTTCTTTCGTTTCAATATATTTATAACTTTCATTAATGGTTAGAGAGAACACAACTCTCAACTTTTTAATCACTAAATGCCTTACTATGTTTGATTTGGTTTGGTAAGTGTGTCAAGAGAGTTATAGTCTTAACAAACTGTGAATAAACACAGTCACTTAAACAGTGTCCAGTATTTGAGTCAAAGAAAAGGGAAAATATTAAGAAGAGCATTCTTGGTTCTTCATTACCATGGCTTTCAATATGCATGCCTCTTAGCATCTTAACAGGAAACTTTTTAGGAAAAACAAACCTCATAATAAGCAACATTTAATGAAATTGGGGATTCATGACTCTAATTTGAAAAAAAATAACCACTAATTATTGTTTGCTGTCACTTAAAATGCTGACACATATTGGACTGTTTACTCCCTCCTGCATGTTATTTGTATGATTTGGTCAAGCATCTGGCTACAGGCCTGTGTTGCCCACTGGTTTATGGTTTATGGTTTCATGGTGTGAATATAAATCATATGCAAATTTTATGATCTTAATTGTTGTCACTACCTAAACTACAGTTCATTGTCCTCCCAGGCCTAAACAGAAAGCAACCTATTTTCAATTTTTTAACCATATATTTTTAACTATATTTATTTTTAAACATATGCATTCTGTCTCCAACATTATTGATTTTTTTAATGAAAGTATATGTCAAAAAGAGGTTCCATCCATTTGGCATTTTCCAAACAAATTAAAAGTGCACATATGATATAACATATTGATTACACTTCAAGAAATTTATTGTATAGATATATGTAAACATTTATAAAAGCATAAGTGCAAACTGATATTTAATAAAACACTGCATGTAATAGGAAAGAAAGAGCACAGTAGCTATCTATCCATTGGAAAGGCATAAGAGATATTATAGTACACCCATACTGTGGTTAACCAATGGTTTAATTTTGATATAATTGATATAAACTAAGGTCTGGGCACACCCAGATGTAAATTCCTTACATAACAAAGTTCATAAATTTTATTACGGGGAAAGTATCTAGATCTTCTGCTAATGATTATTAAGGTTTGGAGCTGGCTTTTCAGGAATGAACAAGGGCACAAGTAATCAGCTCATATTGTCAATGATGTCACAACCTCAAAATCCTCTGCGCAGAAAGTAACTAATTCTCCACTGCACTCCAGAAAACATGTGACCTATGAATATGCATATCACCAATCAATAATTATGCATACCATCCAATGAATAAATATGCATGCCACCCAATCAATAAACATGCATAACATCAATCAATAAATATGCATATCATCCAATCAATAAATATGCATGCCTTCAATCAATATGCATACCATCAATCAATAAATATGCATACCATCCAATGAATAAATATGCATGCCACCCAATCAATAAATATGCATACCATCAATCAATAAATATGCATGCCATCCAATCAATAAATTAATTCCTATAAATTTTCCTGCTACCAACTGATCTGGGAGGCAGATTAGTGGCTATATCTCCTGGTTTTCTTGCTAGACAATAAAGCCTTTCTTCTTGAATATTCCCAGTAACATGATATTGGCTTCTTTGCTCATGGGACAGCAAGCCTTTGCTCAAAAACACAATCACAATGTGAAAATAAAATGGAAGTATACATAACTATGTGGACAAATATTCAGGATTTTTAATGTCAAAAAGGTAAGACTCAAAACACACTTTCATAGTATAACCCTCTGTTTGCAAAGAAATATTATTTAAACTTGTAGAATATTAAATATCTAGAGACTTTTAAAGGCTTAGGATCTGAAATATTGCACATTGTGGCCAAAAAATGTGATATTTATTTTCTACAACCACAGAAACCTGCTGGTTACAAGAGACACATCAAAAATGAGTCGTCAGACATAAGAAATTAATTTTCCTTTTGAAATTTGCCAATCACCTCGACTTTTTCAGAAAAACATATTACAAAACACATTTAAATGGAAATTGTACAAGTCGATAAAATAGCCCTGCAGTGGTTATTTTAAATCTAATGTTACAATTTGCATTACATTAAGAAGCTATCCACTGCCAATTTGCTGACATTTGCAGTCACTTATAGCCTGTAAACCCAAACAGGTATAGAGGATTGGCCTTGGCATGGCTATTCATAATTCTCTACAGGAAAACAAACCTCATCAGGTGATCAACATCTCTTTGAAACCAATCAGACTGTAATAACTATAATTTTGTTGGCACTGTTTTGTGAATCCAAAATCAAACAAAAAGAAAGGTGTTTCATAATCTAAACACAACAGAAAATAAAATCAAAACAGACATACAACTGGAAAGCAGAATTCTCTTCATTTCCAAGTAAACAGATTGGTCAAATGAGATAATTTAGAACCCGAGGAAAATTAAAATCTGTTTATGATAAATGCAGATTTAAAATAATTATTCAAGGTTATTATATACAAGAAAGTGGGCGCCTGCATCTCTCTCTATAGGCCCTCTTGACTTGTCATCTTTTCAGACAGGTTATTATTTGTTATGGGGACTGTGAATTGTGTTACAGGATATTTGGTAGCAGCCTTGGCCCTTTTCCCACTAGCTTCCGGTAGCATATCTTTCCTCCACTCTTACATTTCTGGATTTATTCACCAAAACTGTCTCAAGGCATGACCAAGTGTGCCCCAAAGGGACAAACCATTTCTGGTTGAGATCATTGAGATATTCTATATCAAGTACTTTGATGGGCTTTAAATGGGTTTTGGTTTTTAGACTTTTTTTTTGCCATAATCCTTAGTAAAATGCAATTTAAAAATCACAATTCCATTTATAAATATACACATGTAGGTAAAGAAGAATATATATCAAATATTTAACAATTATTTTGTCACGGACACTGAACAATCAAAGCAGACAATGGTGGTGGTGCTACAGACTCTGCCACACTAAGAATTCCCCTATAGCTGATGGACTTTGGACATCTGAATAAAAGCCCAGGGCTGCCACTGAATATCCTACAGTGTAATTAACATATTTTTTTTTCCCTCTGCTTTCTTTCTATGGCTCTTTGGAAGTTATACTGAATTGTTCTAAGTTTCATTTTTCTGAAAAGTGAGAATATTAATAATAATCAAATGCACATAGTTATTGCAAGAATTAGATGAAATAACATATGCAAAGTTTGTAGCTTACCTCCTAGAATGTAGTGTTCCATGAAGGTTACAATTAATAAAAATGACAGCAATAGTTAACTGTTTGAATGCCAAGCCCTGTCATTCTGTGAATCTCAGAAAGAGAAAGCATATAATATGAAAATTTGGGAAAGAATGCTAAGGTTGTTTCCAGCTCTGTAACAGTCTTTTGGGTCATCCTTGTAGACTATTTTAAGTCACTTGAATTTGAAAATTTCTCATTTATTATAGACTAATCAATGAAGGGGAGTTGTTTGTTTTTGTTTTTATTTGTGTTTTGTGTTTTTACTTAAATGAATAGGATAGCTATCACGTTTTAAGAGTAAAAAAAAGTTGTAGGGAATGTATTTTTCATTAAGTTTTTCCAAATAAAGTCATCTGGAAACCACTGGAGAACAAACTGGCTGCTAATTTTATAGACACAGTTTAGCAATTGTTAGACTTCTTGGCTTTTTAATTCATTTTTTTTCACTACTTGAAGGAAACTATAGAAATGTCCCACTGAATTGAGTCTCAAATAAACACACATCTGCTACATAGCAATTCACATCTGCTGTCTGCTTAATAAAATACTAGATTGACACCAGCCTCCTGTAGCTCCCTGGAATGTGAAACCATGAGGGGGTGTTCTCTGTGTTGTAAACAAAATCCCATCCACATTCTCATCTGGAAGATTAAAGAAATGGTGAACACCACAGTCAAGTGGTTTCCCTATTAGAAGGATGGCATTCATGCTTAGAAATGAGTTTGACAGATTATTGTTTTGTAAGGAATTTTAATAACTATATTGGAGACTTAATCTTTTGGAGGAGGCAAGAATATATAGTTAAATAGGTGTTAAAACTAAAAATATTTGAAATTCTGGTAGTCACAGTTTGATTTTGTTGGCCACTAACCCTAGTGAGTCCTCATCTTCTTTAACAAGAATATGAAATAAAATACAAGAACTGAAATATTAATATCAATCAATTTAACTTGTTTTCCTTTTTCTTCATTCTTTTTAGTTATGCATGACAGTAGAGTCTATTCTGACATATTTATACAAACATGGAGTATAACTTACTCTAATTAGAATTCAAGTCTTGTGGATATACATGATGTTGAGATTCTCTGTAGTATATTCATATGTGAACATAGGAAAGTTATGTGAGATTCATTCTACAGTTCTTCCTATTAACTGGTATTCATACATATACAGTAACAGAGGCTTGTCACCTTACTTTAAATTTAATTTTTAGAGTTTTAAGGAAAAGAAAAAAATTTGTAAAGTATGTGTTTTCAAATGCTAATAGAGTATGATTCTGGTAAAGCTGAGATGGAATCAACATTCTGTTCTGTTTCTTCCATTTATTACAAAACAACTCTTTAAGGACACTAAAAAACAAATGATAGCAGAGATAGATTTGGAGGGAATATCAAAACTTGAAGAAACACTGATCTACTGCTCAGCTTCTCTCTTACCTCTAACCTGATCCCCGCATTCTTTGTAAACTCAGAGCAGTCCAAATATGCCTCTAAACAAAAGATGTAGTCATGGAAAATCTCTCTCCAGTGAGAGAACCTGGAGAGGTGACCTTGAGAATAGAAGTAGTGATGGACATCCTCTGCTTTTTATCTCCCAGCTTTTCCTTTTATGGAGGCAGAAGTCAGTCTCCAAGCTTCAGTTGTATGCTGTGGAATTGGTAGCAGCATTTAGGTTTGCTGATTTTCCTTGGAGAAATTTTCAGGAGATGTGCAATAGTGCAGGGACTTCAAAATCCTGGTTTTCTGACTTGAGAACCAGAAAAAAAAGCTCCAAGAGATAATGGAGTTGGGGAAGTAATATAGATAAGATCAAGAAGAAAACTATCATGTCTTATCTGTGCATCTGTTGAAATGGTCCAAGAACCAAAGGCTTTGATGACTGACCTTGAATATAGGCCACTCTCTAAGTCCCAATTGGAGTCTGGGTTGCACAAATGCAGGATGGATCCAGATAGCACAGCAACAGCTTTGAAAACTGAACTTACATTTAGAACCACAGTCCACATAAATCAGAAGCATTAGAACCACAGCCCACATAATTCGGAACAGAATTTGAGTGCTACACCAAATCAGAATGATCATTTGTTAGAACGAACATTCTGCAAAGGACTTCAAAAGGACCTTGAGACATTGAATGTAGTATTTCAAATGTCCTGGACACAATACAAAATTACTCTACATAAAAAGACAAAGGAAAACTTCAACAACTTTCAAGGAAGAGGAGAATTGAAAGATGCCAAACACACAATGACCAATAGATTACAATGATCAGATCCAAACATCCATGCAGTTATTATAATCAAGCCTCATTAAGTAAGGATGAGAACTCTTGAAACAAATGGAAAGACTGAACTGTTCAGAAGAAAATGAAGTTGTTTAAATAGCAGAAATTTTAAAACAGACACATAAAACACTCAGAAGAAACTCCCTGGATGAAGTGAATAGCAGAATGAAAATTATAGAGGAAGATTCATTCAGTGAACTTAAATGCAAATTAATAGAAACAGTCCAATCAGAACCAGAAGGAAAAGGTTCAAAAAATTAAGAACAAACAAAGTCTCAGAAACAAAACAAAACAAAACAAAAGAACAAAGTCTCAGAGACTTGTGGAATAATATCCAAAAGTCTATTATTTGTTTAATGTAGTCCCATAGGGATAGGAGAATGTTTGTGTCTCACTTTCTCCAAAGGTGAAGAAATAATGTTTGAAAATGCCTCAAATTTAGTGAAAGAGAAAAATCTGCAGATTTAGGAAATTAGCTGAACCATAGATAGTATAAACTCATAGAAAGATACGTCCATACATGTTCAATTAAAATGCATAAAACAAAAGACAAGGACAACTTAAAACGTACACTAAAAAACTTTAAAATAGCTGAAGACAAATGTCATGTGACTTGAGTGGGAAACAGTGAGTTCTCATCACGTGAATCTCTCATCACAAACCACTGGGTCACAAGACAAGTGAACATATTTTTTCAGTGGTGGAAAAAAAAAATTGCCAACCAAGAATTCTGTATCCAATATACCTTTCAGGAATGATCATCAATCAAAACATTCTCAGATGAAGGAAAACCAAGCTCATCTAGCAACACTGCTCTCAGAGAAATGCTAAAAACAGATTCTCAAGCAAAAGAGAAATGATGCTAGAAGAAACCAAAAAGGGACAAGAAACAGAAATGGTAAATATATGAACAAGTACATTAGACCATTTTCTTCTCCTAAGTTCTTTAAAGTGTGTATCCTAGTTAAAAGCAATTGTTTAAGATGACATGGTGATTTTGCTTTATTTGAGAAATATAAAAATTACAACACACAAAGAGGAAAGTGGAAGGACTTTAAAGGTGTCCGGGCTGCACATTTCAGAGGTAAAATGTGTTAGGATAAAAAGTGCCATGTGTATTTTACAAAGCCCAGAACAACCACTACAATCAATATAAAAACAGAAATAATAAACATTTCAATAGATAACTTAAAATGGAGACCTGAAAATTATTCCCATCATCCAGAGAAGATAGGGAAGAGAAAAGAGATACCAAGGACAGAACATGAAGGGAAAACAAAACACAAAAGGGTAACCTGAATCCAAACTTACTAATAGTATAATAAATATAAGTGATCAAAGACAGAGGTAATCAGGTTGCATTACCAACTATCAAAAAACTAGTGCATTTGGAAATCTATAACTAAAAATTTAAAAGCATATGAAAGTTATATCATACAAATACTAAACCAAAGATAGCTAGAGCGGCCGGAGCAAGGAGAATTACCAGGGATAAAAAGGAACATTACAAAGTAATGTAACAGAATTTCATCAAAAAGATATAATAATCAACATTATTTTTTTTTGGTAGTGCTGGGGATTGAATTCATGGCCTTGTACTTGCAAGGCAAGCACTCTACCAATTGAGCTATATCCCCAACCCAATAATCAACAATTGTGTACAGCTAACAACAAACTTCAAAATATCTCGTGTGTGTGTGTGTGTGTGTGTGTGTACATATATATACAAACTTACATTTGGTACTATTGTCTGAATGTTAGTATCTCCCCTGGAATTTATATATTAAAACCTAATCTTACTAACACTGATACCTAATATGATTGTATTAATAAGTGGGCCTTTTCAGAGGTGATTAAGGTATTGGGACAGAGGATTCATGAGTGGGGTTAGTGGCCTTTTACAAAAGGTAAAAGAGGCCCCTTCTCTACTCCACCATGTAAGGACACAGGGAGAAGAATCATTTATGAACAGAGAGCAGACCTTCATCAGAGGGACTTTGCTCTGGGACTTCCTGTCTTATGACCTGTGAGAACTGAATTCCTTCTGTTTATAAATGTGTTAGTCTGTTTTGTGCTACTATAACAGAAAGCTACAGACTGGGAAATGTATAATGAATGGAAGTTTATTTGTCTCATCATTTTGAAGACTGTGAAGTCCAGAACTGAGGGGTCAAATTTAGTGAGTGCTTCCTGCTGCATAATAACCATAATGTGGAAGGAGGCAACATACAGGTGAAAGAGTAAGAGTGTTTAAGAGGGACTGACCTCACATATATTACAAAACCCACTCCTGTGATAATGGTATGAATTCACTCATTAGGGTGGAATCCTTCTGCCTGAACAAACAACTCCCATAAGTCCCCACTCCCAATACTGCTGCATTAGGGATTAAGTTTCCAACATATGAACTTCAGGGAACATAGTCAAACCAAAGTAATAAGTCATCTGGTTAGGATATTTTGATATAGTAACCCAAAGTTCAATGAACCCAAACAGTTGAAGATGTGAATGTTCCTTCAAAAAACTGACAGAAGAAGTGAACAGAAAACAGCAAAGATGTAAAACTTGAACAATACTTTCATAAACTGGAACTAATCCATAGGTATGGAACCCTCCACCCAACAGGTATGATTTTCCAATGAGTGTGAACATTTGCCAGGATGATCCTGTCCTAGATCACAGAAAAAAATACTGACAAGTTAACTGAGGGAAATTGTACAAACTCCCTTGTCACCCTAAACAGGATGTGACTAGAAATCAGTAACAGAAACTATCTGAAAACTCTCTATGTACATGAAAAATTAAACTACACACTTGTAAAAAAATAACAAAGTCAAAGAGGAAGTATCAAGATACATTTTAAAAAATTTTGATCTGAGTGCAAAGGAAAATACATCATACCAATATTTGAGAATTCACTAAAGAGAGAAATTTAAAAAAAATATAGCATTAAATTCAGATTTGGGGAAAAAGAATAAAGTTTCAAAATCACTAATTTAAACTTGCACCTTAAGGATCTAGTAAAAGAGCAATATAAACCCAAGGCATTCAGATAAAGTAAACTGTATGAACGGATATCAAAGAAATTTAAAATAAGATAGCAATAGAAAAAAATCAGTAGAACCAAAAATTGATTCTTTGCCATTATCAATGAAAATGATAAAATTCTAGTCTGTCTGACCAAGAAAATGAGTAAACCCAAAGTTCTAATATCAGGAAGCAAAGAAGGTAAATCTTTATAAATTTCACAGAAATTAAGAATGCAATAAAGGACTCTTATGAACAAACTTAACATTTTCAAATATTGGAAATAAAATATTGTCTTTAAAGACTTGAACGAAGAAAACTTTCTCCACAAGGAAAACAATCAGCCTGTATCTAAAGAGAGAATTGAATTCATAAATGATCATTAGCCCCACATCTTAAGGAGGGAGGCAATTCAGAGTTAAATCTTTCATGAAAGACAGCAGCAAGCCTCAACAGTTTTCCTGATGTAAACAGTATTCCAGATGTTTAAAGAAGAAATAACACAAATTTTATATACCCCGACTAACATGGAAAACATGGACACTCAATGCTGACTGTACATGAAGCAACTGGAAATCTGTGATGGATGGGAATAGAAACTAGCAACATCGTTCAGCCCCTCAGGAAAACAGTCTGGGATGTTTCAACAATTTAAATATTTCCCTCCTCACACTTGCTTGCATTGTTTCTGAGAAGCGGAATAGAGTATTATTGTTCTTGTATATGTTTGATATTTTTTCCTCTGTCTTCTTTCAAGATGATAATTAATTTTTAATTTTTATTTTTTTGAAGTTTGAATATGATATGCCTACATGTAGGTTTGTTGTTGTTGTTTTTTTGGTATTTTTTCCTGCTTGGTGTTCTCTGAGCTTTCTGGATCTTTGGTTTGATGTTTAACATTAGTTTGTGCAACAATTTCCTTTCAAATATTCCTTACTCTCCCTTCTGCTTTGCATGTCTACAATGCATGCTTTTACCTTTCTAGTTATCTTACAATTCTTCCATATTTTGTGGTGATTTTTCTAGTCTGTTTTCCTCTTGGCTTTTTAATTCTGTATTTTGAATTGTTATATCCTCGAGCTCAGAGATTCTTCTCTCAGTGTGCTCAGTCTTGTAATGCATCCATTAAAGTCATTTTGTATTTATTTTAGAGTGTTTTAAGATATCTACCATTTCTTTTTCATTCTTCCTTAGAATTTCCAACTCTCTGTTGACTTTTATCTGTCCATGCTTGAATATAATCTTTCCATGGAAGCCCATAGCCTATGAATCATAGTCTGTTTTAAATTTTCGGACTGATTAATCTCGACAGTATTGTTATATCTGATTGATCCCAATGCTTTTTACATCTTCAAACAGTATTTGGTCTTTTGGTATGCCTTGCAAATTTTTTGTTGAAAGGTGGGCATGGTGTACCAGGCAAGAGGTATTGAGGCAGATAGTTCAGTGAGGTAATATAAGGTCTAGGTTGTCACTGTGCCGCATACAGGGTGGGGGACCCTTTGCAGTCCTGTGAATAGGACCTAGTCTTTTGGTGCCACTGGACTGTGAACTTTAGCAGTGCTTCTCTGTTTTTTATTCTCTCTTCGGTGGTCAGGGTGGTTAGAAGGGGATGGAGTTAGCTATCTACTCTCTCCCTGGCAGTTAGACGGATGACTTCCAGCAGGTCAGGCTCTGGATAACTGGTTCCTCCCTGGGGTAGACCTTACTAGGAAGAATAGAATGCTCTGGCATATTTGAAGACAGTTCCTTTTCCCCTTTCAGAAGCGTGAGAGAATTTTTTCTTCTATTTCTTATGAGAAGCTGGAGAGGTCCTGGAAGTAAAACTTTCAAAAGTGTGGGGCTGCCTCTGTGACTTGTTCCGTGGAGTTTTTAACGCTTGGACTTGTCCACACTGGGCCTCCAGCAATTCAATTACAGTTTGGCTATTTCCTGCCCTGGCAATAATTTCCTCAGAGGCTTCTGCTCAGGGATATCTGCTCCTTTAATTCGTGGTTCTCAGTGTTTGTCCATCTGTCTTTCCAATTTGGGGGCAGTTTGCCCTGGAATCTTACATCTCTGTCAGATCTAAAGAGGTGTTGATTTTCCAGTTTGTTCAGCTTTTCACTTGTTAGAACAGAGTAGCAACTGCTAAGTTCCTCTTCACTACTGGAAACTGGAAGACCTATGATCCATCGATCCCACAAAACCCGAGCATGAATAGTTACAGTACTTTATTTATAATCACCAAAGACTGGAAATGACACAAGTGACCTCCAGCAACAGAATGGATAAATTCTGGTGTAAAAACATAATGGAATACTACTTAACGATAGAAGAAATGAGCACTTGATGTATACAACAATATGGGACATATACTGTGAAGGAAACAGTCTCAAAGGTTACTTGATAGTGATTTTATTTATTCATGTATTTCGATATGTACACACACACACACACACACACACACACACACACATTTGGAAAAGGTAGAAAAATCCAGATGGAGAGTAGGACATTGGTTTCCAGAGCTAATAGAAGACTTTGATTTCCCAGAGACAGCAGAAGTGTGTTAAGAGTAATCTTGTACCTTGAGTGTGCAGGTTGTTACATAAATCTATGAATGTGTTAAAACTCAGAAATGTACAATTTAAAACATGAGTTTACTTTATGTAATTTAAAAATACTAATAGAGTAATAGGAATTCTTTCCCCTTGTTTAGAATAATTTTCAAAAGTTTTGAGAAGTTTTCTATGCTATTTTTTAACACATTTACAGCTCCAAAATGAGACATCATGCCTATCATATTTTTGACTACTTTATAACACCTGGAATATCAGAACAGGGGTAAACTGACACTAACCAAGTTGCACTAACCCATCATCAAATGACCCAGCAAGTTGTGAGTCTTCTGCTTTAGTAGGAAGGGCTATTAAACACAGCCTATTGTTTAGTAAAGTAGCATGGAGAGGAAGTCTTGGGAAAATAAAAAGAACACAATGAAAGACAAATGCCTTTACTCAAAAATACTTTTGAGTACGATTTAATGAATCTAATTAGTAAGCCTCAGTGGTCCGGTAGACGCGTTGGGGATTTTTGCATTCATATTAAAACTGAAATGAATGTTCTGGCAGCTCCTGAAACAGAATGTTAAGATAAGAAATGTAACACAAAAAAGCAGTCACCTTGAATCAGAACTGCAGAGCTGACTGGAGGTGCTGCTGAGACTATAAAAGAAGTTTGTCTTTTCTCTGCAAGATCACCTTTCATTTCAAACCACTGACTTCATAAAAAAAAAAAAAAAAAATCAAGGATGAGGGAGAAAAACAACTGTCAGCCATAGCAGGAACTAAGGGGAGGTTAAGACTCTGGAGGATTGGAAGAGAAATCAAACAATGTGAGACAGTAAGTAAAATGAGGATCTGCAAGTTGGCCATTAAGCTGGATATTAATTAATCAGCAAAAATGAAAAGAGGTAGCCACCCAGCAGAAAGTCAGGGGTGGAAGCTTCCATTTCCAGCTACTTCCACAAGGGGAGTTCAGTGTTGATGCTTCTCCAGGGCTCTCTCCAAAGTATGTCAAGACAAGCACCAGCCTGCCTAGCAAATCACCAAGGTCACACTTCTGTTCTCTGCCAGAGCCTCTGGGCCCAGGTCAACATCATTCGAAAGTGCTTTCTCTCAACCAAAAGCAGGTTCTTACTCTGCCCCATTTTCCACTATCATCTCCCACAAAAATTGCTTGCCCTCAGCAGTAGTCTGTCACTAGTTTGGTAACTCATTGCTCAGTGACACTATACAAAAGACTAAAGACTAAGTGGATTCCTATGTGTGCACTCTACGTACAGGAACAAGGTGAAGCTATACTAGGTCTAATTATCCTTGTGTACCAAAGTTTTAAATCAGGGAACTCCTCAAATAAGACACGCAGCATGAGCCATTGTATAAGGAAGGTGGCATCTCTGGAGCAGTGCATGGGTCTCTGGGAAACCACTGGATCTGAGGCACTGAGAGGACTGCAGGAATCCTGGATTGATGTTTTAACTTTACTGCCTACCACATTATATGTTACAGTTTGCCAAAGTAAACTCTGCAAAACTAGACAGAGAAAAATGCCCAAAAGCAAAAGTAGGTGAGGATGCTGGTAAAAATGCAGGCCACGGCTCACATAAAACAAATAGAATCTCCACTGGATTTTCTCCCAGGTAATTCTGTCAAATTGTAAAGCTTTTACACTTAGAAGCATGCATGTGTATGGTCACTGAATAAAAGGGGACATAGGGGCATGATTGGCTCTCTGGCATTGCTGAAAGAAGATTGTTAGAAAACATTCCTAATTATAGGTTAAAATGAAAAAATAAAGATAGGAGAAAGGAAAACCTCTGAGTTAGCATTTTCATCTTTCAACAACTCTGGGAATATCTTAATGGTGTATGCATCCTTTGACTGCTTAAAAAGAACAAACAGTTTACCAAATAAAGAACCTTAGGATGAAGTACCCAGCTGTGAGAACCCCTTGAAGAATAAAATCTATCTGTGGAATTCATTTAAGGTGGTGCACATCATAAATGCTTCATGAGACTAGAATGTGATTCATTTATTATTATTTGCTTGACTTATGAGTTAACTCTAACACATCTTCTTTTGATAATAATCTATTTCTGGTCATAATTGCTCATGTACTCCCAAATTTCCAGTTTTTACAGAACCTAAAAGTATCTGTGGTCAAGTTTATCCCAGAGTGCCAACCCAATGAAAAGGGAACAAATCAGTCATCTAAATGACTTTTGCAACATTATATGATAGACACATGCAAAAAATGTGCTTTTGCTGGTATTTCCTTTCTAAAAAATAACTATGCATGCAGACTCAGTCAATTTATTGAAAAGTAAATGGATAAAGTAACTATGTGGTATAATGTAAATTGCAAAAACATAGGCATGACTGAAATTTTTACATTTTAGTATTTTTGCAGACATATTGTTAACTGACAATTGATCTGCAGATTCAATTTCTGAAGATCTGTTTGCAAAAAAAGCCAAAGAAACAAACCTCAAGGGTATTGAATCATTTTCAGGATGTAGATCCATGAACCTGAACTAAGTTATGCCCCTTCAGAAGCTTCTAACTATCAGACAATAAATCAAAAACACTATTTGTTCCTTACAGGAAGAGAAGATCAGAAACCAGGCCAGTTGGCATGGTTTGCATGGTCCGTACATGATCAGAACATCTGTTATACGTTCCAGTGCCTACCGGCAGACCTAAACTTAGACAAGTGAAGCAGTTTGGGTGAGGATGGTGCTGACACAAGATCACATGGCCTTAGGCATGACAGAACCACCAGCTTCCCTGACTCTTTTCCAAATGCCACAGCTTATTGAGAAAAATTTGTTAGAGTTAGGAACACAAGTTTAAACCAAGGAAAAATTGTTTCACCAATATTTGCCTTTTATAAATGCAGGTCAAGTGTAATCAGATTTTCTAATTTTAATATTCATTTAGTTTTAGTTTTTTTACTTTTCTGTTTTTGGTACCAGGAATTGAACCCAGGGATGCTTAACTATGGAGCCACATCCCCAGGCCCATTTATTTATTTATTTATTTATCTTAAGACATAGTCTCACTAAGTTGCTTAGGTCCTTGCTAAGTAGCCGAGGTTGGCTTTCAACTTGAACTCCTCCTGCCTCAGCCTCCTGAGTCACTGGGATTACAGGCGTACACCACATCCAGTTCTAGATTTTCTCATTTTAAAATAAAACAACAAAGTATAGTGTTTGATATTCTCTAGTTAAAAAACATAAGTACATACACACACATATCACTTGTATATATGAATTTATGAAATTTAAAGATCACTGTGCCTGGACTGATCTATGTCCTCACCCCAATATTCACAAATTGAATTCCTAATTCCTAGTACCTCAGAATGTGATTTGGAGACAAGACCTATAGAAAGGTAGTTAAGATAGTGAAGCCACTAGGGTGGACTCTAATTCAATATGACAATGTGCTTATAAAATTCAGATGCAGTCACATAGAAAGAGAAGGCCATGGACAAACACAAGCAGAAGCTGGGCATCTGCATGTTAGGAAGAAGGTGTCAGAGGAAACTAACCCCCTCAACAGCTCCATCCTGGACTACCATTCTCCAGAATTATGAGAAAATACATTTCTGTTGTTCAAGCTACCAACTCTATAAAACTTTGTAAGGCAGCCTCAGGGAACTAATGCAACTATGAGCTAAAACATATTAGTAGTTACAAGAAACTTAAGTTCATGTTGAATCTGAATCACCTCTGAATTAGAAAGCACAGGTGCTGTCTTAGTGAGCATCCCATTACATGATTCCCTCCCCAGCCCCGGTGCCACATGATCTTGTTTGGGGAAGTTTTAATTTAGAAGATTGCATGTTTTCTAGATAACTCATTTCTGATCTAGTCTCTCTCAGAGGCTACACCATACTTCTAACAACAGAGTTTAGCTAACATATCAAGTAAGACAAGTCAATCACACAGTCGTATTCTACATTTCAGTTGAAAGGGTTAGAATAGTTTGTGCATTTATTCAACCCCACATTGATAGGAGCAGGACTGGGGCATTTTTCCCTTAGCTTTATTACTTCTATTATTACTACTAGGACTACTACTACTAATAATAATACTACTGATATTTTCAAGTTTGCTTAAAGAAAGAGAGAGAGAAAAAGAAACTTCTGAATAACACCACAGAACTCTACAAAAAACTTCATGTTTCTTAACCCAAATGATCATAAGATGTAACTAGGTCCCAACTCAATATCATTATCTTAACATTTATTCTTTTTGCAGCTGTCCCATTATGTCAATCATTAATTTGGGGACCTCCCTCAGGTTTTTTCATAATACAAAATTTGTTCGGGGGAAATCTCAGGTAATTTAATAAAATTCAAGATGCTAGATAAATTTTATTAACTCAGTAAAAAACTTTATCAGCTTTAAAATAGTGTATGCTTGATGATATAAATCCTAACCTACTCGAATGCCAGTATCATTCCTCCAAGCCTAAATATGTAGCTATTGTGAGGTGCTAAGCTGGCACTGGACAAAGCCAGAGGGTTACTAAGAAGTCTGTTTATTGTTCTTCTCCATCTCCCTTTCCTATTTTCAAAGTCTTTGTTGAAGGATTTTATGCCTTTAGATTCCTAGAGCCTTAGGAAGCCTTCAAGCACATTTTCTCACTGCGAGGAAATGTTAGCTCTGACCTTGAAAGAATTTGGCAGCAGGACTATAGCCAAATAAAATAATGAAAGGCAAATTGGTCTTCAGCATGACTTATATAATTTCCTCAAGTTTTGCCCCTCAGAGGTTTCGAACATAATTCTCCATATCCAGAATCCCACTCCCAGTTTGGGTTTTTGGCCCAACTGAGATTATTCCAGGAATATGCTAAAAAAAAAAGTACCTCAGCTTAGAGATCTCCTAGCAGTGGTGTGATATGAGCAAGTTATTTAGCCTCTCAAATACTCAGCTTCTTCAGCTGTAAAACTGACCCAATCTCAGTGGCCTATTGCCAGATATAAGGAGATCATCTATATAAATCACTTAACATAGGGTCTGTCACAGGAAATGTACTCTGTAAATTCTTGTTATCAAGGAGTCCTGGCTCTGACTCTGAGTCAGATGGAATAAACACACTCCACTCTGGCTGTTCCACTAAACGTAACTACAGGTTATGTAGTTCATGCTATGCTATGTTATGTAACGTGTTATGTTACCTGGACAAAATACAAGCCACAGCTACTTGTGGGCTGAGACAGTGAACAGTAGCAGGCAGACTGGGAGAGAATGTAAATTACCACTCGCTCATACAGAAAGCAGTCTGCTTGTACTTCTTTCTTTGCTTTTCTGTGGCTTATACTCAATGCACCACAAGTGTGTAACAGTCGGGGTGGAGAGAGAGAGAGAGAAAGAGAGAGATTGATCTCTAAGTAAAACCTTACAGTTCTGTTTCAGTCAGGGGAAATGGAACTTGCAACACCCAGTAGAATGTGGAAACATTCCTTCCTGACTTCTGCTTTTTTCTGTTTTCCCACATCCTAACCTTTAAGAGATTCCTTGTTGTTGGTGGCAGAGGTAGACAAGAGGAACCCACACAAACCCTAAGGTAGGGGTGTCTCTTCCTCTTGAGTCAGTAGAATGATGGTTCTAAGAGGAAAGATTCTGTGCTGTACGGCTTTTATTCTCTCTCTTTTCTGCTACTTGGCCCCAGATGTGGCATCTACTGGAAAAGTACTTGGAAGATCAAGGCAAACTGTATTTCTATGTAGAAAGAAAACCAGGAGCCCCAGGGAAACAGACATTACTGAGGGCACCAAAGAGAAGTTTGGGAAAGCAGCCAAAAAAAATTTTTGTGAAGTTGTAGACCTACTCCAGGCTGTACATACATGGCTCCAATACTATTCAGCACATTAGACAATGATCTGAATTAATAGATCTATCAGCCAACACCTAGGACTCAAGAATGGCAAGTGGGTGAGGCATGAACAAGACAGATCTGAATAGCACTGGGATGGTTTTGAAAACTGTCAATTAGACATTGTGATTGAATTTAAAGAAGTCTGGTGCTGGCGAAGTATGTCACATTTAGAAGTTAACATTCTCTGTCTCATAGGATGATACTGCAAATATCTAATATTCAATAGAAATTTACGCTGCATAAATAAAACTAGAAAAATCTCTACTCGAAAGGAAAAAGATAAGTCAGGCATGGTAGTGCATGCCTATGATCCCTGCAACTCAGGAAGCTGAGACAAGAGAATCGCAGGTTCAAAGCCAGCTTCAGCAACTTAGTGAGGCTCTAAGCAACTTAGTGAGACTCTGTCTCAAAATTAAAAGTAATAAAAAACAGGGTTGGGAATGTGGCTCAACGGTTAAGTGCCCTTGGGTTCAATCCCCAATACCCTTCCCCAAAAAAGGAAAAAGATAATCAGCAGATATTAAAGATGGTATGTCACTGATGTAGTAATTGCCTAAAAACAATTTTATGGAATTTCTTATAAAATATCTTTAGCAAGCAACTGTAAATACTTTTGAGACATTTCAAAAATAGAATACCTATCAAAAACTAATTAAACACAAAGAAAAATCGAGTAGAAATTTTGGAAATAGAAAGGATAATAAATAAAATCACACTGGATGAGCAGCAGGATAGAGATGGTGGTAGAAAGGGTGAGTAGATTTGAAGATAGAGCATATTATTCAACATCATTCAGTTTTTCTCTGGGCAATAGATAAAAATAAGTTTTAAAAAACCCAAGAACCTATAGGATAAGAATAAGAAGCATAACATCTGTATCATCAAAGTTCTGAGAAAATAAAATGGAGAAAGAGTAAGGTATAGAAAAGAACATTTTTTTAAAAAGTAGCTGAGAACTTTCCTCCTAGTAAAACTGTAGTTACAACTCCACAGATTTAGAGAAGCACAGAAAACACAAAAAAGGCTAAACCCATGGAACACCATTCCTAACAGCTTCATAATCAAACTTCATGAAACTGAAGGAAAACAAGTCTTGTAAGGAGCCACAGAAAAGGACATGTTCTGCACAGGGGAATAGTAATGTGAGTGACAAATTTCTCATCAGCAAGCAGAGATCAGAAGGAACTGGCAAAGTCTTTTTTGTGGGGAGTACCGGGGATTGAACTTAGGGGCACTCGATCACTGAGCCATGTCCGCAGTTCTATTTTGTATTTTATTTAAAGACAGACTCTCACTGAGTTGTTTAGTCCCTCACTTTTGCTGAGGCAAGTTTTGAATTTGAGATCCTCCTGCCTCAACCTCCGGAGTTATTGGGATTACAGCAATTTTAAAGTGTTGACAGAAAATATCAATCCAGAATTTTATAGCCAGCAAAAATATCCTGTACTAATAAAGGTAAAATGAACCCATCTCAGGTGAAGAAAAACTAAGATAATTTGTTTCCAATGAAATCCCTAGAAAGTGTCATTGAAGGATAGTCTTAAAATATACATGAAATGGTACCAAAAAAGAAAACTCCTGGAACGTTAGGAATAAGGAAAAAAAAATAATGAAAAAGTAAATTCTTAGATAAATTTATTACACTTTTATTATACTCTTGTGAATTGCATAATATGTTTCATGGTTGAAACAAAACTTATGAAATTGTTATTGCATTAGTCTGTTCTTTTCTTTGGTTCTCAGCATTCTAAAACATTAGGCGTGTCTTTGTCATTCCTGATGGTTTAGTTATTTGTGGGATTCCTAGTAGATCCCAAGAACATTTTAGCATTGGGTCTGCCTATGCCAGAAATATCAACCATTTAGCTAAATAGAACTCATCGACTGATATCAGAATAACTGTTCTGTGAATTTCTTAATGTACAAGGATATAAAATACAAGACTATTATCAAATAAAGGGATGGAAATGACCTTTCTGGTGTTTTCTACATTCTACTAGTTGTAAAGTACTTAATCCTTATGTAAACTCTGAAGCAGGTATGTGCATCCTGATTCTTAAAACAGATACCTGAAAAGACATAGAAAGAGACATAGGCAAATACAGAAAAAAACACATGAAAATAGATTTCTAAAAGGACGTTTGAAATCTAAAAAGAAGATGGAAAAGAAGCAGGAAATTAAAAAGAAAAAATAGAAAACAAATAATAAAATGATACATCTATTTATTAGTTTTTTTAAGTGACCATGACATATAGCAGACTTATTGACTTAAAAAACAGATATTCTGACTTAGAAACAAAAACATATTTTCTCACAGTTTTGGAAGCTAGAGCATTACGATCAAGGTGGCAAACAATTTACTTTCTTCAGAAGGCTACCTTCCTGGCTTATACATGGTCACTTTCTCACTGGGGATACATCTGTCCTTTCCTTGGTACTCATGATGAGGTGGGATCTTCTTATAAGGACACTAGTCTTATTGAATTAAAACCTACTTATTGTTACCTAATTTAATCCTGATTACCTCTTGGTAGGTCCTATGTCCAAATACAGACATCTCAAGGGCTAGTTCTTCAAAATAAATATTGGGATGGGGATTCAGATTTTATCAACTTAAATTCTAATCAATAATTCCATCAAGCATAATGCTGATTTAAACCAGTTAGTTCTCAGAGACTAATTTTTGAAAATCACCTATAGACCGTCTATAAGAAATGTACTTCAAGTATAATTATATACAGAAATTACAGGAAAAATTTAAAAAGTTAAATCATACAAATATAAATCAAAAGAAAGCTGGAATAGTTTTATTAATAGAAGAAAAATGAAATTTAGCACCCTCATGTAAAAAAACCTTAGGTTTAAATCTAACAAATCATATTCAAGATTGATATGATGAAATCCTCAATCTCTGATAAAAAAAATAAGAACTAAATAACAGAGACATTCCATGTACGTGGATAAAAACATTTAATACTGTCAAAATGCCATTTTTTTTTTTTTTTGGTCTTTTCAGTTATAACGACAGTAGAATCCATTCTTGATGTAATTATATGAGCATGTAATATATCCTCTTTTGACTCACTGCAATTCCAATTAAAATCCTTGTAAATTACATTGTGGATATTGGCAAACTGATTTTAAAGTTTATATTGAGAATCAAAAGACCCAGAATAACTAAAACAATACTTAAGGAGAAAACAAGGTTGGACTGATGTTGCCTGACATTAAGACATACTATAAAGCAATACTAACCAAGGAAATGTATTCATTAAAGAATAGACAGAGAGATCAATGAAACAAAATAGAGATCTCAGTCAACCTAGTCAACTAACCTCTGGCAAAGAAGCAAAGTCAATATAAAGGAGAAATAAAATAGTCCTTTCAATGAATAGTACCCTAACACCAGGGCAACCACATCTAAACAATGAATCTAGACACAGATCTTACATTCTTCTTAAAAATTAACTCCATATGAATTACACTCCTAAATGTAAAATTCAAAAATAAAAGACTCCTGGAAGATAACGGGATAAAACCAAGGTGATTTCAGTATGACAATGACATTTTAGATGTAACACCAAAAGCATAATTTATAAAAGAATGAATTGGTAGGCTAGACTTCATTAAAATAAAAACAAATTCTACTTTGTGAAAGACACTTTTAAGAAATGAATAGGTAAGTCACAGACTGGAAGAATATATTGCAAAAGACATCTAATCAAGGATGGTTATCTAAAAATTACAAAAAATCCTCTTATAATTGGAGAATAAGAAAGTAAACAATTTAATTTATTAATGGGTTGAAGACTTTAACAGATGCCTCACCAAAGAAGATAGATAAATGGAAATATGGGTATGAAAAAATTCTCCAAATGATCAGTCATGAGAGAAACACAAATTAAGCCAATGCAATTTGACTGTACACCTATTAGAATGGCCAAAATCCAGAGTACAGACAACACCAAATCCTGGTGAGAATACAGAACAAGAGTTCTCATGCATTTCTAGTGTGAGTACGAATGGCACAATCATTTTGAAAGAGCATTTGGTAATTCCTTACTAAACCATATACAAGTTGTAAGCTTACAGATATACAAAAACCTGCACTCAGATGTTTACGGGACTTTTATTCATAATTGCCAAAATTTGGAAGCAAATAAGATAAACTTAAGTAGGTAAATGAATAAGTAAACCATTGTACACCCAGATAATGGAATATTATAGGTAAAAAGTAATAAGTTATCAAGACTGGTCCTGAAAGACATGGGAAATTAATTAGTGAACTTGATTATACATGATACTACATAAACTGGAATAGTTGCCTGGGTTGGAAGGTCCCAGAGAGTATCCATGATTTCTCTTGCATTAATGATAGTTGACAACCAGGGCAATTTGAGTCTCTTCCACTTGCTTTCCCACCTTCAGTGTTCTAGACCAGCATCTTTAAATGGTGGTCTAGGAAACACTCCCTGAGGGTTAAGGTGAATGCTGCAGAGTGTGCTATAGCCTGTGCACAGGAACCTGCCCCAGTCAGCCTACCACATACTATGCGTCAAAGCAAATCACAAAGCCAACCTGGATTCAAGGGATTGGAATACATTTTCATTACAAAAGTTTGGAAATATTCATGCTACGATTTTCCGTCTGCCATATCATATATTTTAGGTTAACAGAAGTTAGTGACTGAGCTGATGGAGGGTACTTTTTCAGCTAACATGCAAAGATAGAAATTTCAGACTTCTCCCTAAGCAAGTAAGAGAGGGTACCTTCCTTTCTAGTAGGTTCTCGCCCGGTTTGTCACGTGATTTGCCCTGTATTCATGATGCCACTTAACATCTCTATCTGGGAGGATTTTTTCTCCAATAGGAATCTATTGAATATTGCAACTCTGTTTTTATTGCACAGCTAAGGCAGCAACCAGTTCCTTGCAAAGCAGATTTGATGATCTCCAGACACCTACTCTTAGTTTATTTAGGAGAGAAAAAAAAAGATCACACTAACACAGAAATGAGATTCATTAAATTCACCCTGCCTTGATTAGGGACTGGAAATAGTTATTTCTCACTTTTGTCAGGTAAAAAGATAGAATTCTTATGATTAAAACATTGAAGAATTATTTATACTTTGCCAAAGGTGTTAAGCAATTTTCCCAAGGAAGCCACTTCCAGATTTCTATTCTCAGAAATGTTCCCCCTACCAGTTTCCTTTCAAATATACTTCAAATCCTCATTTTCGCTTTTCTTTAATGCCTTGTTTTTAAATTTAATATGCTGTGCTATTTTATTTTAGTTTTTGTGGTTTACTTATCCAATCTATGGAATGTTCCTACTACGCTGCACTGCTATGGTCACACTGACATGTAAAAAAAATGTGGATAAAGAGCCTTCTATATTTCCACAGCTGAATATAAATTTCTTGAATAGCATGCAGGCTTATTTTAGTGTCTATTTTCTTTTCTAATGTAGCAACAGCTTTCAAAGGACTGTTCACTTGCATGAAGAAATTCTGAAATAACAGTGTTTGTTAGCAATGTGAAATGACACCTTCTTCTTAAATGTATCCTATGCCTAATATTAGTGGTTTGTGTCCTCATTTCTACCCCAAATGTAATGATTTGATTAGTGTTATGTTTTGCTTTTAAGTACAAGAATTAACTTATAACTTGGACAATGGCAAAATTGGGAAAATTAGAAATTTGGTGACAAATGACACTTATGACAGCAGTCAATATTCGTGATGGCTGTGTATAGCAATTGGAGGTAGTGTTTCAAAAGAAGAAAAGTGGCTTGATGGACAGCATACCTTTTAAGAGATTTGTGCAAAATATTTTTTTCTTTTAATTGCAGATTTTGATGATCGAACAGGAAGTAGTTGTATTCTTATATTAGACCCTGCTTCTAAATGGTACCTAAATCTGCCTTCTCTATTGAGCACACCATTGGTTTGATGATCTAGTCTTACAGCCCATATAATGCATCTTCTCAACTAATTAGGTCCCAATTTCAACCAGTTTCCTGGCCTAATCAGACCAGGTAAAACATCAGGTTCTGATAGATGTATGCTTTCCTACTGCAAAGGAATTAGGTCCCTCAGGAGTACGTTTGTTAGAACCAGGATTATAAAGGCAATCAATGGAAGGAGACCTACAAAGGTCTTGTCTCTGGTTGATATAAAGTTACTAAGTATAAAAATAACCTCTGCAATCTTTTAACAATGAGTCTGCTTAAAGCGAGCGATCTCATTAGCTTGTATTGCAGGGTAAACCCTTTTAATATGAACCAAATAGCATTAAGTTCTTAGTCCAAGTCAAATTTCTTACTCTATCCCAGCATTTTAGTATATGTAAACATCTAATTGCTCTTACACACAGCATTGGTTTAAGGAGAGTGTTAACCAGAAGGCACTCATCTCTTCAAAAAGACTTTACTCGAATATCTCCAGTTTTCTCAGCAGCTTGGTTGAGCTCCACGCTTCTTAAAGAGCCCTTGAGAATGAGGCACTTTGTCCTAGAGGCTGCTTAATCAATAGCAAGCACAATGGGATGACTGACCCTCTTGCTGTTAATCCCTCCTAAGGTATTATTAGGAGTCTTCAGAGTTATTTCGAACTGTCAATATTACCAAGCTTGTCATCGGCTAAATGCTCAGGTTTTGTTACTATGGATTTCTGTCAAGCCAAATTCTTCATCTAATATTACTTGTGTGATTTTGCTTAACGTCTGTTGTGTGTTTGTATGAGTGGGGAAATGAGATGATCAATATTTTCCTTCAAGATATTTAGAGACTTCTGAACACTGATATCATCAGCATGGTATTAATTATGCCTTGTGACTTTGCATGATGAATAAATCATTTATTTTTCTCTTTCCTTAGTTATAGGAATAAGTGTGTAAGACACACCTAAAAAAGAAGAAATAGATTTCTAAATGTAACTTTCTAATTGTTGCTAATGCAACTTTAGCCATAGAAAAACTTTAGCCATAGAAAAATCAAATAGATTGCAAATAGGAGAGAAGAGTCCATTTTTGCCAGTTTATGTCAGGAAGAAAGGAGAATCCAAGAGAAATGGTGCAAATGGCAGGACTAACAAGACACATTTATACACAACCCACAAAACACAACTTTCCAGACACTCTTCCTGTGTTATATTCTGTGACTCCTTTAAATTATTATACCCAGTATTTCATTCAATTGAAAAAGATATTATAAAATCGTGTAATTTATATATGTTTTAAAATATATAAATTACATATTATAAAATATATAAAATTATATAATATATAATTATATATAATAATTATTAAAATTATATCATGTAGCCAGATGCAGTGGCACACACCTGTAATCTCAGTGGCTTGGGAGGCTGAGGCAGACTTAGCAACTTAGTGAGACCCTAAGTAACTTAGCACATTCTGTCTCAAAATAAATAAAAAGTGAAAAAGGGATTGGGATGTACTCACTAGTTAGTCACCCTGGGTTCAATGTCCAGTACCAAAAAGAAAAAATAGGTTAATAAATGGCCCACAAAAAATATTAAGTAAAATTTACTGTGTTCAGCACTGTCAAAATCAAAAAATTAGATGCAGATGTTTTTCTGCTCTGTCCTCGTCTAAACAAGAAATCTAATTCCTCAAGTGTCCCCATACCATTACCCTCCACTCAGTTTGACTTCTTATACACAAAGTTTTGTTATTTTCTTCTCTTTTGCTAATTTCAAAACAGAATATTCTTTCAAACACTTTAGATATACACCCTCATTTCTTACTTCACTCTTGGAAACTACTCTTGCTAAAAAATACTGCCAAATTAACAAAATAAATTGATTTATTTAATAGATAATAATCTTTAATAAATAATAATCTTTAATTTCTATACAACTGGCCCATATGTCAATTAATTCTTACAATAGATATTAACTCAATGCTTACCTTGGATAATGTATCATGTTAGGGATCAAAGAGTTACCATGTGTAAATTCCACTCAAATTCAACCACAGAATAGATGCTCAAGGTGTATATGTGTGTGTATACATATTTAAGACCTCAGTTGTTACAATTGCACAATTTTCATTTAATAATTTGAATCAGTAAACTTATTCACTTTTGAGTTTTTTTAAATATTCAAGTGGTAATTATGTAACAATTTGTAGAATCTGGTGGACATGGAGAAGATGATTTCAATTATCAATAAACTCATCTCAATGTAATCTGAACAGATTGGGAAGTAAAAGCTAATAAATTAAATCCACAAATTGAGGCCATAGGTATATTGTTGCTTAAGAACAAGAAGGGTCTCAATAATTAATTAGAATAATTAATATGTAAAGCATAGAAATCTCTGTAAAATACATGAATTGTACATATGGGCCAGTTGTATAGAAATTAAACCTATTCCTTTTAGATATTTCCTTAATCTGAGTATCCTCCACTGACAAGTCATCTCAGGTGCATCTTGACATCAACAAGAAGGAGCAATCTGGTAAAGAAGGAAGTGTGTGTTTTGATTTATGCAATGGTATAAGTTTACATGCTGAAAATGTGGTCCCCGGTGGTACTGACTGTGACACCTATAAGAGACTGGATCAAGTGAAAGGTAATTAAGTCATGGGGGATTCACCCTCATGAATGGTTTAGTGCACTGTTTGTAAGGAGTTGATTTTGTCTTGTAAAAGAGGCTGTTATAAAGTGAATCCATCCATTAGCTTCACCTTTTCTACATGTAGCCATTTCCATTTATCTGTCATATTGGGATGCAGTTAAGAGATCCTTGTCAGGACTATGGGTCAAGTCCTTTATACCCTCTAAGCTACCAGAATTATAAGTTGAATAAACTCCTTTGTAAGTTACTCATCCTCAAGTATTTTGTTATAGCAACACAAAATTAATTCCAACAGTTTAGGAATCAATACATTTGAGTGCTAGTCCTATATTTGTAATTATCTTGGTATGGGAACATGAGAAGGTTATCTTGGATTCTTTAATACCAGATGTCTTTCTATAAAAAGAGGAGGTTGTATTGACCTTTTCCATTAGCACACCTAGAGAGTCATGAAGCTGCATATACTGACAGGAATGAAGGTGTGTCCAGATGATTCTGCACGTTCTTGGCAAGATTTCTACTTCTTCCTCCTCTTATAGAGTGTGTATCATGTTATTTACTTTTTACGGTAGACTGAATATTTGTGTTCCCCTCAAAGTCATATATTAAAATCCTACCTCCCCCAAGGTATTAGGAGATGGGGTTTGGGGAAGGTGATTTGGTCATGAGAGAGGACTCCTTAAAAATGGGATGAGTACCCCTATAAAAGAGGCCCCAGAGAAAACCTAACCACTTTCACTATTTGCAATCACAGTGAAAGAGAGCCATCAAAGAACCAGGAAGTGACCTGCCATTAACATTAGATCTACTAACTCCTTAAACCTGGATTTCTTAGACACCAACATTGTGATAAACAAGCTTTTGTTGCTTATAAGCCAGTCTGTGGTATTTTGTTATAGCAGACCTCATGAATTAAGACACCTTAATACCTCTGAAGATTAGTTATGTTAGCTGATTTATATCAATAACCACTGGACACCTAGCATATCCAGGTCTTCTCTCAGACCCTGACTCCATCCCCATAAAGAACTGTAAATAACGAGGAAACCCTTCACCTCCAGTGCACCCAGCATTCCATATCTTTCTACTGCTTCACTTTTCCCCATATCATTTACTAACATCTCCCATGCTATCTTTCAAAGGACAAGAGATTTTCTTTCTCAATATGCTTGATTTTTAAAAAGTTATTTTATATTTGTAGTAAAAGTGCAAAAGTAATACCAAGTTTCCAATATTTTGCTATTATTCCCTATTGGGAATAATTCCCTCTTACTCTCTCCCTATTATATTATTATTTAATGTGTAATATAGCTTCTACTTCCTCCTCCTCTTAAGAATGCAAATAATATTATTTGCTCTGTGCCATGGACTAAATATTTGTATTCTCCTCAAAAATCATATGTTGAAATTGTACCCTCCAAGATGGTGATATTTAGGAGATGGGATTTGGAGAAAGTGATTTGGTCATAAAAGCAATAATCTGCATTAAAGTATTATATCATTACAGTAAAAAAAAATGGATGCATTATTAACCCAGATTATTTTGCTTAATTTTTACCTAATGCCCAGTTTCTGTTCCAATGTCCATCAAAAATATCATCCTGCATTTAGTCCTCATGCTTCCCTGGGCTTTTCGTTGCCATGACATTCTCAAATGTTCTCTGTTTTTGATAAATCTTGACAGTCTTGAGAAGTGTTGATGGAGAATTCCATAGAATGTTTACTGAATGAGATTGACCTTCTCATGAGGGTCCTGGGTTCTTGAGCTCCAGCGTCATCCAGGGAAGGATTTCTTATCACCTTATGTGAATGCTACATGCTATCAACATGATGATCTGTTGATACTGACTTTCATCAGCTGGCTGCAGCAGTGTTTGTCAAGTTTCCCCAGGACAAAATGACCCCTCCCCTCATTTCCATGCTGTAGAATTTGGAAGGAGGTCACCAGACCTTGCCTACACTTAGGGAGTAGAGAATTATGTTCTTCCTTCAGAACATAGCAGTTAAAAATAATTATTTGTGATTCTTCCTCACAGGAGATTCACAATACCTCCCACTTATCATTTTATTCCATTACATGTATACTTGTATGGACTCATGGTTATTTATTTTATAGTTCAGGTTATACTCTGGAACTATTTTTATTTTGTTTTTCAGCGTTTGCCACTGGTGGCTCTTTAAGTTGGCTCCTATGACATATCCTTTGACATATCTTCAATTTTTTTTAATTGTAGTATTTTCTTTGTTTTTGGAACTAAAGATATTCTGTGCCCATCTTGTATATTTCTTAGCTCAGCCTCAAAATCAATCATTTTTTCTGATGAGGCCTATTTCCTTTTATTGAATGATGGTTTTATAACCAAGATCTGGGTGCTAGACCTGCTCTTTTCTATTGGTGTATCCTTTCTTCTAGACTGACCCAAAGGGCAAAGGAAATAATTGTAGATAGTTGTAGATAAGATCATGAAAGTGGTATTCTCAAGATTGGATGAGTGCACTCAAAGAGAATAGAGAGTTTTTCTGTGAACAATCAAAAATAAGTGATGTAATTAGCAAGATGGTGGGCCACATATAACCCAGCTCTCTCATTCAGAGCCAAATCTGTCACGCCTGGACCTTGAACTAACCAATCTCCAAAACCATGAGAAGTCAATGTCTGTTTTTGAAGCCTGTGGTAGTGTGGTTACAATAATACAAAGTGCTAAGATAGCATACAATATTTATTTTTGAATGAAGAAATGGAATGATAAGTTATAAGTTTCCTTCTGGTCAAAAAGCAATGCTATGGTTCTCCCATCCATTGGTTGATGATGTTATTTTCTTTTGCCTCTTCCCAGTTTTTTTTCAAAGAAGTCATGGAATAAAATGAAATAGCTACACTTTGAATTTTGATTGTGATAGAATTGTTTTTCTCTTTACTCTAAAGGTCTTTGGAAAGCAATTTGGAGGTTTGTCATTTATAGTGACTATTGCATTGATAAAATAGTATATAAAGAATCTTGAAGCATTAAGAATTACCTATGAGTGGTAGCACAAATTTTGACCTTTTGTCATTTGACATTACCAGCTAAGGCAGCACTGTTTGAAGCATTAAAAATTAAAAATTACTTCTAAATTATTCCATACTATAGTTAAGGATTAAACATATAAATTTGAACTACTTTACCTAAGCATAATGTTCATTTATGGGCATCTCTTTACAGACACTGAGTAGAAATCTTGACATATGAAAACAATATTTTCATTCTTTTTTATTTCTAGTAGGCTCTCAGTTAAGGATTAGTAAAACAAATGTGAAAATATATCTGCAGTTCTTTATATTCACAAAGTTCTTTCACATTTTAGCTTTGAGTTGATTTGAGGAAACTGGGTTATTTGGATATAATTTATTATGCCTATCCAAAGCAATAACACTGCATTGATTAAATTAGAAGAGTTACTAATAGTGTCTGCATTCATCTCCTTTAATGCTTCAAACAGGGTAGATTTGTTTAAAATAAGATAACGTGCAGGAGTATATTTCTGCTGATCAGATGTCAAGCCCATGAATTTTACTAAATATACAAAGAAAAATTTCAGGACTTCGATCATTAATCTTAAACCCTAGACCAGTGTAATCTCAGGAACTCAAGGAAGCTGAGGCAGGAGGATTGCAAGTCTGAGCCCAGCATCAGCAATATAACAAAGACCCTGTTTCTAAACAAAAAATAAAATGGGCTGGAGTTGTAGCTCAGTGGCTGGCACCCCTGGGTTATATCCCCAGCACCATTAAAAAAGAAAAAGAAATCTTAAGCCCTAACTGGAATTAGAGAAATAATTCTGAGAGTTATAATTGTTCCCCAACCAATTCACCCAGAAATCTTAATCTGTGCAAAATTCTGTATTTTTTTTTCTAAGACTATGCAATCAATGGATTCATAGAAGAACTTGGCATTAATTTGGATTTTGGTTAATGACAAGCACAGCTGGAATGGATTTGAAAATCTGTAAACAAAAAATAGCTTTTCCTGAATTTTCTGAGAGATAGTGTGTATATGAACTGCAGCATAAAACATTCAATTTTACTTATGAGTATTAACAAAGCATCTTTAAAGTCATTAGATGTAAAATAACAGTGTTTGATGAGAAATTCTGCTATTCTCCACCTCTAAGCCCCTGCCCACACACATTATTATTTTCTTCTCAGTTTTAGTTTGCTTTTTACTTCACAGAACTATTCCTTCTTTCTTTTGCTTTTCTTTTGCTTTTTTTCATACTGAGTCAGTCTGCCAGATATACTAGAAAACACCCAGTTAAATTTGCACTTCAAATAAAAAATGCATAATATTTTTCAGTATGAGTATGTCCCAAGTATTACATGAGACACAGTTACACTATATAAATTATTCAACATTTATGTGAAATTCAAACTTAATTGGACATCTTATTTGTTAAAATCCTAAGCCTATTATGGTACTGTATTCTTGCCATCCTAGTTGTTTTAGTACTCTTTTTTTTCCAGAGTGTCCTATATAAAGTGAAGACCTAATTAATTATTCAAAGATTTTTCAGCACTGAGGCATTTTAACTAGTCAGCATAAATAATCACTTTGAAGTTTAATTATATATACACAAATTTCAGAGCTAATAGCATGCTGACCAAACCCCAGTCCCACCTCTTTTATAAATTGTTCTTAACTCTGCCTCATAGGACTTCTCTTTCCTCTATGTTCACATTTTAAAAAATAAATAAATAAATAAAACCTCCTTAACCCATTAGAATATCTCTCAAGTTGAATTGCCTACTCCATTAATGTCTCTGTCTTCTCATGAAATTACAAGCTTTGGGGAAAATAGCTATTTTATCTTTGCATCTCTTAGCATGCAACCTCTTTCCAGTTAATTGGACTAGTGGAAAAATCAAGCTAGTGAATGGCAGCTAAGCATTGGCACTCCATTTGTTTTGACATGGCAGGCAGCAGCTATGCCTTCCAAATCATTTAATGATCTCATAACTGCTTGTTAGGTCAAGGCTGAAAATAAACTGAATAACAGATGTTGAAGTTTAGCCTTCTCCAATTTATGGTGCCTTTGGGAAAAGTAGTTTTGGACCACAGAAAAGAGTTGAAATCATTAAAATAGATGATACCGTTATCCTAACAATCTCCACCAGAAAACTAGGAAAAACTATCAGGACTGTTCTACCTTTTATCAGATAAAAATTCTCAAATATTTTGCTCTCCTCTTTTTCAATCTCAGGGAAAAGATAAAGTAATGGAAATGAATGTTTTAAAAAATTCAACTAGCTTCTCTGAGTAAATTTGCTGTTGAAATATTTTTTCTATACCATCTTTTTTTTTCCTTGTGTGTACTTATTCCATAACAATTTAATTTGGATTATATAGAAAACCTGAAGTCATGAAAATAAAAAAAAAAATTTGGAATCAATTCAATCTGTATTTTTATTTTATTAATATTTAATTTATAAAAGGTATCGTATTTTGATATATCTAACACAATGTGACCTAAAACTGTTAATGACCTATGTTAAATAATTAAACCTGAAGTTTAGCATATTGCTGCTATTTTGACCCAAGATTTCCTCCTCTTCTGCTGAAAGAAAGACAAAAAAAAAAAAAATCTGATTTTATCTGGAAACCACATTTTTCCTCATTATATAGATTCCTGGTAGAACTGTCAATCAAAACCCTTGTACATCTCTCAGGGGAGAGTTCTTCATGTAAACTAGGACAAATAATACTCTTTTGCTGGAATATGAGCCTGGAGAAAGTACACAAAACGCACAAAAAAACCTTATTATGACCCTCCTTCCTTCCTTCCTGAGGTTTCAAAATCCAGCCCACTTTCCTGCTTCTAGAACTCCCAGAGGACCTGGTTCTCTAGACTTTTCTTTGATTTGTGGAACTATTTCACATCTTCCAGTAAATTGTTTCTTTAGTTGAACAAAACCAGTTTTTGTTTCTTGAAAGTAACAAACTTTAGCCAAAACACACATTTATTCATTTCCTTAAAATTTAGTAAGAAAAAAAACAAGATACAAATAACACGGAGATTGGATGAATTTGCTCAGTCCATCATAATAAAATTCCACATACTAGGTGGCTAAAACAACAGAAACTCATTTTCTCACAATCCTGGGGCCTGGGAGTCTGGGATCAAGAATTTGGCAGGGTGGGTTTCTTGTAAGGCCTCTATTATTTGCTTGTAGAGGGTGGGCTTCTTCCCAAGTCTTTTTGAGTCTTCCCTCTGTGCATGTGTGTGTCTGTGTTCTCATTTTCCCTTTATATAAGAAGACATGTTGGATGAAAGCCTACTTTCATGACCTAATTTTACCTTAATTACCTTGATTAAAAATAAACTGTGTCTCCAAATAAAGTCATATTCTGGGATAGTGGGAGTTAGGTCTTGAAAATATGAATTTTTGTTTTTAATTTTTAAATTTGTTCTAATTGGTTATACATGACCGTAAAATGCATTTTGACACATCGTACACAAACAGCACAAATTCCTCTGGCTGTACGTGGTGCAGAGTCACACAGGTAGTATAGTCATACATGTACTCAGAGTAATAATGTCCATTTCATTCCACTTGCCTTCCCCTGCAACATCCCCTGGAGTTCCCCCACCCAATCCAAAGTTCCTTCATTCTTCCCTACCCTCCACCTCCACTGACCATGATGTACCTGCATCCACTTATCAGAGAAAGTATTTGGCCTTGGGGTTTATTTCACTTAGCATGTAGACCAATGGCACAGAACAGAAAACACAGAGAGAAACCCACACACATATAGTTATCTCATACTAGACAAAAGCTTCAAAAACAGACAATTGAGAAAAGATAGCCTCTTTAACAAATGGTGCTGGGAAAACTGGGAATCCATACAGAGCACAATGAAATCAAATCCCTATCTCTCACCCTGCAAAAAATCAACACAGAGTGGATCACAGACTTAGGCATTAGAATAAAGACCCTGTGCCTAATAGAAGAAAAAGCAGCCCCAAATCATCTCATGTTGACTTTGGACCTGACTTCCTTAACATGACTCCTAAAGCCCAAGAAGAAAAACCAAAAATCAACAAATGGGATGGATTCAAATGAAAAACCTTCTTCTCAGCAAAGGAAACAATCAAAAACGTGAAGAGAGAACCTACAGAATGGGAGAGATTTTTTTACCACAAGCAACTCAAATAGTGCACTAATCTCTCTGTGTATTCTGTTCTGTACCATTGGTCTCTCTGTCTATTTTGGTGCCAATACTATGCCATTTTTGCAGTATAGTTTAAGGTCTGGTATTTTGATGTCTCCTGACGCATTGCTTTGGCTATTCTGGGTCTCTTACTTCTACAAATGAATTTCATGATTGCTTTTTCTAGTTCTATGAAGAATGTAATTGAGATTGTAATAGGAATTCCATTAAAACTGTTTAACACTTTTGGTTGTATGGCCATTTAGATGGTATTAATTCTGCCTATCCAAGAGCATGGGCAATATTTCCATCTTCTAAGGTCTTCTTCAATTTCCTTCTTTAGTGTGGAGGTCTTCCTTCATTGTAGAGGTCTTTCACTCTTTTGTTAGATTAATTCCCAAGTATTTTTGTTTTTTTGAGGCTATTGTGAATAGCAGAGTTTTCCTGATTTCTCTTTCAGTGGATTCATCACTGATGTATAGAAATACATTTGATTTGTGGGTATTGATTTGATATCCTGCTACTTTGCTGAATTCATTTATGAGTTCTAGATGTTTTCTGGTAGAATTTTTTGGATCTTCTAAATATAGAATCATGTTGTTATCATTGGCAAATAGTGATAGTTTGAGTTCTTCTTTCCCTACTCATATCCCTTTAATTTCTCTCAACTAATTGCTCTGACTTGAGTTTCAAGGACTATGTTGAATAGAAGTGGTGAAAGAGGCAATCCTGTCTTGTTCCAGGTTTTAGGGGGAATGCTTTCAATCTTTCTTTATTTAGAATGATGCTGGCCTTGGGCTTAGCATAGGATAGCTTTTACAAAGTTGAGGAATGTTCCAACTATCCCCTTTTTTTTTTTTTTTTTTTTTTAGTTTTTTGAACATGAAGAGGTTCTGTATTTTGTCAAATGCTTTTCCTGCATCAATTGAAATGATCCTACAATTCTTGTCTTATACCTATTAATGTAATGAATAACATTTATTGATTTCTATATGTTCAATGAAACTTGCATCCCTGGGATAAACCCCAGTTGACTGTGCTGCACTATTTTTTTAATATGCTTTTTTAAAATTTTAGTAATATATTTTCTTTAACCCAACAGATCCAAAATATTATTTCAACATATAATTAATATAAAATGTTTGAATATGATATTTTACATTTTTCATACTAAAATTAAAAAAAAAAATTCAGTGTGTATTTTATGCTTAAATACATCTCAATTCAGACTGGCCACATTTCAACTGCCCAGTAGCTCATGTGGCTAGTGGTTACCATGTTGGACATCCCAGCTCCAGGTTACTGAGCTATTTTAGGATTAGGCTTCTACAAATTTTAGAAGCCTTTTTGTCTAGTTGAGAAGGCTACTCAGCACTACCCAAAGTCTTTTATTAGCGATCCTAATAAAAGGTCTAACACCCACCCCTTTGATTAACTCTTATCTTGAGGTCATTTCTTACTCTGAGAATCTTTTGCCAACCTGAGAGAATGAAGATGACCCTCTGGTCCTAGACTTTTCTTAATTGGTAGGCTTTCAACAGTGTCTTCCATTTCATTGTTTGAAATTGATTTGTTTAAATTGGGTATGTCCTCCTGATTCATTTTGGATAGATCCTATGACTCTAGAAATTTGTCAGTGTCTTCAAGATTTTCTATTTTATTGAACTATAAATATTCTTTTAATTTATTTATTTTGATTCATTGTACACAAATGGGGTACAACTGTCGATTCTATGGTTGTACACAAAGTAGATTTGAACCATTTGTGTAATCATACATGTACACAGGGTATTGATATTTGTTTCACTCTGTTATTTTTCCTACCCCCTACCCTCCCAACCCTCTTGTTCCTCTATACAGTCTATCCTTCTTCCATTCTTACCCCCCCACACACTATATATCATCATCTGCTTATCAGTGAGATCATTTGTCCTTTGGTTTTCGGGGATTGGCTTATCTCACTGAGCACAATATCCTCCAACTGCATCCATTTATGTGCAAATGCCATAATTTTAGTCTTCTTTATGGCTCAGTAATATTCCATTTTGTATATATACCACAGTTTCTTTATCCATTCATCAATTGAAGGGCAACTAGGTTGCTTCCACAATCTAGCTATTGTGACTTGAGCAGCTATGAACATTGATGTGGCTGTATCATTATAGTATGCTAATTTTAAGTCCTTTGGGTATAGGCCAATGAGTGAAATAGCTGGGTCAAATGGTGGTTCCATTCCAAGTTTTTCTAAGGAATTTCCACACTGCTTTCCAGAGTGGCTGCTCTAATTTGCAACCCCACCAGCAATGCATGAGTGTACCTTTTCCCCCACATCCTCACCAAAACCTACTGTTGCTTGTATTCTTGATAATAGCATTCTAATTTGGGTGAGATGGAATCTTAGGGTAGTTTTGATTTGCATTTCTCTTATTACTAGAGATGCTGAACATTTTTTCATATATCTGTTGATTGCTTGTAGGTCTTCTGTGAAGTATCTGCTCATTTCCTTAGCCCGTTTGTTGATTGGGTTATTTGTATTCTTGGTGTAAAGTTTTTTGAGTTCTTTATATATTCTGGAGATTAGTGTTCTATCTGAAGTATGATTGGCAAAGATTTTCTCCCATTCTATAGGCTCTCTCTTCACATTCCTGACAGTTTCCTTTGCTGAGAAAAAGCTTTTTAGTTTTAACCTATCCCATTTAATGATTCCTGTCTTTATTTCTAGCTTTGTTAAGGAAGTCTGGTCCTAAGCTGACATGATGAAGATTTGGACCTACTTTTTCTTCTGTAAGGCGCAGGGTCTCTGGTCTGATTCCGAGGTCCTTGGTCATTTTGAGTTGAGTTTTGTAAAGGGTGAGAGATAGGGTTTAGTTTCAGTTTGCTGCATATGGATTTCCAGTATTCCCAGAACCTTTTGTTGAACAGGGTATTTCTTCTCCATTGTATGTTTTTGGCACCTTTGTCTAATATGAGAAAACTGTATTTTTGTGTGTTTGTCTCTGTGTCCTCTATTCTGTACCATTGATCTACGTGTCCATTTTGGTGCCAATACCTTGCTGTTTTTGTTACTATTACTCTGTAGTATAGTTGAAGGTCTGGTATTATGATACCCCTGCCTCACTCTTTCTGCTAAGGATTGCTATTCTGGGTCTCTTATTCTTCCAAATGAATTCCACGATTGTTTGCTCTATTTCTATGAGATGTATCTTTGAGATTTCAATTGGAATTGCATTGAATTTGTATAGCACTTTTGGTCATTTTGACAATATTAATTCTGCCTATCTAAGAACATGGGAGATCTTTCCATCTTCTGAGGTTTTCTTTAATTTCTTTCTTTAGTGTTCTGTAGTTCTCATTGTAGAGGTCTTTCACCTCTTTTGTTAGGTTGATTCCCAAGTATTCTATTTTTTTTTTTTTTTGAGGCTATTGTGAATGAGGTAGTTTTTCTAATTTCTCTTTCACAGGATTCATCACTGATTTATAGAAATGCATTTGATTTGTGGGTATTGATTTTATATCCTGCTACTTTGATGAATTCATTTATGAGTTCTAGAAGTTTTCTGGTGGAATTTTTCGGCTCCTCTAAATATAGAATCGTGTCATCAGCAAATAGGGATAGTTTGAGTCCTTCTTTTCCTATTCATATCCCTTTAGTTTCCTTGGTCTGTCTAATTGCTCTGGCTAGTGTTTCAAGGACAATGTTGAATAGAAGTGGTGAAAGAGGGTATCCTGGCCTTGTTCCAGTTTTTAGAGGGAATGATTTCATTTTTTCTCCATTTGGAATGAGGTTGGCCATGAGCTTAGCATAGATAGCCTTTACAATGTTGAGAAATGTTCCCACTATCCCTATTTTTTCTAGTGTTTTGAACATGAAGAGATTCTGAATTTTATCAAATGCCTTTTCTGCATCTATTGAAATAATTGTGATTCTTAATTTTAAGTCTGTTGATGTGGTGAATTATATTTATTGATTTCCAGATGTTGAACCAACATTTCATCCCTGAGATGAAACCCACTTGATCATTGTGCACTATCTTTTTGACATGTTTTTGTATGCGATTTGCTAAAATTTTGTTAAGAATTTTTGCATTTATGTTCATTAGTGATATTGGTCTGAAATTTTCTTACCTCCATATGTCTTTGTCTGGTTTTGATATCAGCATGATATTAGCTTTATAAAATGAGTTTGGAAAGGTTCCCTCCTCTTTTATTTCATGGAATACTTTGAGGAGTACTGGAATGAGCTCTTCTTAGAAGGTCTTGTAGAACTCAGCTGAGAATCCATCTGGTCCTGGACTTTGCTTTGTTGGTAGGCTTTTGATTACTTCTTCTATTACATTGCTTGAAACTGATCGATTTAAATTGTGTATGTCCTCCTGATTCACTTTGGATGGATCATATGTCTCTCAAAACCTGTTGACATCTTCGAGATTTCTATTTTGTTGGAGTATAGATTTTCAAAATACCTTCTAATAATGTTTTGTATTTCAATAAGTGTCTGTCGTGATGTTTCCTTTTTCATCCTGAATTTTAGTCATTTGAGTTTTCTCTCTCCTTCATTTTGTTAGTGTAGCTAAGAGTTTATCAATTTTGTATATTTTTTCAAAGACCAACTTTTTATTTTGTCAATTTTTTTGATTGTTTCTTTTGTTTTGATTTCAGCTCTGATTTTAACTATTTCCTGTCTTCTACTACTTTTGGTTTTGATCTGTTCTTCTTTTTCTAAGACTTTTAGCTGTAATGAGGTTCTGTCTGTAATGAGGTGATCTAGCCTATTGGTTATGCTTTCTATTGAGTCTTTAATTTGATTTATTGTTTCATTCATTTCAAGGATTTCTGTTATTTTTTTCAGAATCTCTATCTATTTATTGAAATGATCTTTTGCTTCCTGCATTTGCTCTTTTAACTGTTGATTGGTGCTATCATTCAATGCCTGCATTTGCTCTCTTATCTCACTGTTTGCTTCTCTGATCATTTTAATTATGTACATTCTGAACACCCTTTCTGACATTTCTTCTGCCATGCTGTCGTTGAATTTTATTGATGTAGCATCTAGGTTTGTTTGGGACACTTTCTTTCCCTTGTTTTCTCATATTGTTCATGCATCTTCCCCACTAGGAATCCAAATCTGAGCTATTACAGTTTCCCCCCTATAGACTTATAGTGTCCCTGCAGGTTACCATTACCTCACCTTGAACTGGGAGATCAATATTAATAGCTCACCATACAAACAATATGCATCCTTAGCTCAAATAATCCCTTTTAAGATATTAGCCATATTGTCTTAATACACAGAGATTATGAGTTCATTATTTTCTACAGTTTAGCCAATAGGTTTGCAATAGGACCACAATTTCTAATGGTGGGCAAAGAGGATGGGGAGGGGCATAGGATATAACTTTAATGAGATAAGAAGTGTATCTATAGAATTACTATGTCATAGGAATAGTGAAAGTAGAATTAAAAGAAATTGGTTGTTAGCATGTGAAAAGGGAGAAAGAGTCTCCAAGGAGACAGATAGAAAAGAGGAAAATAGACTGAGAAAAATATTAATAAAAGTAGGAATATTAGTAGGTATAATAGGAATAATTGTAATATTACTACTAATAAAAAATCTACAATAAAACTATACAGTGTTATTCAAACCTCCTAGTCTTCAGTAGTTTGGTGTCTGGAAGGAACTTGATAATGCAGTGACCCAAGAAGGGTGCTGCCCCTCTAGGGATGGTGGCCTCCAGGTGGGGGATAATCCCTGCTAGTGGGCAGAGGTGCCTCCACCTGTTGACAGATGCTCAACTGCAGCATGGGCACTAAAATGTGGGCTGGGGCCGGGCTGGGCTGGGCCTGGGTCTCTGTGCTGGCCTCCCTGGCTTGGAAGTCTCTGGGTCTCTGGGCCTGCCTCCCTGGCGCGGAAGTCTCCAGGGTATAAATTTCCAAAATAGTTTCTAATTATCTTCTGTATTTCAGTAGTGTTGGTTGTGATATTTCCTTTTCATCACAATTTTTAGTAATTTGAATTTTCTCTCTCTTTCCCTTTGTTAGCATAGCTAAGGGTTTATCAATTTTATTTAGTTTTTCAAAGAACCACCTTTTTATTTTGCTGATTTTTAGAATTGTTTCTTTTGTTTCAATTTCATTGATTTCAGCTCTGATTTAATCATTCCCTGCTTTCTATGATTTTGGTGTTGATTTGTTCTTTATCTAGGCCTGTGAGATGTAATATTAGGTCATTTTTCTGTTGACTTTTATTTTCTTAATGAGGGAGCTCAATGCAATGAACTTTTTCCTCTTAGCACTGACTTCATGGTGTCCCAGCGATTTTATGTTGTATCGGTGTTCTCATTTATCTCTATTTTTTTTATTTCCTCCCTGATTTCTTCTTCCATCCATTCATCATTCAATAGCATGTTATTTAGTCTCCTGGTTTTGGAGTAGCTTCTATTTTTTATTTTATCATAGATTTCTAATTTTATTCAGTTATGATCTGAATGCAGGGTAGTATCTCTGGTTTTTGTATTTCATAAGAGTTACTTTGTGGAATAACATATGGTCTGTTTTAGACAAGGATCTGTCTATTGCTGAGAAGAAAGTGCATTGGCTTATTGGTGGATGAAATGTTCTAATATGTCTGTTAAGTCAATTATTGATTATATTATTTAGTTCTATAATCTCTTTGTTTAGTTTTTGTTTGTTACATTTATGCCATAGTGAGAGAGGTGTGTTAAAGTCACCCAATATTATTGTGTTGTGATCTCTTTGATTCTTGAAATTGAGCAGGGTTTGTTTGATGTATGTAGAAGCTCCATTATTTGGGGCATAAATATTTATGATTGTTATGTCTTGTTGATGTGTGATTGGCTTAACCCGTATGAAAGGTTGTTTTTTTAATCCCTTCTGACTAACTTTGGCTTGAAGTTTACTTCATTGATAAAAACCTTTGCTTGTTTACACAGTCCATGTGAGTGGTGGCCTTTTTCCCAACCTTTCACCTTCAGTCTCTGGATGACTTTTCCTAGGAGGTGAGTCTCTTGAAAGCAGCATATTGTTGGGGTTTTTTTTAAAAATCCAGTTTGCCAGTCTATGTCTTTTGAGTATAGTCTATGTCTACTGATGAGTTAAGGCCTTTGACATTCAGGGTTGTTGTTGAGATCCGATTTGTATTTCTGGTCATTTTGGTATATGTTTGTTTTTTAACTTCACTTAGTTTCTCTTTTGATTGGTTCTTCCTTTAGTGTAGTTCTTCTCTTTGCTGATTTTCATTTTTTTTTTCATTTCCTCCTCATGGAATACAAAATGTGAATTTTGGTGGCATACAATTGAGCTATCACAGGAATTAATAATGCTGTTGTGTTGATGGTATAATCACTTACTTATCTGGGTGAGAAAGACTGAAAGAGAAGAATTAGAGGGAGAGGGATAGAGACAAATTTTTTAAAGGGTACTATCAGATGAAATATTATTGTGTGTTAGGAAAACACAAGTTAAATTTCAGAGTACTCTGGTAATATTTGAGATTATCGATGAATTTAATAATTTATGTTTGTAGTAAAGACTTCAGAAAAAGGCATGATTTGTATCCTTTCCTTATTTGTTTTCACAAATAACTTGTGCATGCTTAGATTAGGAATATAAAACATAGCTCTCAAAACTCTCATTCCTTAGAAACAGAAACACTTTGCATTCTCTTTGAAAGCTGAAAAATCAAAATGTTACATTAACACTTGTGGAGGTGCCAACCCTGTTGGATTTTTTATAATTGCTTTGAAACATTTTTAAATATGACCCACTATAAGAAAGCATTTTTACATCATGACTCAATGTGGCAAAGCTAAAGGGAAAGTATTATAAAACAATGTTTGGCCCATCTATGTGTAATGTACTCTTATTTTTCTTTAGCGGAATTCTGATTTAAAAAAATATACTATTCATTACCTAACAAACTGACCTCATGAAATACAAATAGGTCATAAACTGAAGTTTAAAAAATATTACACAATGGAAATCATGAAAATGGCACAAGTATGCATCATCATTGCAAAGAATGATCACT